>NW_028174804.1:0-12213 GCF_963971535.1 Notolepis coatsorum
AGGAGAGAGGGGAGAGAGAGGAGAGAGAAGGGGGATACATTTTATGAACAGCAAAAGGTAAATGGACTGCATTCATATAGCATTTAATTTATATACAATTAAATGTATATAGCATTTCATGTATATAGCATTTCATTTATATAGCATTTCATTTATATAGCATTTCATTTATATAGCATTTCATGTATATAGCATTTCATGTAACATTTCATTTATATAGCATTTCATATAGCATTTCATTTATATACCATTTCATATAGCATGTCATTTATATACCATTTCATATAGCATTTAATTTATATACCATTTCATATAGCATTTCATTTATATACCATTTCATATAGCATTTAATTTATATAGCATTTCATATAGCATTTCATATAGCATTTCATTTATATACCATTTCATATAGCATTTCATGTATATAGCATTTCATTTATATAGCATTTCATATAGCATTTAATTTATATAGCATTTCATATAGCATTTAATTTATATAGCATTTCATATAGCATTTCCTGTATATACCATTTCATATAGCATTTCATTTAATATACCATTTCATATAGCATGTAATTTATATAGCATTTCATAGCATTTCATATAACCATGCAGGGTGCCAGCAGGATTAGTCCAGGGTTCATGTGGGGCTGTAACTAACAATTATTTTGTTGTTGGTTAATCTGTTGATTATATTATCCATTAGTCGATTAATATAAATGATTAATTCACCACAATTTTTTTTTAAATAATAATTGATAATAATTGAAAATATGTTTTTCAAGTGTGGTACTACTATCCTTAGGTCATGTGGGTAGTTGCCTCACCACCTACTGAATACCCACAGTGGGATATGGAATCATGCAGCTTATTTAAACTCTTTAAGGCCATTAATTGATCATGTATGTGGTGTACATTTGTGTATGTGGTTGTGTTATTTGAATGAACTTTTTGTATTTTTACAAGCTTTTAATTGATATTATATGTGACGTAACGTGTGTGGTTATGTTATTTTGATTAACTTTTTAGTGCCTGTAAAGCACTTTGTGATTTAATCTAGAAAAGCGTTATACAAATAAAATGTACCTTACCTTACCTTACATCTGTAAATGCTGTGTAGTGTGGATGCCTACTGTACATGAGTAGGGTGAGTAACTAGGGCTGGGCGATAAAACGCTAACGATAATTATCGCGATATATTTTAATAATCTATATCGATTGATAATCTTTCTTGCCTGCAACTTAAAGTAATGGCTTTGCTTGTCCAAATGACAATACTGACCAAATTGAGATTTATTTGTCTCTTGTCAATTATTTTATATTTTTTATTTTTATCCACTTTTTTCTCCTCTTTTTCAATATTTTCTCCCATCCCAATTTAGCCATGCCAATTCTCCCCTCCCCTGTCTTGATCGTTGCTCGCATGTGTCCCCCACTGGCCGGTTGTAGGGATGATAGAAGCCCATCGCATGTCCCCTCCGATACATGTGGAGGCAGCCAGTCGCATCTTTTCACCTGCCAGCGCGGACTCTCATTTGGCGAGGAGTAACGTGTAGGAGGCTCACACTGCCCCTGCCATTTTCCTGTCTCTGCTGTGCAGGCGCCCCAACCGACCTGTAGGAGTCGCTGTTTACAACGTCCAGATTACCACCCATCGACTTCCCACCCGCTCTGCCAATTGAGTTAGTATGACGGCCGGCCCAAGCCGGAGGCAACGCCGACAGCCGGATTCGATACCGGTGTCTCTTGCGTTGGTGACGAGCGCAATGTCCGCTGCGCCACCCAGACGATTTTTGTTTGCTTTCTCATTTAAAATACAGTTTGAAACCGTCTGTACACAGTAGGCTATGTGTGCTAGCAGCGCTAGTCTCCAGTCACGAGTCACGGTGCACATGTGCGGTGGTTTGTCCACCAAAAAATTGAAAAGAAACTAGCAAAGCCAGAACTGTTCAACTCCCCTGGAGCCACAGCCAGCAGAGAAACCTGTTTACTTTCGCTTTCAAACCAGCTGCAGCCTGAGAACTGGAGTGTGAGGGGCTGTAACACTAAAGATGGTGGCAACGACAAATAATTGCTGCAAAATAAACATACATCTGTTGTTTAAAAAAATATTTATAACAATATCGATAATTATAGATATCAAGTGATATGATATCGTTATCGATATCGATATCGTGATATCATTTTTGGCCATATCGCCCAGCCCTATGAGTAACCTTTTTATAGTAAATTTACACACACACACACACGCACGCACACACACAAAGAGGGAGAGGGAAAGCATATCGGGCTCAGCCCCTCCCATTCCTCACTGTTGCAGCTGCGTCAAAAACGAAACATATCAAATGTGAGTGAAACTGTCAAGTCCTTGCTTTAGGCAGAATCACGAACAGTGGTTTTAAGAGAAGTTAATTATATTTTGAACATGATTCATTCATTGCGCACTAGTTGGATGACATGTTAAATGACATGTTGCACATGTTATGACTTTGAATGTCTGCCATTTCCACGGCAAAGACGGCACATAAGTAACGATACGATGCCTCTGTCATGAATATGCGAAGCGACAAAGTTTCATGGTCAACACCATCAATGACATGGACTCATGGTTGCAGCCCTAGTTCAGTGCTGAGGGACACTGTGTAAAGGAATTGACCATGAGTAAGGATGTACTCAGTCAGATGTAGAACACAGGTTTATTTAGCCCAAACAGAATATCAAGTACAAATAGGTTGAGAGTTATTGCTGGATGACTCCAGGAGTGACAAGGCCTAGTATCCCTCCCAAGAGCTTGAGAATCCAGTAAAACCTAGGTCTTTATAGTAGAGAACGGGATTCTAGATAGGATGGCCCAGGTATTGGATTGGAGGGGGGCCAGGAGGGGGGGGGGGGGTATCAGGTGAGAGACACAAGGTGGATAAATGGGGGAGGGTAGACAGATTGGAGAGGTGTGGGGGGGAGTAACAAGAATGGGAGGGGGGTTGGAACATGACTGGGAGATTGTTTGAGGGGGAGGGGATCATTGTTCCACAGAACCTTCGGATCACCAGACGACCTGCTCTACCTCCTGATGGCACCATGGTGCTGTCTGTCAACATGTCTGCATGTTAACATGTGATCAGTTGTTGCACATTCAGTTGAATTAAAGGGACACGAAACGAAACAGCCCATGCGCTGAAGGAATGCTTTTACCTAACGTGGGTAAAATGACCGACTTACCATACTGACATTACATACCGACGCGGGGAAAATTAAGTCGGTAAAAGATTCACAAAGTCGTAACGTTTTTGGTATATCGCCCAGGCCAAGCCTTGAAGCCGCATCATAAGATTATTTTATGATGCCTTTTTTGTGTGTCAGTTTTCAGTCTCTCCCAGTGACTTTGGGTATGCATATCAGTTTGCCATCACATCTAACAGACACACATATACACACCAAACATCTGTTCTGTCCGCTGGGCCTGCTCTTTCTTTTAGCTAGTAGCGATAAACAGACCCACGGGGGAAGCCCTTATGATGCATGCTGTTGCTAGGCAACTGTTGAAAATAAGTACCTTTTTCACAAAGTTTCAATATTTTGAACTTCTAGGCTCCATGAGCAGTAAAAACATGCGGTAGAGAATTCCTTTCCATTGAGAAGCTTTTAAAACACACACGTATGGAGGCACACACACACACGCACACACACACACACACACACACACGCACACACACACACACACGCACACACACGCACACACACACACACACACGCACACACACACGCACAAACACACAGACACACACACACACACACACACACACACACACACACACACACACACACACACACACACACACACACACACACAAAATTCAGGAGATAAATGTCCCTCCTGCTCAAAGAGCAGTTAATGTGTGGAGAGAGAGAGAGAGAGAGAGAGAGAGAGAGAGAGAGAGAGAGAGAGAGAGAGAGAGAGAGAGAGGCAGAGAGAGGCAGACACAGAAATGTTCTCTCTCTCTCTCTCTCTCTCTCTCTCTCTCTCTCTCTCTCTCCCCCTGATAAGCAGGTACAAACTATATAGTTATTGCATATAAATACAATATATTTCAATCATATAATGATCCAGGTCCATCATGTCCTTGAGAAGAGGACTGCCGCTGCTGCTTCCATTGACAAAACATCCATCAAGTCTTCTAACAAATCATCAACATGAAAGCATTATTTTGGTTTGTGCAACTTCCAATTCATCATAATAATATGTTTAACTGACTAATATAGTTATTTTTTTATACAGTCTCCCACTGTGCCATTGGTATTTGATGGAAGAGAAGCTGTCAGGGGAGACTAGGGACCTCAACTTATATCGTGCCAGACTGACTCCCCTCCCCAAGGCAATCCCTCTTGTGTTCTGTCCAGATCTCAATGAAGCCCCATGTGACGTCTGTGCTCTTTGAAACAGGTGTCCTTAAGATGCCTCTTAATTGTAAATGTGATGAAAATTCAGCGTCTCTCAAATCAAACAGATTTTTCAACTTGTTAAAGGAACCATTATTTCCATTCTTCACGATCTGCCCCAATTGATTCATACCTCGACCCTGCCATGTACTGTTTGTCAGTGTTCTGCCTCCAGCAATTAATAGAGGATTATTCCATATAGGGCATGATGGTAAAAGCTAAATGTTTCCAGTGGTGGAAAGTAACTAAGTATTTCTACTCAAGTACTGTACTTACTTACAGTAAGTACAATTTCAAGTTACTTGTCCTTAAAGGATAACTCCACTTTTTTTTTAAATTAGCTTATTTAACATCTTCCCTGGAGTTAGACAAGAAGATGCATACCTTTTTTGTCTCTGTGCGTGCATTTTAGCTTTGGGAATAGACGCTCCGTTAGCATAGCTTAGCTTCATCACTGGAAGTGGGGGAGGACAGTAGCCTTACAGTGCCTTACAGTGTATTGCAAGGTCTGACATTGACCAAACTTGATATGCATGACCTTGGTGGGCTCTAGGTCAACTCCTGAAAAGGGGGTCAATGTCAGACCTTGCAATCAAAAGTTAGGGGCGCACTGAAATTATGGCAAGGGTTATTAGCCCCCTAACTTTTGATTGCAAAGTCTGACATTGACCCCCTTTTCAGGAGTTGACCTAGAGCCCACCAAGGTCATGCATATCAAGTTTGGTCAATGTCAGACCTTGCAATACACTGTAAGGCACTGTAAGGCTACTGTCCTCCCCCACTTCCAGTGATGAAGCTAAGCTATGCTAACGGAGCGTCTATTCCCAAAGCTAAAATGCACGCACAGAGACAAAAAAGGTATGCATCTTCTTGTCTAACTCCAGGGAAGATGTTAAATAAGCTAATTTAAAAAAAAAGTGGAGTTATCCTTTAACGTGACCATTTTCCTTTTAGGGAACTTTATACTTTTACTCTACTACATTTCAAAGGAAATATTGTACTTTTCACTCAACTACATTTATCTGAACCCATCAGTTACTACAGTAGTTACTTTGAAGAGAAAGATTTTGCATAGAAAACATGGCAAAATGTTTGAAGCCTGTCAACTTCAAGAGGACGTAATCAGAGCAGTATAACTGGACCACATACCACTTTAACATAACCTTTAATGAGAGCAGGATACCTGAACCACATGCCTGAATATTTTCCACAACAAAGTTAGTGTTTCCGTGTCTCTGATTGGCCAGGTCATGTGACATGTACGCCCAATCGTGGGATTAGGGGCTCTTTCGAAGTTGGTTAAGGTTAGAGTTTGTCTTAGAGCATGGCGATAGAACGCCTGCCCTGATTCCAAACTCTAACCTTAACCAACTGCGAAAGAGTCGCCTAAGCTTAACCAGTGATAAACTAGGCGTTAGGTAGTTTGCAGGCTGTTCGACCCGGAAATAGGCGCATAACTTGCCGTCCCACGATTGGCGCACATGTCACATGACCTGGCCAATCAGAGCGCAAAACTCGAACGCGGAAACACAAGTTTGTTGTGGAAAGTATAGACGCGAACCACATACCCCTTTAACATGACCTGTAGAGGTCAATGGATCGAGGCTTGAATGCTCCCAAGCACTGGAATACAATGTCATGTAGAATGTATACTTTTCACTTTAGATAATTAAGCACATTCAATAGCAAATAATTCTTTACTTTTACTTAATTCAAATTGTATCAGAGTACTCATTTATCTGGGTATTTCTACATAAGTAAAGGAACTGTGTACTTCCTCCACCACTGAACGTTTCATAATGAACCATAATGCTGATAAAGAGACAAGCTTCTCCTCAATCCATTTCCAACGGCCTGCTTCACTCTTACATGTATATGGCAATGGTAAATGGCTGCTTTTTTATATAGCGCTTTTATCCAAAGCGCTTCACAATTTGTTACTCACATTTTACCCATTCACTCACACATTCACACACCGACGGCGGAGGCAACCATGCAAGGTGCCAGCCTGCTCATCGGCAGCAATTAGGGGTTAAGTGTCTTGCTCAAGGACATATCGACACGCTGCCCGGGAGGAGCGGGAATCGAACCGTGAACCTCCGGATTGCCAGACGACTGCTCTACCTCCAGAGCCACTGTCGCCCATGACAGAGGGAATCTAGCATAACGGGAAGCTAACATTGCTTCATCACCAGATGTACTATAGATTAATACTTCCAGCGGAGTTTGAACAGAGCAAATGCGTCTCGTCATGTATAACTGATGCAGCAGCTCTGTCTGAATGATCAACATTGCATTTTTAAATCTTAAATGATTGGGGTCCAGATAATGTTATCATATTTCTCGATATAGATAATTATCGAAATTGTTATAAGTATACATATTTTTTTCTTTTTTCTTTTTAACAACAGATGTATGTTTATTTTGCAGCAATTCTTTGTCGTTGCCGCCATCTTTAGTGTTACATCCCCTCACACTCCAGTTCTCAGGCTGCAGCTGGTTTAAAAGCTAAAGTAAACCGGCTTCTCTGCTGGCTGTGGCTCCAGGGGAGTTGAACAGTTCTGGCTCTGCTAGTTTATTTTCGATCTTTTGGCACTTTTTTGGTGGACAAACCACTGCACATGTGAACCGTGACTCGTGACTGGAGACTAGCTCTGCTAGCACACATAGCCTACTGTGTACAGACGGTTTCAAACTGTATTTTAAATTAGAAAGCAAACAAAAGAGAAAAATAAATCTCAATTTGGTCAGTATTGTCATTTGGACAAGCAAAGCCATTACTTTAAGTTGCAGGCAAGAAAGACAAGTCTGTCCACTGTCTCTGGTTTTATAACTGCCCTGTTGCAGGTCACAAAAAGAAAAAGAAAAAACGATTTTTTTTCTTCCGATATTCAATATCGATTATTAAAATATATTGCGATATTTATCGTTATCGTTATATCGCCCAGCCCTAGGGTCCAGCATGTGTTGTGATTCTAACGTCTTACGTTCTAAAATTAGAGTGTTTTTCTTCTTCATTATCATCCTCTTCTGTTTAACTGTACTGTAGCTAATTATCCCTTCTTTTAATTTAAATTGAAATGCTTCCCATACTATTTGTATTGAGGGCACAGAATGTAGATTAACGTTTATATACTCCGTTGTTTTCTCACAAACTATTCGCGAATAATGATCAAATCTCCATTGCTTACTTTCATGGTTGCATATTATGCATTTCACAATCAATCACATTCTCTTCATAATATGAGTTATGGACATGAGAATAATGCATATTCCCGGGCATGAGGATTCACATGTCAGTCACTGCCAAAGCGTTCTGTAATTCTTTAAGTGCGGCTAATAGTGCACCATCAAATGCAAGGGGGGGGGGGCGGCTCGACCTATCCACTAACCAGATTACGGTGTCCTCCGTAAAGATTGGATCTGCAGCAAATTGGGACAGCATCACATTCGACTTGGATAGAAATTTGGCTTGACCAATATTAGGAGCATAGACGTTCACTAAAGTGCACTTTTCATTGTATAGAAGACCTGATTTAATAATATACCTGCCATCTTTGTCAACAATTTCTTAGGGGAAAGTCTAACAGATAGTCGTTCTGCTATTAAGATACTGATGTCCCCTGGAGGCCCCAGTACCTGGTGCTGAGAACACCTGGTCATGGCCTATAGCTGAAGAGACTCAGCATTCTTCAGACGCGCTGCCACGTCACAATGCAGGGATTTCACAAGAGTAATGATTTTATACATCTTTGTTTGAAAAGAAATCCTGTTTACATTCCAAATGATCTCGTTAATAGTAGCCATAACCCCTTGTGAATTACATTACACGTTCATTTGCTATGAGGAACAAGGGAAAGTAAAGAGAAAGAAACTAAAACATGCCCTGGAATTATCAATGGTCTGCACCAGGAGAAAAGAACGACGAACTGAAATACCATAGCACACACGGGATCTTGCTCACAACCCACACCGACCTCATCACATTATCAGAACCATTTTGATTATTATAGTCTATAGATGTATTTATCCCCTCTCAGCCAAGCGGGACACAGCGGACCAGAGCGCACCGTGCCCCACTGTTTCTTTTCCATGTTGGCACAGTCGGCAGGTCAGTTCCTCTTCCCAGGTTAGTTCCTCTTCCCAGGTCAGTTCCTCTTCCCAGGTCAGTTCCTCTTCCCAGGTCAGTTCCTCTTCCCAGGTCAGTTCCTCTTCCCAGGTCAGTTCCTCTTTCCTCTTCCCAGGTCAGTTCCTCTTCCCAGGCCAGTTCCTCTTCCCAGGTCAGTTCCTCTTCCCAGGTCAGTTCCTCTTCCCAGGTCAGTTCATCTTTCCTCTTCCCAGGTCAGTTCCTCTTTCCTCTTCCCAGGTCAGTTCCTCTTCCCAGGTCAGTTCCTCTCTCCTCTTCCCAGGTCAGTTCCTCTTCCCAGGTCAGTTCCTCTCTCCTCTTCCCAGGTCAGTTCCTCTTCCCAGGTCAGTTCCTCTCTCCTCTTCCCAGGTCAGTTCCTCTTTCCTCTTCCCATGTCAGTTCCTCTTTCCTCTTCCCAGGTCAGTTCCTCTTCCCAGGTCAGTTCATCTCTCCTCTTCCCAGGTCAGTTCCTCTTTCCTCTTCCCAGGTCAGTTCCTCTTCCCAGGTCAGTTCCTCTTCCCAGGTCAGTTCCTCTCTCCTCTTCCCAGGTCAGTTCCTCTTCCCAGGTCAGTTCCTCTTTCCTCTTCCCAGGTCAGTTCCTCTTCCCAGGTCAGTTCCTCTTGCCTCTTCCCAGGTCAGTTCCTCTCTCCTCTTCCCAGGTCAGTTCCTCTTCCCAGGTCAGTTCCTCTTTCCTCTTCCCAGGTCAGTTCCTCTTCCCAGGTCAGTTCCTCTTTCCTCTTCCCAGGTCAGTTCCTCTTCCCAGGTCAGTTCCTCTCTCCTCTTCCCAGGTCAGTTCCTCTTCCCAGGTCAGTTCCTCTCTCCTCTTCCCAGGTCAGTTCCTCTCTCCTCTTCCCAGGTCAGTTCCTCTCTCCTCTTCCCAGGTCAGTTCCTCTCTCCTCTTCCCAGGTCAGTTCCTCTCTCCTCTTCCCAGGTCAGTTCCTCTCTCCTCCCCTCCTCTGTCGTTCCACCTCAGCGGCCACGTGAGGCAGAAGTCGTGGAGGTCCCGGATGGGGACGTTAGACTCCGGTTCCATGTCGTTGTCTTTCAAGTCCAAGATATACCTCAGAATGGCCTTCATTCATTCATTCATTCATTCATTCATTCATTCATTCATTCATTCAGCCTTTATTTATACTCAATGAATACATTGAGTAGTTAAACTCATTTACAGTGTCGTTGAGTTGTTACATTCATAAATGTCATAGTGCGTTAATAAATACAGAAACATCAGACAATCAGAACAATTAGGAGCACATTTCAAAAACCAAAAAACAGAGGTAACAATTTAACGTTCGGCGGCCCTCATGTGGGCCGGCAAGCGCGCTCGCGCACGTCACGGCACTTTGCGCTCGTCTGCCGGCTCCGGGCTGCGTTTCCGATCATTCGAAACATTGTTGGAAAGTTAAACTTCCCGCCGTTCGATCGTCACCACGCGTGCTTCGGGTCTCGAGTTACGAGACGAAATATCCGGCGAGCATCATTTGACAAGCCGCTCCGACGAGTGACCACGTCCGGTTGTAAACGGTCCTGAACTGACCAGTCACCGCTGATGGCGAAAATGATTGACCACCGTTGTAGCCAAGGAGCCTCTGCTTCCCTCCACCGACACAAACAAACTCTCAACCCCCAGACGAGCGACAGATCAGCTCAACACGTTCATTCTCTTGCGTACGGTATGCTTTTACTGCTTTTACAGTTTTTACCGCTTTTACCGCTTCTCTGTCTCAGAAAACCCACTCAAGTAAGAGGTCATTCTTTTCAGAATATTTCATTGGCTACACAAACCGTCAATAATTTTCACCGTCAGTGGTGATTTGTCCGGTCATTGAGAGGCGGGAAAAAAAGTGGTAACTTTTTCTAAACGGACGCTCGTTGACTGTTTGGTCTTATAACCTGAGATTGGAAGCATGTAATAGGTCAAGCAGTGTGTTAACACCTTGCCAAAAACGGCTTTTTACGTGTTTGACCGCCGACCGTTGAGTGCCATAAACGTAAAAAGTAGTTTTTGGACCGTTTGATCTTTTTACTTCGATCCCCGCTCTACACAGTTGCCCAGAGCGATCTGCATCATTTAGGCACGTCCCGACACATTGGAACTGCATTCTGATCGACTATCACCAGGTGGCAGTATCGCCCCGTGTCTGAACTGCATGGGGCTCTGGGCTGATAGTCAGCTTCACTTTCAGTTTCTCCTCACGAGTGGCCACTCCTTCTCCTGGGACAGAAATTCACAGTCCCTCGCCTCGGGATTCCGTTGCATAAGCGTATTTGACCATCAAACCGTGTATAGACATATACACTGGTAATTGCGATGGCGATGCAATCACTTGGAATTATTCTTTTGGAATACCTTCTGGCTAAGGTAAGGTACATTCTATGTCTATTTGACCTAATCTGAAACGTGTTTTTCTAACGATCACAGTTCTGTGTTTCAACGGATGAAAAACATGCTCGGCAAACGCAATCATGGTTTTGAGTTAAAACGACCCCCCCCCCCCCCCCCCTTGATGATTTTGTGATAATACATATATACAAATCATATACCTTTGATTTGGGAGTATTCAGGGTTTCAGGGGATCAGCGAGAACGGTTTGGGCCTATTGCACATAATGTGTTTTATCTCGCAATCTATGAAAAACAACTGTATTATCTTGGAAATGCGCAATGTTTAGCGTGTAAGAAACTACAAACTACAGCGTGTGGAAACAAACTATTATTCCCATGCTGGACTACAAGTAATGTTTGTCCAAATGAGCCACACCGTGTCTCTACAGCTATAATACAGAACACACACACAGCTTCGCAAACATAGTGCAACGACCACGGAAACGACTAGAAGGCTGGCATTCTAAGGGTAACTTTAACCAAACAGCGTGGCACTTAAAGTGTTAAGCATACCCCACATTTAGCATAAAACGCCTGTCGATTACATACCCAAAGTAACAGAAACAGAGGTTTGAACACACTGAAATAAAATATTTGCTCCTTACTTTTGTGTTGACTTGTTGCCAGATGCCTGTTTTTGGGTTCCAGCTGAGAGGTAGGAGCTGGAAAACATAACGGTTCCATAGCCTGAAGTCTTACAGTCATACAGTTTATAGAAATCCGACGGAAAATTAGTGTTTCACAAAGGTTTTTGTAATGTGTGTACCGCAATAATTCAGTGTGGTTATCCAAAATGGACGTCCACTTCCTTCATGCAGACGTGCAAGTCAAACAAAGAGCGTCTTTGTCTTCTTCTGCCCCTTTCTCGTTGCAATCAGCGCTCGTCTGAGATCGCTTTCAGAGCAGACGCTCCTTGGCTACAACGGTGGTCAATAATTTTTCGCCATCAGCGGTGACCGGTCAGTTCAGGACCGTTCACAACCGGACGTGGTCACGGCTTGTCAAATGTCAAACGCTCGCCGGATATTTCATCTTGTAACTCGAGGATGAAAGCACGCAATAGGTCGAGAGTGGTGTCGATCGAACGGCGGACAGTTTTACTTTCCAACAATGTATTGAATTATCAGGAGAAACGCGGCCCGGAGCCGGCAGACGAGCGCATAGTGCCGCGAAGTGCGTGCGAGTGCAAAACGTCCGACCGGTGGGACGCCGAACCTTAAGAGGTTAATTAAACGGCAGCCATTTTAGCTTTCAACCGATGTGTT
>NW_028174803.1:0-135387 GCF_963971535.1 Notolepis coatsorum
AGAATGAGCTAGTCAAGCAGTTTTTTTTCCTTCCCCCATATAGATGTATTATTCATTCGATTTGGGAATATCCACACTAACTTGCATCTCTTTCCCACGATGATGAAAGTCGGTGGGATACAATTAGGTGAATAGAGGTGAGGAAAAGTAGCAAAGAAATGTTTAGGAATCAACAGCATCATCAGCATGTCAATCATACATCGGACCGTCATTATGTGGAGTGAGGAGTTAACGGAGGATAAGCTCTGTTTTTTCACAGTCGTCAACGTTAGGACAAAAGAAACGAGTGTAAATCATGCAGAAGACTCGATTAACAGAAACAGTACCTATAAGGTCACACGCAGAGATTCACAAGCATAATATTAACTGTCCAGGCAAACAAATGTTTCAACATACTGTATAGCAAGCTAGCTAGCATACTGTATAGCAAGCTAGCTAACATACTGTAAAGCAAGGTAGTTAACATACTGTATAGCAAGCCAGCTAACATACTGTATAGCAAGCCAGCTAACATACTGTATAGCAAGCTAGCTAACATACTGTAAAGCAAGCTAGCTAACATACTGTAAAGCAAACAAACAAATGACCTACTGTACCTCCCATTGCAGCTAAATATTTAATGTGGGTAACTTAAATTAAACCTGTTTGTGTTTTAACAAGGATAACACATTATTAGTAAGCAGTAGGAGTAATACTGAATTAAGTAATGAAATACGTTTTCTTATGTTAGACTTTGCATTGGATCTTGTTGCATTTCTCTTTGTCACAACGTCAAAAGCATTCACAGGCTTTTGGAAAATATATATTGGGTATTAAATATGTGCTCCGGAGGTGTATTCTATTTGTCATATCCTGCCTTTAGTGAATAGATATACCCTGTTGGGGTCTACTGTAAGGCTCTGTAACCATAGGTACAAAGAATCATGAATTGGACGTTCCTTCTGTTTAAAAATCAGATCCAGTAGATCCAGTACATGTGTTTTTTCCCAGTAAGGGTCTCAGTATACTTGCTTTTAACCATGCATACAAGTAGACAGCGGCATTCTTCACATATATATAATTGCCTGCATATTTTGCTTGTACCTGGAGGATTGAAAAGTCTATCCACTAGGAGGCAGATCAGGGCCGAATCCTCCCTCGCAGACACTATCTTGTGAACTACACACTATCAAGATTTGCAACGTAAACATAAGCACTTAGTACACTCCAAAGGCTCCGCCCTCTTGTGCACGCAAACGCATATTTGAAAGCAAGTGTACAGAGACCCTAACAAATCAACTAGAACACTTTCATATCATTTCCTAATAAGTAGATGTGCCTGTAACTCCCCAGATGCAATGTTTAAGGTATAACCAAGCGATATGAGGAAAAGAAAAAGACAGTGAGTGAAACAGATTCGTCGTTCTTGTTTGTGATTTAGGTATTTGCTGCTAATCTGCCTTGAATCAATTCTGGCACAACATCCTGTCTGATAAAAGATTTTGAAGGCAAAGATTTGACAATGACATTTTTTCCTAGACCACTGTTGCACTGAGGAGAGAAATAAATATCCAATATAAATGTATGTTATATGAAGGGGGTATTGATGCTGACGTGTTCAGTTTGTAGCCCGATTATATCTTACTGTAACCGTAAGGGGGGGGGGGGATTCAATTCTCTGTTGAAGGAATCCAGGTTGCCTCCCAAAGTTACTGTTTCGAACATCCCAAATCAATCCAATAAGTCACTGATATCAGACTTCCCTGACATGCATGTAATAAAAAACCTCAAAACAATTATCAGTCAGATTTCCCTTCGATCTCACAGCCACGTTTCAGTTCACAGTTTGTGAACTTGTTCACAGCTTGCTTGTGAAATGAAAATAATTTAAATAAAATTCAGTGTCACCTTTCTCAGTGCATCTCTGAAAGCAACGTTTCACTTTGGTGTATTATTTAGATTTCTTAAACACCCCTAGAGTTACCAGATCAAACCGTCTAAAGAGAAGCTGGTTCACTCTGCCAGTGTCTTGACAAGGCCTGACCCATGTCTCTTTGAATGGGCAGTCATCCGCATCTTAAGAATATGTCATAAATATCATTGTTTTTCTTTCATATTTGAACTCACTGGATAATTACAACACAGAAAGGATTTTTGGTCGAAACAGTACATTTTTGGTCATAAAATTAACATTTTGTAATAGAAAAAAGGTTTTTCCCCCCACTTCTACGCATGCGCCACCAAATGGTTTCTGCCACAGAGCCCTTAGTCTGTGGCAACCACTGGGCGATTCCCAGCCTTTTGGCAGAGATCAGGATTTAATTCAACTCACATTTCACCTCAAAATGGAGTAAAACTGATTTTACTCAACATAATTACGTTTGTTTTGTTTCTTTGTTGCCGCTACCTTTAGTGTTACGGATGTTCCCATTCAGAACTACCCCAGTGCTGATTGGAATGCAGGATTCTGAAGACCGACTGGCAATCTGGCTCCAGCTCCGACTGCATCCGCTTTTTATTTCTCTCTCGACATTTCCCATACAGCTCTAATTGAGCATAATCACACGGCAGCATTTTGCTCTTATGTCACGCTCAGGTTTGAATCGAAAGAGATCCACTGGAAAAACAGCCACTGTGTGAATAGTGAATTGTCTGCCCTGGTCAGTGGCCACCCATACAGTAAACACCACTCATCTACGGTAATCACTCATTAGCTAAACTGCAACGGCAGAACTCATCACTTTTCTTCACCTAAAAACGTGTTTCTGAACTTAACCCTTACCTTAACTCTAGCGTTAACCATACTGGATCTCCTCCACCAGCACACTCCATCCCGGAACTTACGATCCTCTGATCTGGGTCTCCTCTCCATCCCTCACACCAGGTTACGGACTTTCGGTGACAGAGCCTTCAGCGTGGCGTCCCCTACCCTCTAGAACTCTCTCCCCCCCGAAATCCGCAACGCCCCAACCCTGGACACCTTCAAAACTGCTCTCAAAACACACCTCTTCACCAAGGCTTTTCCCCATTAGTTAGTTAAGATTATATTAGGTCCATTATCCCTTACCTGCCCTCATCCCCCCTTTTTTCCCTACTTCCCTAGCCCTATTTTTGTTATGATTGTGAAGCAACCTTGGGTTTCATGAAAGGCGCTATAGAAATTTGATCTATTATTATTATTATTATGATTATTATTGGAGACCTCACTCCTAACTAACCCTAACCTCAAATAGAGATGACTTCCATCCATTAAAAAAAAAATACATAATAATTATTATTATATTTTTTTTAAATGTACTCCAACAAGAGATGAATTATGTTTGTTTTGAAAACCTAATATAACTATTTTACTTACAGGTATGTCACATATTAAACCAATGGAGAGTAGGTCATTTGTAATTTGTAGCCCAGGTAATTTTTCATTCTTTCTTTGAGAAGCAATATTACCATGGGGAAAGCCTGAAAGCTGGTGGTGGCAACAGGACCCTATATAGGACAGTTAATATTGGATGTTACTGAACTCCCGGGCTTCTACGGAGGCGTTCACACAAACACACATAACAGGTTACCAAAGTGAAATATTGCTTTTTAGCGTTCCTTCCACACTATGCCAATGCCGTTAGAGCCAAGGACGAGCAAGAACAAAATAAGTATGCACCTGCGCTTGCTAATATAATCACGTTATTGGCTAGCTCATGCCGTTTGTTTGAATCTACTGTCGACTGTCGCATTAACTTCCCATACCTCTCCTTTAACCCTTGAGCAAGGGGGCTGAAGAGCTGAACCGCTTTTGGTGTGATAGACATTGATAAGAAACCACTGTTGTAGATAACATTGTTCTTGTTTAGAACACATCCAGACATGATGATATCGACTGTACAGTTTTCTTTATGCATTTTGTGTGTTCTGGTTATGAGGGAAATTGTTTTGTAAGGAAAAATGTAAAATCAAATAAAAATATATCGTAAAAAACCCACACAGCTGCGTTTCTGTGTAAATCAGTTTTTTCACAGTTTTAAGAGGATATGAATATTACAGGTACAGATTTCACTTGTAAATCTGTTCATACACAAACTGTTCAGTATCCAGTTTATGAAGTCAAGTTTCCACTTAACTGTCACCGGCACCTATGGGACGTTTTGCACTTGCTGCACTTTGGCCTCGTTTTTAAGGTGATCCAATGCTTTTATGCCAATGAACCAATACATTGCTTGAAAGCTAAGATTGTCACCGTTCGATTGATACCCTACTCATCGGCGTATTTAGACCACTATCACTGGGGCACGTGCCCCAGTGTTGATCAGCTGTGCCCCAGTGATTGCCCCAGTGATTATTATTATATATATATTTTTACTTCGCTTTGAACAGGCTATTTTTTGTAAGTTGACTGGTTTGCACACCCCTATGACAGCTAATACATGGTACATCCCATGGTGTTCAGCTGTCAGCAGGCAGCTGACCTCGCGCAGTTCACAGGTAAAATCACACAGGCTGCGTTGCATTCTGTCATGATGCACAGCTAAGAAAGTTAAAGCAAACGAAATTCGGGCATTCCAGCCCTTGTGGACAGACTACTACAGGTTTGTGTGTCAGAAGGACCGTGCTGTGTGTACTTATGTTGAAGGCTTGCCAAACAAAGAGACAATCAAATCAAGGATAAAAGATATCCCCATGTCAGCTCGAAGTGTCGAGCGACGCATCAACGAAATGTCAGAAAATATCAGAGAACAGCAAACAGCTGGATTAAAAGATGCTCCGGTGTGCAGCTTAAAGGGACCGACCAACCAACTACTAGATAACGGAGCTCAGTAAAGCAAAACAGTGCCAGGGATCTCAGGTAGGCAGCGGTTTATTTAACTTGAACGTCTTTCTCTCTCTCTCCCTCTCTCTCTTTCTCCTCTCTCCTCTCCTCTCTCTCTCTCCTCTCTCTCTCTCCTCTCTCTCTCTCTCTCTCTCTCTCTCTCTCTCCTCTCCTCTCCTCTCCTCTCCTCTCCTCTCCTCTCCTCTCTCTCTCTCTCTCTCTCCCTCTCCTCTCCTCTCTCTCTCTCTCTCTCTCTCTCTCTCTCTCTCTCTCTCTCTCTCTCTCTCTCTCCTCTCCTCTCCTCTCTCTCTCTCTGGCCTTGCTCCGGTGGAGGGATTGGAGGAGGGTGTGCCTCAGTTAAACCTTGCGACGACTGAGCTGTGTTCTGGTCATGTGACACTACACATATTTAATTGAGACCCTTTATTATTTCAATTTAGCTGGAAATACATTGATACATCATTCAGTAACATTTTCAGAGCCTTATAACAAAAACATTATTACGGTCACCATTGTGACCAGTGGGATTTTTTTTACTCAAAATGTGAGTATTACCAAGTCACCTTGTGTTCTTAAAACAATGACAATAAACATAGTTTTATTAGGTTGAAATAATGTGGTTGTGTACTTATTTTTTCTGTTAACTTATTATGGATTGAAAACTGAAAACCAAACAAAATGTGCTATATATAGCCTACCGTCTGCGTCGAATATGAAATAAAGGCATCTAAATTATAAATTTTTTCTTAAAAAAAAAACAAGCTCAATCAAAAGATTCTACATGATTCCAAAATAGTGAAGAAAATGACTTTAGAAAGAACAAAGGCAGAGGCTCTGGTCCTTGCTCCAAAGGCAGTGGGTGATGTTCTCAAGGCCTTAACATCAGACAAACCCCTCCCATTCTCCATACAGATGGATGCATCTAACCTAACCCTAACCCTAAAATCGAAATAAAGTAAAAAATAAAATAGTTACAAAATCTGGTCATTTTCGCCCAAAAACCGGCAAAAAAAAATATTTGCGTGCGCGCTTCATATCCCTGGGTGCCCCCCTGTGCCCCAGTACAGTGCTTGGTCTAGATACGCCCCTCAAGGTATTAGGTGCTCGCATAAAATAAATAATTTTAATTATATATATTTTTATTTTAGATATTTTTTTATTATTATATTTTGTTTGTTTTTAGTATTATAAATAATGTGTAACTATGTGGAATATTTCATTAGAGCCCAATATTTTGACTGTACGTTGAAGCGTTCAAGAGTTATAGCATTTTGAGACGCGTGACTTTTTTCCGTAGCATTTGTTTGCGAAGACGCTCTCTGATTGGCTAGCCCGCGTACAGCGAAGACCCTCTCTGATTGGTTTAGCTCCGAAGGGCTCTGGGATAGAAATGTCCGAATTGTACATATATTCTCAGCTTCGAAGTGGTTATGCTTTGGCCCTCTTTCGAAGTGGGTTATCCTTAGAGTTAGGGTTAGGGTAACTCTAAGCATAACCCACTTCGAAAGAGGGCCAAAGCAGAACCACTTCGAAACAGAGAATATTATGTAGCCAATCAGAGAGCGTCTTCACAAACAAAGGCTACGGAAGAAAATCACGCTTTTGAGACAAGTGACCATTTTTTATAATTTTTTGCTGGGAAGGGTGGGGGGGGGGGGGGGGGGGGGGGGGTAAATGTATCTATGTTCCAGTTTTACAGTATGTACTGTAGAGCTTCAATACACTCTGTACCAATCACAAATACCACCAACCTGGTTGTGTGGCAATAAATGAATCTTGTATCGTGTATCTTGTATCTTGTATTTGGAGACTCCGAGCGGCCATTTTGGAAAAACACATAGACATACCATTATATAAAGTTTAGTAAAACACACATTTTCTGTGGTATTGTTATCAACTTTGGACCTCTACTAGATAAGGCTTTAGGCTATGGACCTATTGTGGTTTCCAGGTCATACCTATCAGCTGGAACCTGCAAGAGGCCTCTGTTTGCAAGATAATTCAAATGGAAGTAAAAAACAACGTAAAAACTTAAGTTAAATTAACTTAACTTCAAAGTTTAAAAAGCACTCAGAGTGATTCGTCCTGTTGTGGATGAAAATTCTGAATGTTTCCTTTCAAAAGAGACCAGATTCATGCATGTGCTAAGTATAAAGTATAATAAATTGCAGATTACTTTGGGTATGCAATTTTCAGGCGTTTTCTGAAGAATTTGCCCATCAAGGCCTTATTTTGCCCATCAAGGCCTTTTTAGGATGTTTTTTTTATCATGTATCATTCACAACACTTTCAATAGACTTTGATTGACAGTACATCTTAGTCAACAATCAACAAAGAGGTCAGTAGAAGTTGGTCCTGGAGCTCAATGTGAAGAGCTTGTCACTGACACTGCCAGGGTTGGTGTTTTGATTCCTACTGGGGCCACCACCCAACATTGCAAATTTAGGGGCTGCTAAGTGGTCTTCTTGATTCTCCTGAATGACCCTTGAGCCCCCCTGAAAATAACTATATCAATCAATCAATCAATCAATCCATCCATCCATCCATCCATCCATCCATCCATCCATCCATCCATCCATCCATCCATCCATCCATCCATCCATCCATCCATCCATCCATCCATCCATCCATCTATCTATCTAAATCTATATCTAACTATCTATATTGTACTGGGTCACTGACAATTGCCTTTAAAGCTACAGTATATGAGATATCTTTGAATGTTGCTCACAAACATATCTTAACGTGGACACATTAACTCTGAGAGAGTTTAATTTGACCAGTGTAGAAGCAGTTGCCAAGATATTCCAAGCTGACATTTCACAGCATGGCTCCCCCTTCTAACCAATCAGAGAAGTTCAAAGGGATCTTATTGAACGTAATGTAATAGTTATCTGGTTGGGACTATTTTAATATCTCTATCCAACACATCACCTGTCAACGTAAACAACGATACATATATGCTAGTTCAGGGGTTGTCTGAAGCTAGCGGCGGGCGGCCATCTTAGAGAGATAAATCACCGGGATGCTTCCCTGTGGTGGTTGGGTGAGATAATGACGTGAAGTGGAGATACATGAGAAGATCAGCGAGTAGCAGAGCACAAGTCCACATTTAGTTTGGTGTTGTCTTTATGCTAACAAGTTTCAAGTTTCAAGTTTCTTTAATAGTTGTCATACAGAAGTACAGAATACTTTTGTACAAAATGCTTCTTACTGTTGCGCTCCAGAGACTGTGCAAGACAAGATAAGTATGAAATAAAAACATAGTAAAATTAGAAGTAAAAAAAGAGGTCACAGTGTTCAGTTTAGACATATGTACAATGTTCGATGCAGAATAGACGTAGTTACCATACAATATACAATACTGTGCAGTGTACTAATATACAATACTATATAGTGCAAGGCAGAAATGGAGAAATGGGACGAGGTGCAATTTAGGTACAATTCACAGTAGGTGTACGAGTTGTAGTGCAAATCCTTTATCAATAAATATAAAGTGTAAGTGTGTTTGTGTGATCTAAAGTGTGGAGAGTGGGTGCTGCAGTGTGTTGTTTGTTTGAGTGAGTGTGTGCGTGTGGGTGTGTGTGCTGTGTGCATTTGGTGGTTGTTGCATAGTGATTATTGTTCGTTTAGCGATTATTGTTCGTTTAGCAGCCTGATGGCCTGGGGATAGAAGCTTCTTCTGAGTCTTTCTGTGCTCGCCTTAAGACTCCGGTATCGCTTGCCTGACCGCAGCAGTTCAAAGAGGCAGTTGTTCGGGTGGCTCGAGTCCTTAATAATTCTCTTAGCCTTCCCCTTGCACCGCTTGATGTAAATGTTCTGGAGGGTGGGAAGCCCCCCTCCAATTGTGCGTTCGGCTGAACGTGTCACTCTTTGTAGTCTGCTACGGTCTTGTGCAGTGCTATTCCCAAACCAGGAGGTGATGTTGCCGGTCAGGATGCTCTCTATTGTACATGAGTAGAAGTTCCTAAGGATCTTCTGACTGACTTGGAACTTCCTTAGGCGCCTGAGGAAGTAGAGGCGTTGTCGTGCCTTCTTCACAACACTGTCAATGTGTGTGGTCCATGTCAAGTCCTCGGATATGTGGGCTCCGAGGTACTTGAAACTGTTCACTCTCTCAACCGGTGCCCCGTCGATGCTGAGGGGGCTGTAGTCCTTGACCCCCGACCTCCTGAAGTCCACAATCATCTCTTTCGTTTTGCTGACGTTCAGGGAGAGGCAGTTCTCCTGACACCACTGTGACAGGTTCTCTACCTCTTCCAGGTAGGCCCTTTCGTCGTTGGCAGAGATCAGGCCCACCACTACTGTGTCATCAGCAAATTTGATGATGGTGTTGTTGTTCCGCTGTGCTACGCAGTCATGTGTGTACAGGGAGTAGAGGAGGGGGCTCAGAACACAGCCCTGGGGGGCCCCTATGTTGAGCGTGATGGATGAGGAGGTGCAGTTGCCGGCTCTTACCACCTGGGGTCTGCCCGTCAGGAAGTCCAAGACCCACTGGCACAGGTCATAGTTCAAGCCCAGGTCCCTGAGCTTGGCTATGAGTTTGGAGGGGACTATGGTATTGAATGCTGAGCTGTAGTCGATGAACAGCATTCTCACATAGTTCCCCTGCCTCTTGTCCAGATGTGATGCTGCTGTGTGCAGCACATGGGCTATGGCGTCCTCCGTGGACCTGTTGGGGCGATATGCAAATTGCAGAGGGTCCAGGTTGATGGGGAGGGAGGAACAGATGTAGCCCTTCACTAGCTTCTCAAAGCACTTCATGGCTATGGAGGTGAGGGCTACAGGGCGGTAGTCGTTGAGGCAAGCGGGCGTAGATTTTTTGGGTACAGGGATGATGGTGGACTTCTTCAGACAGGTGGGGATGACAGCCTGTTCCAAGGACAGGTTGAAGATGTCAGTGAATACCGGGGCCAGTTGATCGGCACAGACTTTTAGGACGTGGCCAGGGATGCCGTCCGGTCCTGCTGCCTTCCTGATATTCACTTTTTTAAAGATCCGTCTCACCTCATGCTCTGTTACCCTGAACACTGAGTCTCCATCAGCAGACCCCCCCCCCCCCCATTGCCGTGGTTTGTAGGCTGGTGTTGTTATTCACAGCCTCAAACCTCGCATAGAAGGAATTGAGATCATTTGCTAAGGAGATGTCACTGTTCAGTTTGAGGGGGGTTCCTTTGTAGTCTGTCATTGTTCTGAGGCCCTGCCACATAGCTCTAGAGTCAGCCTGTTCAAACTGAAGTTCAACTTTATCCCTGTAACGCCGTTTTGCCTCTATTACTGCTCTCCTGACGTTGTATCTTGCCATCTTGTGTTCTTCCATGTTGCCTGTCACCAGCCCGGTGTTGTATGCTGATGTGCGCACTTTCAGAGCCTCACGGACGGATTTGTCTACCCAGGGCTTTTGATTTGGGTAGATTTTAATTTTGGTGGAGGGGATTGTTTCTTCTACCTGAGTACAGACATAGTCAATCACCGTTTCGGTGTATTCGTTAATATTGGCTGTGTTATCATGGAATACACTCCAGTCTGTACTTCCCAGTACAGCTTGGAGTGACTCCTCTGACGTCACGGCCCAACGCTTAACCTCTCGCGAGACCACCGGCGTTCGCTTGAGACTTTGTTTGTACTTTGGCAAAAGAAATATTGCAGCGTGATCGCTTTTACCGAATGGACTAAGAGCCTGTGACTTGTACCCATTCTTAAATTGCGAGTATACATGGTCTAATATGTTCTCGCCTCTGGTGGGACAGGTCACATGCTGATAGAAATTCGGCAGCACCTTTTTAAGACGCGCGCTGTTAAAATCACCCAGAACCAAAATGGCGGCGTCAACATGGAGTTTAGTATCAGTTCCATGAGTTCGTTCTCGTTTAGTGTAGCCTACACGTGAACGGTCGGTCAGTCACCCAGCTTGGACATGGCGTCCAAAGGGGATATATCACCAGCTTGTGCAACTCGGACCCCCCAACAGGCAAATGGAGAGGAACCGAGGACAGTCAAGCCACAGGAAGAGGGCTTCCATAAACGTATCGACAACCCAGGTAACTTCACCCTTCGTTGCCTCTCATTGATCGAAGCTCTGTCCTGTAATGGTAAATGGTAAATGGACTGCATTTATATAGCGCATTTTTAATGAGTCTTCCCGACTCCCCAAAGCTCTTTACAACTGAGTGAGTGAGTTTCATTGATCAGTGTAGCAGCAGTCGCCAATATATTATGTAAGGGATATACATAATATCGCAAAATAATTGACCGTCACAGAGTTTAGAATACCGAGCCGCCTTGCCGAGGTGTTCTAAACGTCAGTGAAGGTCAATTATTTTGCGACAATGACCGAGTATAGCTATACATTATCCCGCTTATTACATGGCTAACTTACTAACAATATACCTAATTCATTTTACACCATCGACAAGACGAGATCAAATGCAGACGCAGTTCTGTTCTGTCGCTCCGCGCTGTCATCGCCGGCAGCTTCGCCGGCAGCCGGCAGGTGTGTCTGATTGCACTGATGCAGTGTGTGTCAGTGGGCTTGATTGCTCCAGCTGCGCACAGCGGTCATTATTGCTCGGCAGAGGTCCGTTATCGAGTAATAACGGACCTCTGCCGAGCGCTATTGACCAATCACAATCAAGCATTTCGGCGAATGTTAAAACGCCATGTAATAAATGCTGACATTACCCAGCATGGCTCCTCCTTCTAACCAAACAGAGAAATGGAAAATGGTGCATTTATATAGCGCCTTTATCCAAAGTGCTTTACAATTGGTTCCTCACATTTTATCCATTGACTCACACATTCTCCGACGGCGGAGGCGACCATGCAATGTGCCAACCTGGTCATCGGGAGCAATTATGGGTTAAGTGTCTTGCTCAAGGACACTTCGACATGCTGCCCAGTAGGAGTGGGAATCGAACCGGGAACCTTCCCATTACCAGACGACCGCTCTTTAATTTTTTTTTTTTTTTTTTAAAGATAGTCATATTTTACATGTTATGCATTTCAATTATATACATACAATATTATTTCAGAACCAAATCCTCCCCATCCCCACCCAAAACAAAAACCCCACTATCCAAAACAAAACTCTCTCTATCCTTATACATTTCCCACTGTCAATAAACCATTTTTCAAACATTTCTTTACTCATATATTTTCCAGACAGTTTTAGATCCTTTTTCACCATGCTTTTAAACAAAGGCCACACCTCCACCTTCCTTTGATAAAAAAAAAGAAAAAAGCTATCGTTCTTCTGCACACAATAGCATATAGCATGGCTCAATACATAATTCATTAAATGTGTCTTCTCCTTTTTACAATAAAAAAAACAGTACTGCAGTACCTCCCTATACAAATCAGGTATCCCCTCTGTCATGGGCAGTTTAAAGCCCATGAACAGACCATTGTCCCCACACTTGCCTATACACACTCTCTGAGAAAATGCTTCCAACCATACTCTGTGCTGCCACACAAGTACTTCTGTACACACTTTATCCTTACAGTTTTTTCCCTTACCTTAATATCAAACAAATTCAAGCCACCTTCACTGCACTTACCTATCAGAGTCTTGTGAGCTATTTTAGCCATCTTCCCTTCCCACAGGAAACAATGTGGCTTGTTGTCTGGGCCAAGCTGTGGCGTGCGGGCAGGGTCTAAATACTCCGGCAAGACAATCGCTTATAACACATGCATCGACAAGGGTCGGGCCCCCCCGGTTCGTGTTCTTTGGTGGATCACGTTGGAAACACGATCGCGATCAGTATTTGGAATGGCGATCAGATAATTGGATTATTCTTTTTGCAGTACATCATAGACAAGGTAAGGACTATATGTTATGAATCTTGCGTTGATCCAATAATTATTTCCGCGCGATCGGAGCGTGAGTCTGTAATGTACTGTGGCGTATTCCGTTGGTGGCGATCGAAGCATAGAAAAACGACCCCCCCCCCCCCCCCACCCTTTCATGCATGCATGATGAAACATAATACCGATAATCTAGCGTTGATTTCAGATTGATTATTGATCCAGCCAAGAAATGGCACGATTTATATTGAAATGCAGTAAAACGCTGTTTTGGCGGCGTTTCCTGGGATTACACAGAATCACTCTAAAACAATACTCATATTCACCACGGTATAAAACGGAAATGTATGGATGAAAAAATTATCTGTTTTTTGCATCTTGACCAGAAGAAACTCACTGACAATCGACTATGTTATTAGATCCATAGCTATAATATTTAATATAGTTTTAGCACTGCAAACACCGGCATTTATCCCCATTGAACAAAGCGAAGCCATTTGCATATTCTTGGTATCTAGAGACATCTATGGACCTCAGTGACTGTATTCCCAGTGTCAGAAATATTTTGTCTATTACTAGGCTTGCTTAAATTGTGATGAAACAAAGGAGAATATGAATTATGATTTTTCTTTGCATCGTTGACAGTGAATAACACCATGCTAATAATGACCAGACATGAAAAACTGCCACTGATCTTGTTCAGTACCTTCTTGAGATCATGTGTACAAAAAATCTAAGGAAATTAATAAAGGGAAGATGATTAAACAGAAGGTTCTGTAGATACAGTACTGAATTCTCCCATCCGGACCAATGCAATTTGAAATATTATTATAGAATATAGAATAGCAGGCTTATAAATTACCTTATTATAGCCAATTCGCACATTTATATATATACATATATTATCTTTCAAATGGCAGAGTTTAATTTGAATTTAGTATCACCAGGCGTGCATAAGAACAGATAATGAAATCTACTGTAAATACAGTAGCTTTTTTATTTTTATCAGGGTGCAACCGTTTTGAAACTAAGTTCAAATCTAATTGTTGCTACATGCTAAAAATAGGGAAGAGAAACTAACTGCGCTTCAATATATGTCAATAACGTTAAGTGTTGTGGTTTATTATCCCGAATAATAAGAGATATAAAAGAAATGCATACAGAAGTATGAAGCTTGAAACCCCATAGAGGATTTTGGGAAGTGTCATTCTGAAAAATTCCAACGCTGATCGAGAGCTAGCGGTGTCCTCTACAAAATGGCCACAAAAAATTACAATTCCCATGGTTCAAATCTTTCAAAATGGTCGCCTCTCGCGAAGTAAACAAGACCAAAACGAAAAGGAAAATCTATTTAATAACACTTTAACCTATTGGTAAACTAACGTATTGATGATAATATACATTATAACTGCTGTTGTGACATGGTTATGATGTTTATACTTGAATACGTTTGACAAAAAAACGATACTTTTGTCAAACAGTCTGATTTATGACGTGATGTCATTTGCGGCCCGCCGAATCGCCGATGGACCACATGGGTGGAAGAGGTTAAGACGGCACAGTGGGTTTTGCGACATGCTGCCATGTGACAAAGTGTTGTTGTTGCCGGCAGTTGGCGCAAGTGTTTGAACGTCTTATCTTGTGAAGTTATTATACACAATATTGGTGACAAGGATTATGGATTCTTTACTCTCACATCTCTCTCCGTTCCTCGCCCTGCCTGGCGAGCCACCAATTCTGTGCATTCACTGGCTGGAATCTTTCGACTCATTCATAATAGCCGTCGGGCTATGAATGAGGAAGAGAGCCCTGCTAATATGAGGGACAACGGATTTCTCTGACTCTCGGAAATGCACATAATTATGGGGATTGTATCACGCTGCTGTCTGGACATTTATCTGCTCGACAGAACGTGATGCTCCGGCGGATTGTTTTTCGTCAACGACGACAGCAGTCGGTCCTAATAATTACTGGTCATGGTTATTTTTAGTCTTGCAATTTTAAAGACCTTTTTTGACACTGGAATTTGAATTTGTCTACAATTCTGCAATGAATATAGAATTTAGCCCTAATAGACACACATATAGACACTTAGCTCCTCCCTCACTCAAGAACTACAGTCTCTCTTGAGCAGCTTCTCATTTTCTCTCGCCAGGTTATTTTTATTATAGAAGTTTATTTCAGGGACAACATACAGATCAAAAGATCTCAGAAGAGAAAAGATGCATTGCGCTAGATTGTAGCTTTTGCTATTTTCTCCAGTCCCTTGTACATACAATATAAAACAATACAATAAACACATACAATGTAAAACAATACAATAAATACATACAATAACATATTAAAAGAAGACCCCCCCCCCCTTAAGGGTACCATATACTAAAAGTGGGAACAGGATTAGCTAGCTAGCAACTGTCCTTTCAGGTGAGCTTTGAAGGTGACAATTGAGCTGCACCTCCTCATCTCTTCTGGCAGACTGTTCCACTGAGTTATTGCTCTTACAGAAAAAGATGACTGTCCAAACACAGTGTAGCGGAACGGTTTAACGCAATCAAGTGCTGACACTGTTCTTGTATGAATGTGTACAAAGTCGCACAGTGGAGGAGGTGCCAACCTGTTAATGATTTTGTAGATCATACAGGTAACCAGAAGTAAATGCTCACCCAGTCAACTCCTTGTGTGTGTTCTGGTAGGAGTGGCAACGTGTGACTGTCCTGGTCTGAAGCCTGTCCCTTTTTTGCCTCAGTGTAGTTGTGGAATATGAATACTTCATATTTTTAACAATTAATGATTAAACAATAGACAATTAAATTAACTTGAAACCAGATTGTCATAAGGGCCACCAAGGAGTAGAGTGCAATGATATTAAATATGAAATGAATAGGATCAGAATCACAGGGTTTTGAAATTAAGAACCTTTTAAACTAAATTGCCAAGTTCTTACAATGCTATGTTTTATAACTGCTTAGAAGTTATAGATTCAAGCTAAAAACATTATTATTAGGAAAATATGGGTGGTCTTAAATGACAGAAAACTGTGATTCTGGTCTGCCATAATGAAGAAACTAGTCAAAACTGGTGTGGTTGTGTTCCTCTGGTAAACCCCATTTCAAAAATATAAATATTGAATCAAATAACAGAAAATATAAAGTCAATTGGATAGTAAATCTATTCTGAGATTCTAAACTCAAAATACAGACGTTGGGTTGCTAAAGAGTCAGCTCCTTTTTTCAAATTGAACTAGACCAGCCTTTTATTGGGGGAAACGTCTGCTTGACGTCACGTAGATACTTGTGACTCGCCTTCAATGATAAAGGACATTTATCATCATCATCGTCATCAGTTTGTCATAGATCGAGAGCCTCTTTAACTTGACGCGTTGTTTTTGTACAAATTTGATACAAGATCTTGTAAACGGTAATTTTGGGTAAGCGGTGACTCTGCGGATTTTGTATATGTGCGATCCGGGATCATCTATTTTTAGAGTGTACAAATTTTTAGGAGTGAATTTGGTCCGGTTTGTGGTTAGCCAATAAATCTCCTTTTTGATACAACTCTAGCACCTTGTGGAATCAAATTTCTTTACACACTACACATTTTTGGGGATATCAAGAAAACACAACGTGAGAACCAGAGTGGTGATGAAATATGATATAGCAGACATTCCTCTCACAAAGGGATCTCTCTCTTCCTCTCCCCCATGCCCCATACAGATACACACTCTGACCTTCTGACACGCTCATACACATAAGCAAATAAATCACACCAAATGTGTTTACACCAAATGCCACAACAAGCTAGCCAGATGGCTGCACCACAGATCAACACATAGTCTTATCTCAACTCATTTGACACGAAATGCCACAAGTCACTGAATATATGACTAGCCAAGGATTATACCAGATATAGGTTAAGTACCTCACCACAAGGATCACAGATCGTTGACAATAAGACACACACACACACATACACAGCTCAAAAAACACACAGCCCCCTCTCTCTCTTTCTCTCTCCCTCTATCTCAGCACACACGTGCACACAGACACACACACATGCACGCTCACGCACACACAATTTACTCACACGCACACTCATACAGTATGCACAAAACGTGCACACCTTCAACGCAGACTCGCCAACACACATTAAGTTGACACATGCACTGAATGTGACAGATACACACACGACGTGCACTCAGGACGGAGACACATACACACTTGACTGTGGGGCCGCTAATAAAGAGCCTTGCACTGGACACTGCTGGACACTGACTGGACTGACGGGACAATGACTTGACTACATTTTCTTTTATACACGACCGGCCGGTTGTACCAACTAGATTTTAATTGTACCTTGCTTATTCACTTTTTATAATACTTTGCTTATTCACTTTTTATAATACTTTGCTTATTCACTTTTTATAATACCTTGCTTATTCACTTTTTATAATAAATACCATCAAAAGTGTTTCATCTCTTTTATCTTTAAATATCTTATTACAATTTTCACGTATCCGAGTTTAAAACGTGACAGTGGTCTATCAGTTACCACATAGTCCTTTGTAAAGCTGGAACCTGGAGCATGTGCAGTAGTTTAGGGCAATATATCTGGCCTGGGAATATGTATAGAGCTGGCTGTGAGCTCATTATACTCTGTAGTAAAGCAATCTCTACAAATAGAGACAAAGCCTTCCCCTGGACTTGTATTTATTGTCCATCTGAAGGATTCATTCAGCCCCTCTGCGAAAGGTAAAGACACAGCGTACACAGAATATTATCTGACAGGAGGCCTTCAAAATGGCCACCTTCTGTACTCCTTGTCACTCTATCTTGAAACTGCTATAGTTGACAAGATAAGACAAACTGACGATCTTACCATCATGAAAGATGACCAGATCTTTGCCCCAAGTCGCCAGCCTCAGTAACCCCAGCCCCCATCCTCCTGTCCATGCCTTCTCACTCACCCATTGTCATAGCGCCGGTGCATTGATGAGCTAGAATTGAGTCGGCCTTCGCTCACTGTACAAGTTAATGTAATCTATAGTCTGTCTGTGTTCAACACGCTCCAACAATCCATGGCCATTACTCACAGCATTGTTTTGCTGAGGGATGCTGTCAATACCCTCTCCATCACTGTCAGAGAAAAGGAGAGAGAGAGAGAGAGAGAGAGAGAGAGAGAGAGAGAGAGAGAGAGAGAGAGAGAGACAGAGAGAGAGAGAGAGAGAGAGAGAGAGAGAGAGGAAAAGAGTGAGTGAGGAAGAAGCAGAGGAAGAAGGCAAAGAGACAGAGAAACCTCCAGGAGCGGATCACCAGCGAGGCAGGTGAATCCGATCATACGGACAATTACCATCCCATCCACAACCCCCCCCCCCCCCCCCCCCCGGTTAAATTTCCCATGATTCAAAGCAGAAAGGGGAACGTGGAGACACCATCTGTCATGACATAGTCTTCCCCAGTTGAATGTCCAGGAGAGAACCATGATTCTTGATGGTAAGATCTCTCACCCCAGCAACATGGTAGGGATGGAATGTCCTGGTGATAGTGTGGAGTACCCTGGCTTGGGAAGCTGACCTCAATATGTAGAGCATCGTTACTGTGTGTGTGTGTGTGTGTTTACAGGCGGATTTCAGGTTGAAAGTCGATTGGGAATTCTTGTGTGGAACAAACTGCAGAGGTAAACTACCCATCTCTTACTCCATCTGTGTATTGTGTATGTTTTAGCTGTGCTAACTGGATATGAAGTGATCCTCCTTCATACTTTCCGCTTTCCACTTGCGTTCTGCACGGTGCAGACAGTGTGTATGGTCTCTGTGGTTTCATAGTTATTATGGTCAGACCGGCTCAAAGAACTGCTTTCTCTCAACAAAGTGATGCCAATCACTGCAATCCAGTCTTTGTCTCTGTACGTGTCGTTATACATACACAGTCACACAATCCGCAATTGTGTAATATCACTGTTGATACATGAAATGCTTAAACACATTTAAAGATGGCAAGTGTTATGATTCAGCTCCACGCCAGCTTCCTGGCCGCCTGAGCCGCCTCAGACCCACCCCTATCCGAGCTCTGGGAGTGTCATCAAAGAGAAGGCGCCTATTTTCAGTCCTTGCCCCACAATGGTTGAACGAACTTCCCACCACAGTTAGGACAGCCGAATCCCGACCAATCTTCCGCCGTCAACTAAAGGCACACTTCTTCAATCAATATCTGAAATGAATAAAAAAGAATATATAACCCTAATTAACCTTACTGTCATGCACTTGTCCTAATATAAAATATACTAACCTACACTGTAGCACTCAACACTTTGATGAACATTGTTACTCAGCTGATAGAGTTGTACCCTTCCTGCTGACTTGTCGTACAAAACTTGTAAGTCGCTTTGGATAAAAGCGTCAGCTAAATGACCAAATGTAATGTAATGTAATGAAGCTGGTGGCGCCCATCTTAGAGAGATAACTCACTTGCTGACCAGATGTAGTGGTGGGATAATTATGGGAAGTTCAGACACGTGAGAAGACCAGTGAGTAGCAGCACAAGTACACATTTGTTTGGTGTCGTCTTTATGCTAACGTCGATTTTTGTGTGAGTTCTCGTTTTCCGTCCACCTGAGTGGTCGGTAACCCAGCATGGATGCGCCATCCAAGAGAGAATATCACCAGCTTGCGCTACTTGGAAACCGTCCACTTTCTGACTGCTTTGGTTTGGTTTTTAAATAATATGCCAAGAAATGTCAGTTTCTTAACTCAAAATGATTCTATTGAATTGTCAATCATTAGCCTCCTGACTGTCGTTCCCATGTAGGGTGACCAGATGCAAAAAGTTCAAAAGTGGGACAACAGTAAGATTTTGGTGGGACAAAGTGGGACAACAGTACGATTTTGGTGGGACAAAGTGGGACAGATAGATAATGTAAAATGTTTTATTAGAATAACTGCCATGGTCTTCACTGAATAGATTTAAATCAAAGGTTAAATCAAAATAAATAAAAATTAAATACCACCTAACATCTGTTTTAAATATTCAAACGTCATCACTTGACAGGAATGTCTTGTGTTTGATATTCCCTGTTAACACAGAACTAGGGAAAACAGTGTAGTATAATACAAAAATAATAATACAAATAAATTGTGTTTCTATATTAGAATAACTGCCATGGTCTTCACCGAATAGATTTAAATCAAAGGTTAAAGGTTACCACAGTCGGCTGACCTGTATGAATGGGAGTGTTGTACTGTGTGATAGACACTTGTTATCTCAGCTGCAGTGACCTTGTCGGTCTGGCTATCATTGTTTGGTTTAAAAAGAAACATATCCATAGATCTGGATGTTTCTTTTTGGTGAGCCACTTTCAAGTGAGACTCACGTCCACTGTGGCGCTTCAAGTTGTATTCTCCTCCATGCGCAATTGAAAACGAACTATGACACAAAACACAGAAAGCCTGCTGCGGATTGCCTGCCATCTGCCTCACCCAGTCATGTGTCGTTTGCCAGTCTTGGTTGTAACTGCAGGTCCGTTTCTTTTTACTGCTTTCCATCTTGAACTAGTTCGCTTGTAATGTTGTTGTGTTTTTTTTTACCAATCAGATTTGCGATATGAGGTAGCGTCACGACTCAGTCTCAGTCACGTCACAAGCAGGCAAGCAGCACGCTAAAGTACTATAACCAATCAGAGCAATGTGTGTGGACAAGAGGCGGGTTGCTACGTTTACTGTCTGTAGGGAGGGGCTTTTAGACGCATGTTTTTTTTGGCTTCGAAAAGAGGGACATCCTCTCAATATGAGGGACGCGGGACATTTGGTCAAATGGTGGGACAGTACAACCAAAAGGGGGACACCTGGTCACCCTATTCCCATGTCTGGTTCTAAAGGGATATTTCAACATTTTCATTATTAGTTTGTTATTTTTCTCACCGCAAAACTATGACGGGTGTGAGCACAACTTCTTTTAAGATAATCTTTAACCGGATATCAATCTTGACTTGTAAAGAGGAAAAAGACAAGGACGTCAGCACTCTAGAATACTATCCTTCAACCTGTCTTAGCCAGCAGGACCAGGTACAAATAGTCCAAAGTGACACATTACAGCTATGGCCTTCATCATTGTTTGTGCAGGAACGCCGTAGTTTGGACTAATTGTAACTCTGCTGCCAGTCTATTAAATACACACTGAATGATTTTTATCAGAGAGCTCCGACATATTATGTATATAATATGACAAGTTTTCCACCAGACACTTGTCACATGGGAGGAAAATGTTTTTACATTCATCCTTCAGCATCGCTAACATGGCATGTTAGCATTGTTAGTACACCTCATTAAAACCATGGGGCACTAGTAGCGGTAAGCTTGCCAGATAGCTGTGCAAACTAATAATACATAACAATGATAATAATGATAACGTGCCATTTCTGAGGAAACTGTGACAAACTTCATAAGATTCCTCTTCCAGTGTGACATGTGTCAGGAGAAGAAAGATCAGTCATGTCAAAGTGTTCCTTTAAATCAGTCTCCATGGCCTGTTTTGTGTGTTTGTGCAACTTTCAGATTGATACAAATAGTTTCAGATTGTTTTTGATCGTGGGGGGGGGGGCAAGCTCTTGAGACACAGAACACGTTGGTAGGTTTCATGTCCGATCATCAGATGTCCAGAATGACAGAATGATAGGATTCCGGTTACACAGGGCTCTTATTGGTCAGGTAGTCAGAAATAACTATGTGGACGTGAACAAAATAAATCACACAACACACAACTTAAACAGAATGAATGTAGCTGATGTTTAAGTAGTTTTTGAGCCAATAATAATGATTTCTATGACTTGAAGCTTTTGTGTCCACAGCCCCAAATATTTCTGACATGGGCCGGGCAGGTTGAGATGACTGCAAGCCAACCGCAGAATGGAGGTTAAAGGGGCGCTTCACCAAAAAATTATGGTGATTTATTTTGCTCATAATCACACACACGTCCAAAAACTATAAACAGTTTTGCACACAATCATTTAGTTTGGCAGTTTGGCAATTATTGAGAGTAAATGGGTTTGAAGATGGCCACCAGTGATGTCAGTGGGGACACTGAATCCTTGTGTTGTGTTAACAAGATAGCAATACCTTGTCTTAGGGACTGCTGCCTTATCAGGATTCAATGTCCCAGATGACATCATATTCAAACTCATTCACTCTCAATAACTGTCAATGCAATGTGTGCAAAACAGTTTAGAGTTTTTGGATGTATGTGAGATGATGTGCAAAATAAATCAGCATTGTTTTTGGGTGAAGGGTGCCTTTAGTGTTAGCGTTACCAACATCCCAGACATAAGAGTTTACACCCATAACACATTCCAATTGCTATACGGTATGTTTGTTCCAGTTATTAATGAATGAAAACCATAACAGAACATACCTGCTCCATCCATCTCTTTCTCACACATGACTGGAGTCAAATCAGCCCAATTAGAGCAGAGACACACAGGAGATATCTTCTTCATCTATTGGCTGGTGTGTCGATCATTACAGAAAGAAAAAGAGTATTACAACCCAGATATTCTCTGTCAGAGACATGCCATGGATTATATCATTCATCAGGGGAAAACAGTACAAAGAAAAACTGTGGAAATCTCGATGCTACTCAGCTTCTGTTGATGGTTGATACAAGATGTGTATCTGAATCATGGCCATTCATTAGAGCAGCTTTAGAGCAAAAACACTAGTGGAGCCTGGAGTGTGTTCATCATCAGGGCTTGTATCACCCCTGTGTTAATGCTGCTGGATTGAGGTAGGTTTAGAGTATGTTCATAATCAGGGCTTGTATCACCCCTGTGGTAATGCTGGTGGATTGAGGTAGGTTTTGATTGAGTATTGGTAAAATGGGACACTTTCTGAAAATAGACTTTCTGTAATAATTTACATAATCATCCAAATGTCTCAACCACTAACATGTCACCATTGTAAATAACCTAAGACCTATTCTATAAAAGACTAAAGAAGAAATAGAAGGGAACGGCTCCCGCCTACCTCCGGGCAATGGTCTCTAACTACACACCCTCAAGACACCTACGCTCTGCATCTTCTGGCCGCCTCAGACCTACTCCTATCCGAGCTCCGGGAGAGAAGCCACCTATTCTTGGTCCTTGCCCGACAATGATGGAACGAACTTCCCATTTATAATAATAATAACTAGTGCTGTCAGGCGATTAAAAAAATTAATCTAATTAATTACAGGATTTGTAATTAATTAATCTAATTAATCACATTTTAATCGCATAACCATTTTATGCCTGAAATTCTATTTTCTATAATCATATTTCCAATTGCATGTGTCCAGATGGCAGAATTCAGTACTGTATATAGTACAAAACCTTCTGTTTAATCATCTTCCATCTATTAATTTGCTTAGATTTTTCAGGTCTGGTCAATTTGAGCATGGTGTTATTCACAGTCAAAGATAAAAAAAATATGTATTGATATTCTCATTTGGTTTATTAAAATTGACTCAAAATAAAATTTTCATTCAATCAATCACCGCACAGATTGATTGATTGAATGAAAATGTTATTAACAGATTGCAGAATGGGTACAGTACAGTACGGCTCAATACACACAATTGTTAAGGGCATGCAGACCAGAGAAAGACTTTCGTCTTGTTTACATCAGGGTCCCCCATTTTCAATTCATAATGAATTGTAAGTAAGGGTGCAACTTGCACCGTGCAATCCATTCTTTGTGGATCTAGCCCACAGTATTTCTGACACTGGGAATACATTCCCTGAGATTCATAGATGTCCCTAGAATCAGATACCAAGAACATGCAAATGGACCATATTAAAAAAAAGTCTGTAAATGTGTATTCTACATTATCATGGAATGAATAAGATACAAAATTTTTTTTTTTCTTTTTTTTTTTTTTTTTTTTGTAATTAATTTTGAGTTAATTTTCATAACGCGATAATTTGCTGTGTAATTAATTAATCTAATTAACGCGATAAACTGACAGCCCTAATAATAACCCTAACTAACCTTAATGTCATGCACGTGTCCTAATATACTAACCTACACTGTAGCACTCAACACTTTGAATAACATTGTTACTCAGCTGATAGAGTTGTGCCGTTCCTGATGACTTGTCATACAGAACTTGTAAGTCGCTTTGGATAAAAGCGTCAGCTAAATGAGAAAATGTAAATGTAATAAAGAATTATTAAACACACAATGGAAGACATTTCCTCAAACACAATGTGTCTCAATGGCAAAATGGGTCACCTAATAATTTGATAAAAAAGGTGAAATGAAAGTCTATAAGTCAATTTAGTGACACTATTCAACTATACAATAGCAATGCATTAAAACAGTTGGGATACTTTTGTGAAAATTATTAAGCAACTTGGAAGCTTGAGCTTTTTCCCCATTTATGTAATCTACTGTAATGTAAGCTACATGTTCAAAGATCATTCAGATGTAAAGCAATTAATTCAAATGAATAAGAACTCTATATTAAAAGCATAAAACACTTCATAACCTTTACATTTAATTTAAAAGTAAAATCTGTGTGGGGGGGGGGGGGCATTCAGCCTTCAGTACTGAGATTTACCCTGAGATTGAACTCAGAACGCTGTACCCATTTAACTTTTTATTGTATTTCTGGAGTTTCTTGTCATTACATGAGATGCCACGCCCACATTGAAGATGTCATACCCATGGAGCCAATTCTTGCTGGACCCAGAGGGCCGTCCTACAGTAGCTAATGTTCCTAACTGATTGATTGATTGATTGATTAAAAATTGTATTAACAGATTGCAGAATGGGTACAATACAGTACAGCTCAATACACACAATTGTTAAGGGGATGCAGACCAGAGAAATACTTTCGTCTTGTTTACATCAGGGTCCCCCATTTTCAATTCATCATAACATATATGACATACATGACATACAGATAGACAGTACTGCTACATCTATACATTTATGACATACCAGATTTACAAATACAGTACTGTTTGTGATACAAAAAGCGTCTAAAAAAGAGAGTATATACATTTGACATAAAAACTGTACATTGGAGGAGGTTGGGTAGGTGGGGTGGGGGGGGGGGGACTGTACATTGGAGGTGGTTGGGTGGGTGGGGTGGGGGGGGGTTGGGTAGGGTAGGCGGACAGGGGGGGGGGGGAAACTGTACATTGGAATATCGACAAAATCTTACTTGGTCCCAAGAAGAGGGTCTCGTGTGTTATTGGGTTAGGACATTTACTGTACATCGGAGGGGGTTGGGTTAGGACATTTACAGGGGCCAGTTTCGAATTGCAGTCTCCCGTAGGTGCTCTTTGAGAGTGGTTTTGAAAGTGGGTAGTAATTCACATTCCTTTACAGCTTTGGGTAGGGCCTTCCACATTGATGTGGCATAATTGCGAAACGTGTTTAGTCCCTTGTGTTGGAGCCATTCTATTGTGTTCTTAGTGTATCTATCATTTGTTTACATTTTGTTTCTGCACCTCTGTAGTCATCTACCCCACCTAGTATCCAAAGGCTGGTAGTGCATGTTGAGAGTGGGGGGCGGGGACTCTTGGAATCTCAGGTGGTTTAATGAGCAGGAAGAGAAGGCCTAGGCATGGTAAAAATATTTGGTGAAGGTGCCAGGTCATACATTTTTCTTTAAACCACATCAGTGTGAGAATTCAGTTATTTTTGAGTATTAGAATCTTTCTTTTGATGTTTTCTTTAGATGTTTCAGATGCTTAAAATAAATCTATAATTTAATTCATAATACCTTGGATCTCGTTTTGGATTTTTTGGAATGTGTGTGTTAAAGACACTACCTGGTTGACCAACACGAAGCCATTACACCTTGTTTGAGCCGAATCTGGGTTTAACATGATTTGTTGAGCTCCCTCTGGTGTTGTGGTCATGGTATTCACTGACCTTTGGGAAGTATTTTGACATGTACATGGGTACCTTAGTTATGTAGTGTATCTTGTAGATCAGGCCCATTGCAAGTTGCTGTACTCTGTCGTCTACTCTAAGCCATCCTAGGTAGTTGTTACGACCCCTGTGAGTCTAAGGGTAAAGGGCTGTAACATAACAGTTGGTTGACAGACCAACAACAAGATAACATCCCCGAGATAACATGCACTCCAAAACAAAGAGCTATATAAAAAAAACTAGCAGTTGGTACAACAACCACACTTGACGGCAAGAGAGACTGAGTCGACAGCAACATAAAACGAGTCCACAGCAACATAGACCGAGTAGACAGCAAAATAGAACAAGTCGACAGCAATATACAGTAGAACGAGTCGACAGCAACAGACAACGAGTCGACAGCAACAGAGATTTAACTCCGAGATAGAGCATCCGCCAACACATTCTCAGACCCCTTCTTATGCTTTATGCTGAGGTTATAATTTTGCACTATGAGCGCCCAACGCATGAGGCGCTGATTGTGGTTGTACATCCGCGACAGAAAAACCAATGGGTTGTGGTCGGTGTATACTACCACTGGTAATACGCTCGAACCGACATACACCTCAAAATGTTGCAACGCATACAACATAGCCAAAGTCTCCTTTTCAATAGTGGAATAGTTTAGTTGATGTTTGTTAAATTTCCGGGAGAAATAACAAACCGGGTGACTGACACCATCGTGATCTTCCTGTAATAACACCCCTCCAGCTCCCACCCCGCTGGCATCCACCTCCAGCTGGAACGGCAGGGAGAAATATGGAGCAGAGAGAACAGGGGAACTGCATAAGAGAGCTTTAACACTATCAAATGCATTTTGGCAATCAGCTGTCCAAATGAATGGTTTGGACGGGCTACACAGGCTAGTGAGAGAAGTGACGACAGAAGAAAAGTTCCGGCAAAAACCACGGTAATACCCAGCCATCCCAAGGAATCTACGCAATTCCCGCCTAGTAGTAGGCACTGGAAAAGTTGTGATTGCAGATATTTTTGCATCCACCGGACGCACTTGGCCTTGTCCTACCTGCTTACCAAGATAGGTAACCGTAGCCTTGCCGAACTCACACTTGGCAAGGTTAAGGGTCAGGGAGGCTCCAGCCAAGCGGTCAAAGACAGTTTGCAAGGTTGTCATGTGGTCACGCCAGTTGGTCGAATAGACAACCAGGTCATCGAGATAGGCATTACAATTTGGAACACCAGCCAGGACTAGGGTCACCAGTCGCTGGAAAGTGGCCGGGGCATTACGCATTCCAAAAGGCATTACAGTATATTGCAAAAAATTGTCAGGAGTAACAAACGCAGAGATTTCCGAGGCACGGGGGGTCAAAGGGACCTGCCAGTAACCCTTTAACAAATCTAGTTTGCTAACATAGGTGGCAGATCCAAGGTTGTCAATACAATCTTCCATGCGGGGCAGTGGGAAGGAATCAGGCACGGTGACAGCATTTACCTTTCGGAAATCAGTACAAAATCTAGGAGTTCCATCCGATTTGGGAGCTAACAAGCAAGGTGAACTCCAGGGACTGCAACTTGGCTTGGCTAAACCATGTTTTAACAAATAGTCAACCTCCTGTTGCATCATGGCCCTCTTGGTGATGTTAACACGGTATGCATGTTGCTTGATAGGCACAGCATTGTTAACTTTAATATCATGGGCCAATACAGAAGTACAGGAGGGAACATCACCAAACAGAGCCATGTAGGCCTGAATCAAATTTGTGATGTCCTCTCGCTGCTCCTCAGGTAAGTGTGCTAAGTGAGTGGGCAGGTTCAATAACATCTCAGTGTTGGACAATCTAGCACCCTGATGGGCTGCATTGCGCAACTCCAAGCCATCTACATCCTCACCACTAACGTCAGGAGAGTCCGGAACTATTGGAGTTGAGGCAACAGCAGAGACGGCCAGTCCGGCTGTCTGGTCTGAGGTCTTCACCTGCACACTATCTCTGGAAAAATATGGTTTAAGCATATTGATGTGGCAAACACGAGAGTGACGTTTACGATCAGGGGTGCGAACCACATAGTCTGTATCACTTATCTTCTTGTCTATTGCATACGGTCCGGAAAAACGAGCGGAAAGAGCAGAACCAAGGATAGGTAACAGGACTAGAACCTTATCACCTGGCTGGAAAGATCGAGAAACAGCTTTCTCGTCATAGCGCCGTTTCATAGTTCTCTGGGAAGAAGAGAGCGCTTCTTTTGCGAGAGAGCACGCCTGATGCAGTCGCTCTCGAAACTGGCTAACAAAATCTAGAACATTAGTGGGTGTGCTGGCACCCTTTGACATGAACCGTTCTTTAAGAACTTTCAGAGGCCCTCTAACAGTGTGCCCAAAAACGAGCTCAGCAGGACTGAAACCAAGAGACTCCTGTATGGTCTCTCGCGCAGCAAATAGAACAAGGGGGACACCCTCATCCCAATCTTTCTCTGTGTCTAAGCAATATTTACGCAGCATGGACTTTAAGGTCTGATGCCAACGTTCTAGAGCCCCCTGAGTTTCAGGGTGGTAGGCACTGGACACTATATGTCGGATACCCAGGGACTGTAACACTTGCTCAAATAACCTAGACAGGAAGTTGGTGCCTTGGTCCGTTTGTACTACCTTAGGCAGTCCAAACGTGGAGAAGAACTTCGTCAAAGCCTTAATTATTACAGGCGCTGTAATTCTGCGAAGAGGGATAGCCTCAGGGAAACGGGTGGCGGTACACATTATTGTCAACAAAAACTGATTGCCGGCTTTGGTCCTTGGCAACGGACCAACACAGTCAACTATGACATGTTCAAATGGTTCACCGACCGCTGGTATAGGACAGAGGGGAGCAGGTGGAATTACCTGGTTTGGCTTTCCGGTGATCTGACAAGTACTACAGGTACGACAGTATTGTGCTACATCGGACTTCAAACCGGGCCAAAAGAAATGTTGAAGTATTCTGTTGTATGTTTTAGTGACTCCCAAGTGTCCAGACCAAGGGTGGTCATGGGCCAAGAACAGTACATGCTGACGATAAACTGCAGGGACAACAATCTGATAAACAGTGCTCCAGTCTGGTACCTGATCTGGTAGCCCTATCTCCGATTGTGCATGCTCTGCCAGTCTAGTACCATGGGACCTCCATGTACGCATCAAAACTCCTTCATCCACAAAATAAGAATGCAACTCTCTCCTCGGTTCTGTTTCAAGAGAAGAGAAACATTTTGCAAGAGAAGGGTCAGCCTTCTGGGCAGTAATTAGCATTTCATGAGTAACGGGTAACTTCAAAGCGTCGGAACTAGTTACAGTTGTCTGTGGGGGTACCTTACTATGAGTCGGTGGTTTGTCAGCGGTATCAGAAGTTGGAGCCAGCAACTCCTCCCTGACAAAGGCTGAAGCAAAAACAGAGTCAGACAAATTAATTTCATCACCTCTCTTTTTCAATTGAGCCCGAGTGACAACACTTGCAGAAAAAACTTCAGGGAAGTTCTGTGACAAGTCATCAGGCAGAGAATCTGTGTCTGGGTGATCCAACACTTCCAGCACAGCGTTCACCTGTCCTCCAGCTAAATCATTTCCCATGATAAAGGAAATGCCTTTAACTGGCAAGGAAGGTCTCACCCCTATTTTAAAGAAACCAGTGACCAAATCAGATTGTACATGAATACAGTGTAACAGGGCTGGCACGAAACCCATCTCAATACCTTGAACTAGGACACTAGAACCACAGGAAGATTTCTCAGACAGAGGTAGTACATCAGAGAGGATAAAGGATTGTGAGGCTCCAGTATCTCGTAAGATCTGAACTGTACACTGATCTTTTGGATCCCCTGTCAAGGAAACTAAACCCTTGGAAGTAAATGGCCTGAAACAAGGATCGAGAACATCCTGATCATTGTGCATCTGTTGATCGGAATCAGGTGCCATTTTAATCAGACCAACCCCTTTGGGTTGCCTAAAGTTCTGAGAGGACGGTTGCTGCTTACGTTTCAATGTTAAACAGTCAGAAATAACATGACCAGATTTATGACAGTAGTAACATGTCCGCTCCTCTTTTGAGCGTGGAGGTGACATTCTTGGTCGGGGGTGTGTGAATTCTAGGTTATTCTGGTTGGGGACAGAAGGTCTCTGAGAGAAATCATGGGGGAGAAACGAGTCACGCCTATCTACAAACACAGTTTTATGGGTTAGCGCAAACTCATCAGCTAATACAGCAGCTTGCTGCAGAGTGGACACTTTCTGCTCACTCAGGTAAATTACAATACGCTCTGGCAAACGATTCTTAAACTCTTCTAATAGAATGAGTTCTCTGAGAGAGTTAAGATCTGAGGCCTTGCTTGCTGCACACCATTTATCAAAGAGAGTTCCCTTCTCTCTAGCAAACTCTACAAAGGTCTGGTTGACAGCTCTTTTGTGACTGCGAAACCTCTGCCTATAAGCTTCGGGCACAAGCTCATATGCACGAAGGATGGCAGCCTTCACAGTATCATACAGTAAACTATCTTCTAGGGAAAGTGTTGAACAAACCTCTTGGGCTTTACCAGTCAATTTGCATTGAAGCAACAAAGGCCAGACCTCTCTTGGCCAGCGCAATGAAGCAGCAATACGCTCAAACACATTAAAATAAGTATCAACTCGGAACGGAGGCACCAAAGCAATGTGTTTACTTATATCAAAAGTGTGTGATGAATAAGCTGTGGAGGAGGACATACCCGGGCCTTGTGGAGGAGTCGGTGTAGCAGAGTTGGATTCACTCCTTAGGACTTCCAGCTCCAACCTCCGCAGTCTGAGCTCTTTTTCCACTTCATGCTCAAGCTCCAACCTACGAATGTTAACAGCCCTTTCATTTTCTGCCTCAAGCTCCATTTTACGAAGCCGATACTCCGCCTCACGTGCTTGTGCCTTCTCCTGAGCCTCCATCTGGAGACGGGCTATTCTAACCTTGACCTGGGCCCCTTCTCGAGACCCAGTTGACACAGGAGAGGTAAAGTGAAAATGTGGCAATGTGACGTTCACACCTGCCTTTTCAGCACCATGGGCTTGCTCCTCAGAAGGCTGTGCTTCCGTAGGTTCACCAGGAGGACTTGCATGTTCATCAGAGACCGCAGGTAAAACAAGCGTCCCCTGCTCCAACAGCTTATCTACCACAAGACACCTGATATCCTGCTTAAGATGCTTTTGTTGAACCAAGAGTTTAAAATGTGTGGCAATCTCCACTAAGTCTGCCTTGCGGCAGCTATCTAGCGCTTCCCAAGTAGGATTGCTCAAGAATTTCCCCAGATCAAAAGTACTAACTGCCATTATTTTTTTTTACACAAATGCCATTTTTACACAAATTAATTAATAACTATACAAGTGTAAACAAACACAGTTCACCAAATCCATCAACCAACAATTGAACACGGGTTACAAAATCCCGGACGAGCCCCCATTTATGTTACGACCCCTGTGAGTCTAAGGGTAAAGGGCTGTAACATAACAGTTGGTTGACAGAAAAGATGGACCAGGTTTGTAAACAACAATGATATTTATTGAATAGAGGCAAAGGAAGCACATGTAGCTCAGGGGTGAGCCCAGGCCAAAACAACAAACAAACACCACTATACTATACTAAAAGAGATTACATTACCTAAACTACTCTTACCTAACCAAAACAGGAGAAAACAATGTCCAAAGGAAATGGCAGCTCACCCCATCTGTGCTTCCTGAGAAAGAGAGAAAAACACATTAATTATACAGAAACAAAGGCAGAATATATACAACAACAAACTATATCTAACAATGCTCTCTCTGTGGCCATACACACACAAGGAAATTACTACTAAGCACCAAAGGCCAATAAACGAGATGCAATACTGTCAAAGTTACAGGTTTACCAAAATCACAACAAACCTAGCCTCATGCCAGAGAGAGAGAAAGACTGAAGTGAGAAGCCATGTTTTAACAGGTGTGGGGTGATCCATGATTGGGTGGTGTGGATTGAGTGTTGGAGTCTGGAAAGCCATCCACCAATCACTGCTGTGTTGCAATAATGGAAGAATTGGCCTAGCAGGGACCAATGGTGAAGGGAACAATGGCTGGAGGGAGGAAACAAAATGGAGAACACACACACATGGAGACACACACTGGGGAATATATATATTGGGATGTAACAGTAGTCAAAGTGGGCAGGGGTGAGGTGGGTTCTAGGAGTAAGGTCAAGTAATAGTCTGACCAGTTTGTTTTGTGATGTTTGTAATCTTGTTTTTAGCGCCTTTGAGGTGCTTTGGTACCATGAGGTGCAAGCATAGTCGTAGTGCAAGCATAGTCGTAATACCCTTGAATGAGTGCTCCTGCCAGAGTCTTCAGGGTATTCTTGTTTACCAGAGAGGAGATCCGGTACAAGAATCTAGTTTGTTGGTTGACTTTTTTTTATTACATTGGATGCCATTTTGTCACAGGAAAGATTTGCCTCTAGGATGGAACCTAGGTATGTAATTTCATCTTTCCTTGTGACAATATTGTCACCCACTGTAACTGAGAAGCCGTCGGTCTTGCTGAGTTTGTTATTTGATCCGAAGAGAATGGACTCTGTTTTACCCAGGTGTAATGATAGTTTGTTAACAGCGAGCCAGGTGCAGATTCTGCCGAGTTCTGAGCTGAGGGTTTTTTCAACCTGTAACTTGTTCTTGTCAGAGACCAGCAGGGCTGAGTCGTCCGCAAACAAGAACAAGTTGCAGTCACAAGCTGACGACATGTCATTTGCATAAATTAGGAGTTTCAACAGTCAGTTTCAACTGACTGTTGAAACACGCACGTGTGAGTGTCTGGTGGACGGGTCCGGCTTAACTAGGCTTGCCTGGTTTTGTTTATTATCACATACTTCTGTTCACATTTAAAGATATGTGACGTGCTCTATCAAAGTCAGTCGGATGTCACAACGGCGCATTTCTAGATAAATATGGGTTTATGTCAACATATTGATTTTTTTGTCATTTTGGGGTTCTGTTTGATTTTAAATAAACAAAGTATTGTCTTTCAGAATATCAAACTCAGATGACAAATACAATGTTGAAGCTTGTAAAGACATGATGACAAGCTAGCAGCGAACACTTGTCAATCTACTCTGGAACTTAGCTTTATACAAGGGAGGGAGGGGTTTTCATCTGATTTAAAATAAACAAAGGCTTGGCTTTTCAGAAGATTTAGATTGTATCATCAAATTCAGATGATAAATAAAACGTTCATATGACAAATTGAGAACGGAGCAATTTAACAACTTCAGCACCGGGTTGCTTCTCCCCCTCTCCTTTACTACAAGTGTCCTGAAACAAAACCACGGATGAATGACAAGTTAGTAACACAGCAGGGTCATTACAATAGGGAGGTGTAGTCTGACGTCACTGGTTGTTCCACCCGTATAGGGATTCATCATTGGGAAAATGGATTATCGGCTATTGTAACAATTCTGCCGCATGAACATTGGCAAGCTTTCGATTTTTGCACAAAATGAGTTCCCTTTTACCACTAACATTATTGTTTAAGCATTTTTGGTTGAAATAAAGGTAGTTATAAGGTTTTTAATTTGTCGTAAAAAAAGAACTACACTTACCAGTAGGCAGCCTGTTGTTCAATAGGCAGCCTGTTCAGTGCTGTCGCCTGATCCACGTCACGGCCAGCTGATACCACGCTAGCTAGCTAGCTAGCTAACGTTAACGTTACCTCGCTAAATGTACTAGACGTTAGCCATGTCTACTGTCGTTAACCATTTTAAATTGGGGCATGTAGAGGCGTTTTGGGACAGAGTAAAATACAGGTAGCTTCTATACTTTAAGCAAGTGGCTTGTCCTTCCGCGTTCCCATTTTGCGCTCTGATTGGCCACGCACGTTTCTGGTCATGTGACATGTGCGCCAATCGTGGGACGGCAAGTTTTTGGACGGTTAAGCTTAGGCACTCTTTCGAAGTTGGTTAAGGTTAGAGTTTGTCTTAGAGCGTGACGGCAAGTTCTTTCGACGGTTAAGCTTAGGCACTCTTTCGAAGTTGGTTAAGGTTAGAGTTTGTCTTAGATCATGGCGATAGAACGCCAGGTAGTTTGCAGGCTGTTCGACGCGGAAATGGGCAAAGACACAGCTCGTCACGCTATTGGGCGCACATGTCACATGACCAGAAACATGCGTGGCCAATCAGAGAGCAAAACGGGAACGTGGAAGGACAAGCCACTTGCTTAAAGCATAGATGCGTACAGGTCCTCTTCTGTGTACTGCATGCATCATGCCGGCTAGCAAGCTAGCTAGCTAGCAAGCTACACGTCACGTCCGGCTGATACCACGATAGCTAACTAACGTTACAAGCTCAAAAACCTTATAACTACTACTGTCGTGTCCATAAGTTCCCTGGCAGAATACTTTGTCTGTGAGGACAAAAGTAAATGATATATATAACTCTGTATAGCATATTCTCTAAAAAGTATACAAAGAGGAGATAATAACCATTTTAAATCGGGGCATGTAGAGCCCGCCGTAAAAACAATAACGTTATAAACTATACGCAATATGTACAACGAAACAATGATTTACATTAGTATTTACAGTGATTTAATATGCAGTGAATACAAATAATGATAACGTGGTTGTTGCTTTTAGAAATGGTGTTTGGCTTCATCTGATAAATGGATATGATCACCAGAGAGATACTAGCCACAGATTCAGGGTCAGTTATTTTCCCATTGTACGAATTGTTAACCCTCTACTGCATGACTTTTAATTATCTGGGGGAAAAAATATTTCACCCCATTTTTTTTAGAGATTATGGGTCCCTGATAACATATCAATACTTTTTTTTTACCCCCACACCCCCTCAAACTGATATTGGTTTGTGTCTTCAAAGACACGCTGTGCAGTAAGGGTAGTAAAATACCAAGGTTTTCTATAACAAGTTTTATTAATAAAATACATAGAACATCATGTGAATATTAAAAGAAAATTCTATTTCGTACCCTGTACTACCATATAATACCATATAATACCATGTAGTACCCTGTACTACCATATAATACTATGTAGTACCCTGTACTACCATATAATACCATGTAGTACCCTGTACTACCATATAATACCATGTAGTACCCTGTACTACCATATAATACCCTGTAGTACCCTGTACTACCATATAATACCATGTAGTAACCTGTAGTACCATATAATACCCTGTAGTACCCTGTACTACCATATAATACCCTGTAGTACCCTGTACTACCATATAATACCATGTAGTACCCTGTACTACCATATAATACCCTGTAGTACCCTGTACTACCATATAATACCCTGTAGTACCCTGTACTACCATATAATACCATGTAGTAACCTGTAGTACCATATAATACCCTGTAGTACCCTGTACTACCATATAATACCCTGTAGTAACCTGTAGTACCATATAATACCCTGTAGTAACATGTACTACCATATAATACCCTGTAGTACCCTGTACTACCATATAATACCCTGTAGTAACCTGTACTACATATAATACCCTGTAGTAACATGTACTACCATATAATACCCTGTGGTGCCATGTACTACCATATAATACCATGTCGTAACCTGTACTACCATATAATACCCTGTAGTGCCATGTACTACCATATAATACCCTGTAGTACCCTGTACTACCATATAATACCCTGTAGTACCATATAATACCCTGTAGTACCCAGACCAGGCTGCAGAAACAAATGAGTGGGGGGGCATAAAATGTTCTCGGGGGGGCACAATGGTTTTTCAACACAGGTTCCCTTTTATACGTTTCAGCTGGGACAGCGGCGCTGTGGTTTGCTTGGCGCTGCCCACGGTGCTGAACTAAACAGCAGAGAGGCAATTGAAAAATCTAATTTCTCTCTATCTTAAGAACTTTCACTTATACAAAAACAGACTGAACGGATATATATAACAGACCTGCTGGGGCAGCGGACTGAGAGCAGGGGACACAAACAGGCTGGATAAGATGGTCAGGAAGGCCAGTAGCGTGGTTGGGGTGGAGCTGTACTCTAGCGAGGGTGGCGGAGAGGAGGAACCTTGCTAAGCTCCAGGCCATCAGGGAAAACCCCTCCCACCCACTATACACAGACTTGGCTGACAGGAGGAGCATGTTATAGGCTCACACTACCTAAATGCAGCACTGAACGGCACAGGAAGTCCTTCATTCCGACAGCCATCAGACTATACAATGCATCACTGTGCCTCACTGCATCACTGAGCACAAAGTGACAATTACCATCTTCCTGGACTCTTACTTTTTAAACAGCACTGTGCATTATTACACCTACTGTAGACTTCAGTATATTTTTACTGTATTTATTTACTGTATCTTTTATTCCATTTTTATTCTATTTCATTTTATTCTATTCTTAGGCCATTTGTTTTGTTATTCTTATTTGTGACTTGTTCTGTCTAAATGTTTAATGTTGAGTGATTTGCATTGTCAAATTTCCCTCAGGATAATACATTTCTATTCTATTCTATTCTATATCTTTGAAAAGTCTCCATTTATTCAACACTTCTGAATTCACTGACAAACTGAAATGTACTGACAAAAATAAGGTGCATAAAAAAGCAAACAAAATTCCTCCACAGGCCACAGGCCATAAAGTGGGGAGGCAAGCGGTGTTTGGGGACAGAGTGAAATCTTCTTAAAACACTACCCCTCCACTCATTCCTGAACTTTTTTGTTAAGTCCTTCTCAAATGCCAACTGAATTAAATTGGCCTTAGTTGCGTCGATGAAGCATACTAAGGCGATGTTCTGTAAAGACGTTCTTGAGGGTAGAAAACGAATTCTCACAGAGTGCCGTGCTAGCTTCAGTAGTGTTGTTGTTGACATCAGTGCCCACTAGGGCTGTCCCCGACTAAGGATTTGGATAGTTGACTTTGATCGAAAAAAAAAAAAAAAAAAAAAAATGTACCAGGGTGGGCACAGCTGACTCAGTGGGCGGGCCCGGCCCCCTAATGCCCGCCCATGGCGCCGGGACTGGTACCCTGTACTACCATATAATACCATGTAGTGTCATGTAGTACCCTGTACTACCATATAATACCCTGTAGTACCCTGTACTACCATATAATACCATGTAGTACCCTGTACTACCATATAATACCATGTAGTACCCTGTACTACCATATAATACCCTGTAGTACCCTGTACTACCATATAATACCATGTAGTACCCTGTACTACCATACCATGTAGTAACCTGTACTACAATACCATGAAGTAACCTGTAGTACCATATAATACCCTGTATAATCCCCTCCCTCCCTCTTGCCGAGAGCAGTCGCATATTTCTTTCCTCTCCCTATACCTCCAAGGTCATTCCTCTCGCCGGCCCTAACTGCCTCCCTGATGCCGTGGATTCTACTTTCTTCAACAGACTTGGCTCCCTACTCAACTACAATGGATCAACTAGTGCAGCAATTGATCGAATTTTCTCTTCAAGAAAGCAGAACGCAGCTGATCCGCTGTGTCCAATCAGGACATATCAAGCGGGCTTTGCGATTGACAGTTGGAATAAATGGCGATCAATATGCCTGTTTTCTCTTGAAATTGAGGATGTTGAAGATGTGTACATCATCACAATCCTGCTGATCGGCTTGGGAGCGATCGCAATCTGGATCTGGATTTGTACAAGAATAATCGGGAAAAGAGACGAACAAAAGGATGATAACCGTGTGGACCGCTGCCTGACAGCTGTGGCCAGACTGGAAGTCTCCCACATGGAACTTGTTAAAACCCACATGGAACTTGTTAAAAGACTCACTGTCCATTCATCTGATGAACAATTGAGAGGTCAAGTCCTGCTGGGGGTCGCGCAGGACATTAAGAGCGCGACGGATCGAATTTGAGTCAAAAACACACTCTCAAGTCTGGTGTAGAACTGTGGAATGCCAAGGTCTGCTCGCGGCCTCGGAAAGGGAGTCAGACGAGATAACAACTGGAATGCAGCGTTTCCCTTACCCAACATCTCACCTCCCCCACCAGATCTGGCTCGGCACTCCCCCCCCACACCCCCAACCCCCACCCAGACCTCCTCCCCTCCCGTGTTTACGCCTAGCGCCGTAAGAACTTTTTCTGGACGGCTGCCAACAGTATGCGCGCTGTAGGAGTGGATCCTAAGACTGTCTCCCGATCCCGTCTGTCCATCCCTCCTTCCCTCCCGCGACCTGGCGCGACGACACTTTGTTTAACTACTCAGTTGTTGATGCAGCCTGACTATCGCATATGGCGTCTCAGGCATTCTGTAGATGACATGTGTCAACAAATGTACATGTCTGTTTGAATTTATGCTGTGTCGTTGTTACTGTAAAAATGTAATGATTGTGATGTTGTTATTATTATTAATGAGACGATGAGCTGTATGTGTGTGTCGCTGGAATTTCCCCAAGGGGATTGATAAAGGAATATCTTATCTTATCTTATCTTAGTGCCATTTACTACCATATAATACCCTGTAGTACCCTGTACTACCATATAATACCATGTAGTACCCTGTACTCACCCTAACAGTCTGCTTTCTTCCATAAAACGTTATTGTGTCCATGTTCTGCAAGTATCGATGGATTGTAAAGGACAAACATTGACTATTGCATCACTTATTATCAGGTAAGTAACAAATACTATAGGCTAATAATACCTCAGTTATAACAGTACTATCATAGTAATAATGATTAGTATGTGTGTGTTTGTATGCAGAAATGACATATTGCTAACAACACACTCAATGATCATTCATGCAAACAAACACACACATGCTAATGCATGTTATTGCTACAGCATGTCCACACACACACACAGCCTAATTGGGAACCAAATTGGGCTAACTGCATGGTGTGTCTTTGAAGACACAAACCAAAATTAACAGTTTTACTCTATATATAAAGCAAAATACGTATCTAAACTATAATATATGCTTATTTACAGGGCGGCTAGGTGGTGCAGTGGGCAAGGCGCTCACCACCAATGCAGGAGACGCTGGGTTCGAGCCCAGCTCTCCGTATTGCTATCAGCTTGGCTGGTCGTTCATACTAATACAATTGGCAGTATTAGGGGGTGGGAAGCTGATGGGTGGGGATCGGACGTTGTGGGCAGCGACTCCTACAGGTCCGTTGGTGCGCCTGCGCAGCAGAATCAGGAAGCGACGGGGGCGGCGTGCCCTCCAAAAACGCAGACCCCCGACGCTGAGAGATCGCGCTGTGCAGGTGAAAAGATGCGACTGCTGCTTCCTCGAGTACCGGAGGGGACACGTGATGTAAGGCTTAGTCCACATTACAGCCGGCTTGTGGGAGGCATGGCCTAACAGCGTTCGAAACAGGGGAGGGTAGAATTGGACGATATGAAATTGGGATGGGAGAAAAATAGAAAATGGGAGAAAAAGTCGATAAAAAAAAAAATGCTTATTTACATGTTCATAGTCATGCACATATTTTTTTTCTGCAGTTACTCCATTTTAAACAAGTTTAATAGTGATATTCATCTTACCTACTAGAGGTGAGCTGCTCCAGGTGGTGCGGCTTCATGAAAAGAGGGACCCCTCCCCCCATTTCATTGGTCAGATTGTCTGGTACCATTATTTGAAAAAAGACATATGATTTCTCTTAAAGGGTCAGTGTAGGGTATCCAAACGTGGTTTGTGTCTTCAAAGACACACTATGCAGTAGACTAGAGGGTTAAGCTTATCGAATGTAAGGGAAATCTGATCCTAAGTCTGCGACTAAAGCCAGGCGTCTACGCTGTGGTGACGTCAGTCAGCAGCGCCAAATAGCAGTGTAGTTTCCCAGCGAACGAAAACATAAACGTTGTTATTTTGTGTTGACAGAGTCTGGCTATGGGGCGACAATAATGTGGTCAAGAGGCATGGTTTCTATCTTTAGCCTTTGGCGTGGTTTATTATTCACATGGTAAAGCCGCAGTACAAGAGTTCTCTCTGTGAGAGGCAGGTGGGAAAGAGGTAGAGGGGGAGGAGACATCTCCTTAAATACTCGCCACCTGGTGGCAGCATTAGTGGCTCCGCCTAGAGCGCCATCTAGTGGAAACAGTTATATATACAGTTAGACAGTTACTTGCAATCCTACATAGAACCTCTAACTTTAACATTTTGCTACCTTTACGATTAATATATGAATATTTTCATGTTGAGCTACAGTATAGATTGTGGATGAATACGCACAGAAAGGTACACCATGCCAACGTTAATACATTAAGTGGAACAGAGGGTGGAACAGGAAAAAATTCAAATTACGTAACCACTACACCTCCCTATAGGCTGAACATACTGTAGGCTGGCAGTTCATCTTTAATTTTTTTGCCCGAATAATGTTAACGTCGGGAAATACACCAACTATCTTCCACGCAACTTTCCGACATCATCACAGCTGATCCGAAAAGAAAAAAGACAACCCTTGTCCTCTACTTTAGTTGGCCTAATTAATATGATCAATGGATTCACGTGACCAATAAATAGTAAGACTGTTGAACACCAATATTATGAGAGGGGCAGCCCTGATGAGCAATGGATTCAACTGATCAGTGAATACTTTTTGACAGCACCGGTTGAGGTTGGCCCACAATCCATGATGAGCTGGTGTGTGGGTATGGGCATGCATGTGGATATGGGCGTGCACATGGAAATGTACATGAATGCCTGTGTGCACATAAGCATGTGCTCAAACATGACCAAATTATATGCACAAGTTAAACTTTTCATAAAAATGTTATATTGATGAGCATGGGAATGGGCGTGCACGTGTATGTGAGTGCCTTTGTTCCATAGGTTGATGGGTGCAAGTGACAAAGGTTGAACAGTATAGTGTATAGTATGTTTGTGGAAACATCTCTATATAAATTTGTTTTATGGTTCTTATTCATTTGAATACATGCCTCAAAATGTACTGCAAACTGATAGTATCAAAATCTGAGTTACAAGATACAAGATACAAGAGTTTTAGTTGTCACGGCATACAGGTATACAGTGAAATGCGGGGGGGGTTGCCCGCAACGATGTGCATAATACAATAGTAATAATATATAATAAGAATCCAACCAATAGAGCGACATTGTGCAATAAACAAGTAAACAAAGTAGGGCATATCGGTATCTGTACATGAGTTATTTACAGAGCATGGTAGGACATGCTAGGTCCTGTGGTAGTGCAGTACACTGTTAGCTACGGATGAGGCACTGGGTCTTTATGTACACTGCTATACAATGCTATATTATACAATCTCAAGTTATACTATACTATTCTTAAAGTTCTTGGGATTGATATGTATGAGCCAGCTGGACAGAGATTCAGGAAACAAAGGTGAAGTCAATCGATGGATTTTATTGACAGGAACACACGGAGAACGAGAAACAGTCCTGGGCCCTCATTCATCAATAGTGTGCGTAGAACATTTCTATTTCCACACGTAAGCACGGAATGTAGAACTAGTGTACGCACAGGGAAGTCGGGATTCATCACACGGTGCGTACGCAGGCTCTATGGTCCTCCGTGTTGATGAATACCACTTTGTTCTACCGTCAATGCTCGTGCATGATTATCCATATATGGTCATGAAAATGAGGAAACACCCCCCATGGGATGTGAAATAATGGACTGACCCGAGCGGGACTCTGAGAAACTCCACGAAGATTGTTCACTGCTGTCGAACCAAGAAGACACTATCGCGTATTATGGGATAAATAAAAGGCGGACTCGTAAACGGTGATGTCAGATATCAACGGCTCCCTAAGACCATTGCTGCAATTCTGCCTGGACAGCTCAAAATACTAATAAAGACCGTTCGTTGACCACTGTTTGGCGTTGGTTGTGTGTCATTATAACCGTGCTGTAATATGAATGCCTTTATTAGTTGTGTTCGATTGGCTATATGATTTTTAGAGGCATCTATTTTGTTGTCGGCTAATAAAGACCGCGCTGGAATATGAGTGCCTTTTCCCGTGTTGTTTGATTAATATTACCCAGGGATTAAAGTTCTCCTCAATTTTATTCCAAATCGCGATGGATCTCCTGTCAATTTTCTACCTGCTGCATATGATTTCTAGAGGCATACTACAATCTATTTTGATGTCAGTATTGGGTAGCCTATATAAACAATAATAGAGAGCATATACAAGAACAATGAATCTCACTGCATGTATGATGTAGCCTGCCTTTCAATACATGAACTTGAATTCCATCATGTTTGTGTGCGGGACTCACAAGGCTGTTGTCACAATGGGTGGTACCGGTACAGTAATAATTACAGTCCACACAATATCACGATCCATGCCATAGCCTATGTTCTATTAGGACATGATCTGTGACGACAAATGTTCTAGAATGTTTGAAGATATCATACTCTGACAGCATGCCTATGATCAACATAAACGCGAACTTGAATCCCATCATATACATAGTCTGTCCACTATAGTGTCATTGCAATGCGTTTTCTATTCTTTCTTATACAGTAAAAAGGGGGAAGAACACTATATTCATATGACTTGTATTCTGCTTACAGCTTCGAAATTCCACTTGTTTCGTTTAACGTAAAGCCCTTTAAATATAATCAAAACGTTCCCGTGTTTCTGCGGTCTGCGCAAAATAATAACGAGTTGAGCTTTATGATTTATGATGAATTGAAAATGGGGGACCCTGATGTAAACAAGACGAAAGTTGGTCTGCATCCCCAATTAACAATTGTATGTACTGAGCTGTACTGTACTGTACCCATTCTGCAATCTGTTAATACACTTTTCAATCAATCAATCAATCAAGCTACGCGGAGCGCAGTCAGTCAGTAGCTTACACCCCGTATATTCCGATAACGCTATATAAACCATGCTGCATTCATTCTGAGAGAAAGATCTATTATTCCAAATGCTATTTATAGGGTTTTGACCATAATTACACTACTGTTGCTATTTTACAATGAACTATAATGAACTACGGTTCGTACAGAACATGCCAGTGTTATTATGCACAGAAGCTCATTTCCTTGTTGTAATAATATATTCTACCACTGGGCGCCAGGTACGCCTGGTCTGACCTGTGCGTAGATGTAAGCACGGAGTCAAGTTCAAATCGAAATTGATGAATCCCACTCTTTGCTTAGAAATGATCGTACGCACAGGGTAAGCACAGATCTGTGCGTAGAACACGTTGATGAATGAGGGCCCTGGAGTCCAAAGCCCTCCACGAGCAATGGCTCCAGAATGAAAACAACCATGGCATTATATACTCTTGCGAGCCACTGGTTAATAATGGATGATCCAACAGGCTTGGCATATAAGGTAGTCTAAGGATGAATCTGGTTTGCTCCTCTCACTGGCCTGTGGCCGGAGGCTTGATACAGCCATGCATGCACTGGTCATTAGGTCACACAGGTCATCAGGTCAAAGTATTTCTAGTCTAAACCTGGGTGCCTGGCTTGGCTTGGTCACCGGACCCCACAGCCACATTCCAGATTGGGGGAGACCTATGCGCTCATGGTTGATCAGAGGAGCTGGATGTAAGATATTAGATATTAATTAACTGAAAATACCTATCAACCCCCCTTTTGACATTAATCAAATATGTCAACACAATAGTTCATTAATGGACCATACCTGCCGATCATCAACCATTAAACACATCATACCTAACCAGAAGAAAATAAACAGTTAGATAGGAGAGAGAGAGAAGATGGGGGAGAGCGGGAGAGAGAGAGAGAAAAGAGAGAGACACAGATTTGCAACTTTCAAAAGAACTACACCTAAAACCCCTTTGAACCCCCCTCCAGTTAGAGTACACCCCTTCCGTTAGGATGCATTCCTTCCCTTACTTAGGATACACCTTCCCCCAAAAGGTTCAGGTAGATCCTACATCAAACCAACCAGCCTTGGCTGCCTTGTATCCGCCCGCAGACCCCCTTCCCCCAAAAGAGGTGCAGGTCTCCCTTCCCAGGGCAAGGTCTCCTCTATGAACGAGAGGTCCCCTTGTATCTTCGGGCGCAGTTGGAGGCAAGGTGTCTCTTCTGGTCTGCCTCAGTGTCTTTAGGCTGTCTTCTCTGCCTCTCCCCAGCTGATACCCCGTCTCTTCAGCTCTGCCTCAGTGTCTCTCCTCCTGCTGTTTTGTCCCTCTTCTCGTCGTAGATGATCTGTACCAGGCTGCGGTGCTTGGCCTCGCTGGGCGGAGGAGAGATGGGGCGTTTTGGCCCCTGCGGCTTAACTGCCTCCTCCTCCAGCCTGTCTCTTGGTCTCCACGGAGGACAACGAGGGCCGTCTGGTGGTCTGGGTCTCTGACGTCTGAGGGGCTGCTGCTGGCATCTCTCCCCTGAGAGAGCCCTTCCTGACCAGCACAGACTGTCTGGTGACCTCCCTCTATGCCACAGCTGATTCTGAAGACATGCCGCAGACAGCTGTTAGTGAATGTCTGGATCTTCTCTTTTCTTCATTCTCCATGTCTCCTTTTGATGTCAGGAGTTCTCGTTCTGTCACTGAAGAAAAAGCACCGTCTGGCCCTTCTTGGCATTTGGTGTCTGTCAGCTGGCCCAAAATCAATCCCAGCAGTGCCTCCATTTGATAGTATCAAAATCTGAGTTATTGGGATTGATATGTATGAGCCAGCTGGACAGAGATTCAGGAAACAAAGGTGAAGGCAATCGATGGATTTTATTGACAGGAACACACGGAGAACGAGAAACAGTCCTGGAGTCCAAAGCCCTCCGCGGGCAATGGCTCCAGAATGAAAACAACCATGGCATTATATACTCTTGCGAGTTCCAAATTTAGCGAGCCACTGGTTAATAATGGATGATCCGACAGGCTTGGTCGTATATGGTAGTCTAAGGATGAATCTGGTTTGCTCCTCTCACTGGCCTGTGGCCGGAGGCTCGATACAGCCATGCATGCACTGGTCATTAGGTCACACAGGTATTTCTAGTCTAAACCTGGGTGCCTGGCTTGGCCACCGGACCCCACATCCACATTCCAGATTGGGGGAGACCTATGCGCTCAACGTTATTAATCGTTATTTTTTTATTAGCGATTTCCATACATTTTACATCAATCTAGCCTCACGTTACCACTGGGACTCTCTCTGAGCTTGAACAGGGAAAATACCGCCCCCTATCATCTCCCGGATGATAATGCACCCATTGGATTGGACTGAATTAAAACGCATGGGGAAAAGAAAATCCGGAATCCAGTCATGTAATCCGAGCCGATTGCAGTCTTTGTGGTCCCTCAGAACAGTGGAATATGTGTTTCGAGCACCCAGCGTTGGATCAATAAACGCGATCGATATTTGGAATGGCTATCAGGAATTGGAATAATCTTTTTGGAGAACATCTGATCTGAGGTAAGGAATCTATTTGACCAGTCTTGGGGTAATCAGAGCTTTTTTCACAGATATATCAACGTGGGCCCTACATGTGTATGTGTGTGTGTGTGTGTGTGTGTGTGTGTGTGTGTGTGTGTGTGTGTGTGTGTGTGTGTGTGTGTGTGTGTGTGTGTGTGTGTGTGTGTGTGTGTGTGTGCTGATCAGGAAATAAGATAATCGATTTTTCAGCCCGCTTCTCTAGCGTGCATAAGTACACATATACTAGCGATAATCTAGCGTTTATTTGAAAACTATTTATAAATAGGCCGAAAAATTACAACGCTTTTTTGTGTATTCCAGTAAAGGGCGATTCCTGCAGAATCTCTTTTTTTCTGGAAATTTCCAAAAACTAGCGTTTTTCAAAATGGTATAAAACGGAAATGTACAGATGAAAAAACAATCCGTTTTGACAATGTTGACTGCAAGCAAGTCATTGATAAGCGACGGGCGTATTCGACACATAGCCATAATTTGCAAATGTGCTCGCCCTCTCATTGAATAGAGCGCTGGCACTCAAGCGCTAAATCGTGCGCCCCCTGCTGGCACTCAAAGTGTTAATATTTGGAGTCTTGGAAAATGATAGAGCAAGTCACTTAAGTGTCCCATTTTACCAATACTCACCCTAGGTGGAGGACATACTATATTATACTGTAACCTGCACACGCGTCTCCAGTGTTTTGGCTGCCCGCGAAGAAAGGAACAGAATTTGCCGCAACCTCGTCTGAGGTAAGTTGATCAATATATTAAAAACGGTTTTCAAATGACCCATAGCCTGCAAACTCATGTAAACTACGCAGTGTATGCCTACCGGTCGATACATCTGATTGTCACGTTATGAATATAGAACGAAGTGCTTCTTTAGGACATTGAACGGTAGAAAATAGTGGAGTAAGTTGTTGAAAACATGTAAACATTACATTTGCTAGTACAGCACCACTAACGTTAGCTACGCTTATTTTTGCTAGGGAAATGGTGATTGATGAGAGAAAGGCTTGTTTGTCACAATTAAGCCCCAAACGATGTAGTGTACCCATCTTATCAGTGTCATATTTATCAGTGTTTCCCCTACCATTGCATCGCGCGTAACGCGCTCTCTCTCTCTCTCTCTCTCTCTCTCTCTCTCTCTCTCTCTCTCTCTCTCTCTCTCTCTCTCTCTCTCTCTCGATTTATCACTTTATCTGTGTCTCTTGTATAATTTTGTATCACATGCATATCCTTTGATCTGTCATTCGTGAACATTACACTTGTGCTAGCGGTTTGTCTGCTCGGAGGACAGTGCAGTTGAGGAGTGCGTGGATGACGAATCCCGCATTGCAGACTGGCCAAAAGAAACGACTGAACATATATATGAGCACATTAACACATTGGTCACCAAGAACGAGTTACGCCGTTTTTGGGATCAATATTTCATTTTTTCACCATGGCATTCATAATTCATCCAGCCAACCTCCGGACTGCAGCGGGACCCTGTATGAGATTGCAACGCCTCAATACCGCCGCCTGGTGGATGGTCGGGCGAGTTACACTCTCGCCAAAACCGGAAGTGCTGATCGGTGCATCGAGGAAATCCCTCCGGCAGTGATATCTTGTTATGTGGATCCAGACAAACACTATAGTGCATTTGGATCGCTTTCTAAACTTAATAATAATAATCGATGATTTCGGTGTTTATTGCGCCATACAAACCGGAAATGGATCTAGGAGATCGGCGTCAAATAATTGGGATCTTTTTCCTCCAGTCTCATCGGCGAACGGTAAGAGGACAGTAACGTTATTTTCAGCCCGATTGTTTATTCATTTCACTGCAAACCATCTGATCAATATATCAACCCATACTAAATAAAGCCGTTACTGACGATCAAGGAATTATAAACGACCCCCCCCCCTTTCCTTCACGCATGATGAAGCATAATGTATACCGATCATATACATTTAAATTTTTTAATATAGCGTGTATAGGAAAGAAACGCCAATCGATAATCTATCATATGCGTCAGGGCCTATAACTCTCGTTTTTGGAATTACAGCAGAAAAGCTTAAAAACATACTTATATTCTAGACGGTATTAACACAACAATGTATGAATGAAAAAATATAACGTTCCCACATCCTGAACGATAGATAATCGATGTTGAATGGGCCATAGTAATGTCAATATAGCAATAAAATAAAAAAAGTTATAGCCCTGCAAAGAAGGTAAACATCTCCATAGGCTTACAGTGGTGGTAGACTGGGTATATTGATGGGTATAACCCATGGCGCCCAATGTGTTAACAAGCTAACTAACAAACATCCAGCCTATACCCACAGAGCACTGTGGTTCACAGAGGTGCTCCTTCCAAGCCTGTAATGATCATATTATCCACAATCCACAAAAAGCTTATTTTCAATATAAACTCTCCACTTTTAAGTACTTATTCTCTTTTTTGTATGGTGAGTGCACAAAAACACACAACCACAGCTCTGCTTCAGATTGCTTTGCGGTGCTCGTGGGGTGAGCAGGGATAATTGATATGTTGTCTCTATCTCTCTCTCCATGTGAACCACCAGAACCCTAACACTCAGCTCTCAAGTGTCCAACGGCAACCATACAGGCATTACATTCATGCTGGGCTCTCAAGCCAATTATGCAGAATGTGGATGAAATCTGGGACCAGATTGGCACAACCACTGAGACTGGAATAGTGTTTTCACAACATAATGACAAGATACATTTTTTATTTAATTGTTTTATCGAAATCCAACGGTGAGCCGTTTTTGTCTGCCAGTAGCCTGTAGGCCTATCGTTTGGTTTCACTCGAGGGAAAAGGACACGTCGTAATCAGACATTTGACCAATCCCCACAATATGTCCATAATGGTCGGGCTACTTGCAATTTTCTGCTCTCCGCAATATTTCAGCATAAAATGGTCAAGCTGCTCACAGTCTTCTGGTTCTGGTTCTCATGGCTAGTTTACCTGCCACATTGTAGTGACAATGTGAAGGCTGGTTTAAAATGCGGCTGCATGTGCACTTGCTTATGAAATATTGTGAAATAAGTTGATATTTGTGGGCTGGTCATAGTACATCTCTGTGGTTTATTGTAATTTTGAATTAAGACATCTGCTGTGATGAAGCCTACTAGCTTGTAGTGTGCCTAGTTATTGCCCATCTCTTTTATTTTACAGTGAAATACTGTGCTGTGACTATGAATGCGGCAGTTTTGGAGCCAACGTCCTAATCAGGACCTGACTCATAAAGGCAACAGCATGCAAGAGTAACGTTGTTGCTCTTAGCCATCAAGTGCTTATCAGATTGTCAGTAGGAAAGTAATGTTTAATTTTTTCCTGATTGATCATTAAATATGAGAGTTCCTGGTGTACCGCTACACGTACACACACACACTTTCTGACTCCCAAGCGAATCCGGTGCTCCTACCCAGTTATATCAATATGGCATCGATCAATACATATTGACGAGAACATTTTGCCCCTTGCTGTTTTAAGGTCAGAATACACCGATCCGACATCAAATAACTACCACAGACAAAAGGCGACTCCTATCGTCTCCCGTCGCCTGTAATCATTGCCGACAAATTTCACACTGCTCACACTGCTCTGACTACCTCCAACAGCAACGAGCGCGTACGTTTCTGCGCCTGCGTGAGATTAAATAACTCCACACCAGAATGTGGCATTAGTCTGTATCATCAAGGAGAAACGGAAGACTGAAACCATTGTCTCAAAATCTAGGAGTTTCGTTGTGCCTGTGAACCCTTGCTGGTTTAACACAAACTCAAGTAAAATCAAGTGTTCCTTTATTAATCCCCATGGGTAAATTCAAGTGTCATAGCAGATGGGGGAGGGGAGGTAAAGGCAGAAGAGGTAATAATAGCAATAGTACTACTGTAGTAAAGAACAATAAAGACAGAGATGTGACCTCACTCACTCACTCACAGTTAGCCATTCTACCCCTATTGGCGGTTCACAAGCATGACACTTTGACTCATGTTCAGAGAATCAGCCATTGGTGCTTCCATCTTCTAATCTATTACACTATGTCCTTATTTACCGAAGGGCCTCATCAGCAACTCGTTTGCTGCAACCATTCAAGCGATGGTCACTTACCACATTCATGAATAGCTGATGCAGTTCAGCATGTTGCTTTTCAAACGGTTGTGACGGTGGGAATACAACCTTATAGGTCAGTGGTATGAACCCAGAATGTATACACTGATAATCAGTGAAAAGAGAAATCCTGGATTGATGCTTTAACATCTCCTCTATTGACATTTCTAGCTGATATGGCCACAGACAACTGAGAGATGGGGAGAAATTACCTCTCTCTTGGGCCTTTCCCTCCATTCTCCCTCTCTCTCTCTCTCTCTCTCTCTCTCTCTCTCTCTCTCTCTCTCTCTCTCTCTCTCTCTCTCTCTCTCTCTCTCTCTCTCTCTCTCTATCTCTCTTTCTCTATCTCCCTCTCTCTCTCTCTTCTCCCTAATCAACGTGTAGCTTGTTTTCTACCTCGTTCCAGTTAAATGACATGTTAATCCCGGTGAGACAGCGGGGTGGAAATTAGTATTGAGAGGGAATTAGTAAATCACATTTTAACAAGGCCGTCTGTGGCAATATACAGTAATGGCACCAATGAAAGTAATAATGTTGTTTCTGTTTGTGCTGACAGCACAGAATCCTACCAGCTGTGCTTCTGTCTCAGCAGCACAGTGGGTGAGTGAAGGGGAGGAGGAACTTACTACCAGCTGTGCTTCTGTCTGGCGGCACGGTGGTGTAGTGGTTAACACTGTCGCCTCACAGCAAGAAGGTCCAGGGTTCGATTCCCGCTTGGGGACCAGGTTTCCATGATGCCAGGTATCTCCCAGGCCTTTCTGTGTGGAGTTTGCATGTTCTCCCCGTGCTCGCAAGGGTTTCCCCCCCGATAAGATAAACCCAATGGAAAAACATGCACAACAACAGATCGCTAACGCTGTGGCGTCCTTGACGAAGACGGACAGGAGCACTTGGATTGGTCCCCTGGCGCGGCTCACGTTGACCCCTGTCTGCACCCGGCTGCCCTTGGGGGGGAAGGACGACGGGATGGGTTAATCGCAGAGACGAATCGCATCAGCGATTCTAAAGAGACAATGCATGCGTGTGTGTTCCGGTGTGTGTGCTAAAAACTAACCGCTGTGTGTACCGCTAAAACATTGAGTGTCGTTGCATGCCGAATAAAGACCTCTGCAACAGGTCCTGCATTATTATTAAGCATAGTGGATGAGTGAAGGTTCCGTCTGAACAGCACAGTGGATGAGTGAGCAGCATAGTGGATGAGTGAAGGTTCTGTCTGAGCAGCATAGTGGATGAGTGAAGGTTCTGTCTGAGCAGCATAGTGGATGAGTGAAGGTTCTGTATGAACAGCATAGTGGATGAGTGAAGGTTCTGTCTGAGCAGCATAGTGGATGAGTGAAGGTTCTGTCTGAGCAGCATAGTGGATGAGTGAAGGTTCTGTATGAACAGCATAGTGGATGAGTGAAGGTTCTGTCTGAGCAGCATAGTGGATGAGTGAAGGTTCTGTCTGAGCAGCATAGTGGATGAGTGAAGGTTCTGTCTGAGTGGCATAGTGGTTGAGTGGGAGGAGGGAACAGAGGATTGAGATGGAAATGGAGGGATGAAGGAACTTAAGTAGGACAAGAGAGGAGTTGGAGAGGAGAGGAAATGGGAGCATATGCGAGAGTAGAGGACGGGGAAGAAAAGGAAGGGAGAGGAGGAGTGGAGAAGAGAGAAAAGGAGGAGAGAGGGAGGAAAGGAGGGGAGAGGAAGGAGGATAGAGGAGAGGAGAATATAAGGATTTGCACAGCAGTGGATTGGTTAAGGAGAAGGATGAGGTTGCACAATGCTACAGCACCCTTGAGTCCGCAAACCAAAGCACTGCCAGCCGCCAAAAAACAAACAAACAAAATAATCTACAAATAATAATAATAATAATAATGGATTGGATTTATATAGCGCTCTTCTCTGACTGACTGTTGCTCTGACTCAGAGCACTTCACAGAGTCCATTATTCGTTCATACACAGTCATACCGGTGGTGGTAAGCTACAATTGCAGCCAGAGCTGCCCTGAGGCAGACTCACGGAAGCGTGGCGAATAATCAACGCCTACGGCCCCTCCGACCACCACCAACATTCATTCACATGCATACACATTCATACGAGGCAAGTAGGTTAAGTGTCTTGCCCAAGGACACAACGGCAATGGGATGGACATGGGCTTGAGCGGGATTCGAACCACCAACCCTTCGATCATTGGACGCCCCGCTCTACCCCTGAGCCACGCCGCCCCAAATCATCCTATTATAACTTTGGCCAATGCTGAAACCCTAATTCATGCATTTGTCTCATCACATTTAGATTATTGTAATGTGCCTACCTAACTCTAGCGTCAAAAAACGTCAACTTGTGCAAAATGTACGCTGCATGGATACTAACTAAAACTAGAAAATGTGATCATATCACACCTTATTCTGTCCTCTCTACACTGGCTTCCCATCCAGGCCAGATCTGACTTTAAAGTGCTGCTCCTCAACACAATTCTAAATGGGCTGGCGCTGCTTTATCTATCCGATCTCATTATATGATACTCGCCCGCTCATGCTCTTCTTTCACAAAATGCGGGGCTCCTATTGGTTCCTAGGGTAAAAAATAAATCCGCTGGCCACAGATCCTTTGCCTACCACGCTCCCTACCTGTGGAATAAATTACCCGCCGCCGGCAGGGGTGCCTGCTCTGTCGAAGTTTTAAAATCTTTGCTTAACCGAGCGGTCCGGTACCTGTACAAGATTGATATCACGCCATAAATCAATCAATACAGAACGTTAATTAATTAATGTTGTGCACTACGTTTGTTTACCAATGGTTTTAAGTGTTATATTAGTGAAATATGAGTTTATAGAAATCTCAGCGCATCGAGTTGGAAAAAGGTGCATATTGACACGAGGACTTGGCGCAACCTAAATTGAGTGTAGTCTTTTGAGAGAGGAGACCCAGGGCTTTCTAATAAAAAATAAAACTACACTTCCCAGCCCCTGTCAATCATCTGACTTCTAGCGTGAAGCTTTTTTTTCTCTCGTTATTTTCGGGATCATATCTCACGGGTGGAACAAACCTGAACATTATTGCCATAAAATAGAACGCAGTTAGTTTCTCAACCTTTCTGTAAACGTCTAGCAAAAAAAAAAAAAACGCGTTGAAATCTGATGTACTGTACTTACAGTAGATTTCATTCACGGTTTTTGCTGCCCTGTCAGGGGCGCCTGGTGGTACTAAATTCAGATTGAACTCTGCCATTGCAAAGAAAAGATGTGGCCCAATCCATAGATGTGTGACTTGGCCATAATTAGGCCTGATATTCTATATTCATATTTCAAATTGCATGTGTCCGGATGTCAAAATGCAGTACTGTATCTACAAAACCCCCTGTAAATCATCTGTCCTGCTTATATTTTTTGTACACATGATCGCAAGAAGGTGCTGAATGCATTTTTCACGTCTGGTCAATATACATTTTGTTTTTTATATATATTCTCCTTTGGTTCATTACAATTTACTCAAGCCTACTGTAGTAACATACACATATTTCTGACACTGGGAATACATTCCCTGAGATCCATATATGTCCCTAGATACATACTAGAAGAACATGCAAATGGACCTTGTAGAAGTGGAGCAATCTTCCATTTACTTAGATATGTTTTTTAATTTCTTAGGTGAATTTTCTGAAAATATGGCTAGGGCTTAACTCATTCTGTGCCAACCACATAATATTACGTGTTTGCTCGCCAGCGGTTGAGCAAATATTTTTTTCAAATATTTTCCCTCTGATCCCCGTTCTAAATCATCATCCGGATCATTCGTCCCTGGGTCGTTTGTATACGTTGGAATTGCAATGCCGATCGAATATCACTAGGTGGCAGTATCTTTTGAACTCGGATAGAAAGGCAACAGGATAGTCAATGAATGCACCGGACTATCGAGGCTCGCTCTGTGGGGGAGGAGCTCTTCCAAAGCAATCGCTAGCAGATCTGATCGCCTCAAAACCTATAGTGTCCCGTAACCACGTGTAATTACATATAAACAAGTAATCGCGATCACCGATGGGATTTGGAATTATTCTTTTTGGATTACCTTCTGGCTAAGGTAAGTCTATTTTACCGAACGTGAAACATGTTTATGTAACGATCACAGTGGCTTACGATCGGATTTTCGGGGTAAGACCCCCCCCCCCCTTGATGATTTTGTGAAGGTACATATGTACATGTTATATACCTTTTATTTGGGAGTATTTGGGGGTTCAGGGAATCAACCAGAACGATTCGGGTTTTTGCACATAACACGTTTTATCTCACGATCTATGAAAAAATACTGGATTATCTTGGAAATGCGCAATGTTTAGTGTGTAATAAACTACAAACTACATTGTCTCCACAGCTATAATACAGAACACACACACAGCTCTGCAAACATTGTGAAACACTGCGGAAATTACTATTTTAAGCTGGCCTTCTAGCGGCCGAGATGGTGATTAAGCGCGGCGCTGAAAGTGTTAAAAGGTTAAGACCCATCTTTTTTCTCTCTCTTTCAGCCTTTTCTAACCTCTGTCCCTGTCTCTCTGAGGCCCCGTTTAGACGAGCGTTTTGTGAACAGAAACCGCAAAACTCATCTTGCGGTTTCACTTTTAATTTTACGTTTAGACGAGCGTTTTGGGATGGAATTCTGCGTGCAGACGACGCTGTAACGACTCGAGACGACGGAGCCCCACTGTCACACGATTGGCGCATATGTCACATGACGTGCTGTGAAGACCCGCCCTACTCTGCCTCTGATTCGCAGACTGTGGATGGGGAATGTGATTGCACCAAAGCAGAGTCACTCACAGACAGTGGGTCCACTCACGCCGCGGGACAGATTCTTGTGTATTTAACCCTTTCACTGCCACACGACAGCCGGTTGTGTGATAGTAAAGGGTTAACATTCTGTCGTGTGGCAGTGAAAGGGTTAAAAGTACTGCCAATGTAGCCTTCAGGTGATCTCCGTTGATATAAGTCAGACATACTTGCTTTGTTTACGTCTCGGCTACTGGCGCATACCTGCTACCTGTGACGTAAGCAGTACGCGCGACCAGAGCCGTGACAACCCTTTCGTCATCGTTTTATCAGATTTATACGTTTTAACAGTTTAGACGAGAGCGCAAAGCTTTTGCGTTTCTAGGAATTCCACCCTGGAAGGTAGTCTCACTTTTTTGCGGTTTCACCCCGTAAAAACGCTGTTTCCGTATAAACGAAAGGCACATCCGAAAAAATATTTTTGCGGATTCACCTGCTAGCGTTTCCGTCTAAACGGGGCCTGAGTGGATGTATCAAGTGCTAGTTTGTTGACATACAGATTGCAGTGACTGCTCTACCTCAAACTGGTTCTCACCACCACTGGCACCATGGTTCTGCTTCATGCCGTCTTCAGTCTGACCTACAACATCTAACCATGCCCTCTCTACTTCACCCTGTTCATGTACGGTTAGTGGTGGTTAACACTGTCGCCTCACAGCTAGAAGGTCCGTTTGGCCTGTCAAGGTGGTGTGATGGTCAAGGTGGTGTGATGGTCAAGGTGGTGCGATCTTCCCTGCGCTGTCCTTGATGTGGCTTGCACATCAAGGACAGCAGCGGATATTCTTCCTCAAACCAGTTATGACTACCACAGGCGCGATGGATCCATTCTACATTGCCCTCAGTTTTCCTATGCTTTTTTATTGTTGTTGTTCTTAGCTCTATTTATTTTAATAATAAAAATTAAATGTGTATGTACCTTAGATACCATGTATGTACTATGTGCTTCATTACATATGTGCTTCATTACATATATATATATATATTATACATTCATTCCAATTATTTGCCTGTTCTATTCTCCTTCCATCTATCATCCATTGCAACACTACATTATCACCGACATCCTATTGGGGGATCCCCTTTGAACAGCCCATCTGAGGCTTCTCTCTTCCACGCCGCCCCTGGTGCTTTTCCCCCCTATTGCTAGGTGTTACGTCTCTCTCTCTCTCTCTCTCTCTCTCTCTCTCTCTCTCTCTCTCTCTCTCTCTCTCTCTCTCTCTCTCTCTCTCTCTCTCTCTCTCTCTCTCTCTCTCCCAGGTGGCCAAAAAGTTCCGGCCCATTAATGGCCTGTATCCGGCAGGCCGGAAGAAATTAGTCGGCCCAAGTCCGGCTGCCAGAGTCGGCCAAGTAGGCGGCAATGACTGACTGGCCGATTCCGGCCCGAGTACACTGGGCCAGATCCGGGGTTGCCGGAAGCGGTGAACGTCCGGATCGGCCGAGTAGGCGGCAATGACTGACTGGCCGATTCCGGCCCGAGTACACTGGGCCATGTCCGGGGTTGCCGGAAGCGGTGAACGTCGGGTTGCCTAAAGCAGCCCAGATGCGACCCACACATACTGGGCCAGGTTTGGTTGCCCGAAGCCTAGCCGACACTGCCAATGCAATGGTACTACACAGTAAATTCCGCAGAGTACATTTGACTCAAACTGAGTACATTTGATTCAAACTGAGTAAAGAAATTTTACTCAGTTTGAGTGAAATTTACTCAGTTTGAGTCAAATTTACTTTGCGGAATTTACTGTGTACCCAGTATTCTGCCAGAGCTACTCCACTATCTGCCTATGACCATACATTACCGGAAATACAGTAGGAAATGGTTGATTAGTAATACAATGCCACATATTTAAGGACCCTTCCCTTTACCAATGGAGTATTGGCATGTCCCGCATTGAACAATTCAGAAGTTTACATGCTGTCTCCTACCTCACTGAAATATATTCTCAGTGTATGTGCACATTGTACACAATATACACCATTCTGCAGTGAAGCTCAAATATCAAGTAAAGTAACAATTACCCCCATACATGCTACTTTTTCCAGTTAAAAATGACAACTTGAATAGATATTTAAACATTTATTAACAAAAAAATATCACATCCTCCTCTCTGAACCCAACGACAAAGCCTCCAATGAAATTAACCCATTGTTCCCCTGCAACAGCTTCTCCCACAGGGGATCTTTGATTAAACACCTGCTATCAGAAGAATATAGACAGTCAGAAAAAAAGTTCAATTTACTACTTAAGTACATTTAAAAGTAGAAACTTTGACTTTTACTCAAGTGTGTACTTTCACTTAAACTTTCATGTTAGTCTAGCTTAGCAAAATTGTTTAGGAGAATTAATACAAAAACGAGTGATATGGCCGTTCAGTTGTAAATGAAAGCCTGCATTTAGTAAGACGTTGTTTATAAATGTCTTTTGGTTTAGTTATGAATGAATGACAGCATCTCTATAGCACAGCTCTATTACTAGGACATAAAGTGCTTTGGAATGACTGTATACATCATTCACAACGGGTGGCCCCAGCAGGAATCAAACTCCTAACCGTGACAGTGTTAGTGCCATGCTCGGAGTGCCAAGCACAAGACCCCAATGTTATGCGGGGCTCTGCTCATAGGCGGGCGGCTCGTGGCGTGGCTCGTAGTCCTGGTTGTAGAAGCAACCGTCGCCCTCCATGGAGACCCCCCTCCTCCCGCGTCACCCCAGCGAGGTGGCGGGTGGCGACCCTGACGAGGTGAGCCATGGTGGGGTGGCGGGGGGCCGGCAGGGGGAGGCCCCTGGGGGGGGCTCCGGAGAAAAGCGCCAGGGGGCCGGGCCGGGAGGCGCCCCTGGGGCACCCCGGGAGGCGTGGGCATAGCCTTACGGACCACGGGGGAATAGGTGATGTGGGGGCGTAGCGTGGCGGGGGTCTGGGGGAGCTGTCGCCGGCCCCGGCGAGGCGTGCTGGTCCCCGACGTGGAGGGGATGGGACTTCCACTCACTGCCCTACACGAAAAGTGAAAAAGGCAAATAAAAAGAACGAACCACAAATTCAACGACAGAAGAGAAGAGGATGAGATAGAGAGAGAGAAGAGAGAGAGAGAAGAGAGAGAGAAGAGAGAGAAGGAAAGCAAGATAACAAAATACAACAAGAGCCAGTATGGAAGCAAATGAGTGACAGAAGTATTTGAATTTGATCAGACACCGAATTTATAGCATTGAAAATAATTACTTTGAAAACATGTATCTGAATTGAATTTATAGCATTGAAAATAATTACTTTGAAAACATGTATCTGAATTTTTTCAGACACCAAATTTAAAGCATTGAAAATAATTACTTTGAAAACATGTATCTGATTTTTGAATTTTATCAGACACCGAATTTATAGCATTGAAAATAATTACTTTGAAAACATGTATCTGAATTTTTTCAGACACCGAATTTATAGCATTGAAAATAATTACTTTGAAAACATGTATCTGAATTTTTTCAGACACCGAATTTATAGCATTGAAAATAATTACTTTGAAAAATGTATCTGAATTTTTTCAGACACCGAATTTATAGCATTGAAAATAATTACTTTGAAAATCATGTATCTGAATTTTTTTGCTCTGAATTTACCTATGTGAAATAAAAATTCAATGTAAAAAATTCGAATGTATAATACAATTCAATGTAAAAAAAATTCGATGCATAATTGCGGTGTATAAAATTCGATCAAAAAACCATCATCCGGGCTACCCAGACAGGATAAGCAATCGCGCCTGGATGCAATCGAATTGACTTCTGGCCTATCACTGCACGGCTTTGTCAGTCATGTGATCACACCAACCCGGGAGAAAGATGGCGGTATATATACATACGTTGGGGGGAGAATATACATACGGTGGGGAGGAGACTGTACATTAGGAGGGGGTGGGTGGGAGAGAAATATACATACGGTGGGGAGAGAATATATACATACGGTGGGGAGGAGACTGTACATTAGGAGGGGGTGGGAGAAAATATATACATACGGTGGGGAGGAGACTGTACATTAAGAGGGGGTGGGTGGGAGAGAAATATACATACGGTGGGGAGAGAATATATACATACGGTGGGGAGGAGACTGTATATTAGGAGGGGGTGGGAGAGAAATATACATATGGTGGGGAGAGAATATATACATACGGTGGGGAGGAGACTGTACATTAGGAGGGGGTGGGAGAAAATATATACATACGGTGGGGAGGAGACTGTACATTAGGAGGGGGTGGGTGGGAGAGAAATATACATACGGTGGGGAGAGAATATATACATACGGTGGGGAGGAGACTGTATATTAGGAGGGGGTGGGAGAGAAATATACATATGGTGGGGAGAGAATATATACATACGGTGGGGAGGAGACTGTACATTAGGAGGGGGTGGGAGAGAATATATACATACGGTAGGGAGGAGACTGTACATTACGAGGGGGTGGGAGAGAAATATACATATGGTGGGGAGAGAATATATACATATGGTGGGGAGAGAATATATACATACGGTGGGGAGGAGACTGTACATTAGGAGGGGGTGGGTGGGTGAGAGAGAAAATACATATGGTGGGGATAGAATATATACATACGGTGGGGAGGAGACTGTACATTAGGAGGGGGTGGGTGGGTGGGAGAGAAATATACATATGGTGGGGAGAGAATATATACATACGGTGGGGAGGAGACTGTCTATTATATGTATATTTCTCTCCCAACCACCCCCTCCTAATGTACAGTCTCCTCCCCACTGTATGTATATATTCTCTCCCCATCATATGTATATATTCTCTCCCCACCGTTCTCTTGGTGTAAAAAGTTTAAGACCAGGGTGAGGCCAGGCTATGGATGGCTTTGAAGGTGAGGAGTAGTGTTTTGAAGTTAATGCGTTCCTTGATCGGGAGCCAGTGGAGGGAGTGGAGGACAGGAGTGATGTGTTCGCGGGACCGGGTGTTAGTGAGGAGGCGGGCAACTGAGTTTTGGACCATCTGCAGTTTATGGAGGGAGCGGGAGGTGATGCCAGTGAGGAGGGAGTTACAGTAGTCCAGGAGGGAAAAGATGAAGGCGTGTATGAGGGATTCAGCAGCAGGGGGTAGAGGCAGTGACGGATTTTGGCAATGTTGCGGAGGTGAAAATATGAAGTTTTGACAATGGAGCGGACATGGGGTCAAATGAGAGGGTGGGGTCGAGGATGACACAGAGGTTGCGGACTAGGGGGGAGGGGGTGATGGTGGAGTCATTGATGGTGAGTGTGATGTAATACAATAATTTATACTGTAGCATTACAAACCATTTGACAGCCAGGTCCTGCACCTCCGTTCTTGTCCTCTAGGAGCCATCGCAGCATGGCCAAGACCTTCCTCATCCAGCATACTGTCCGGGTGTAACTTATTGCCAGCGGAAGAGTGCAAGAATGCTTCCGCATTCGTCACCGCACGCCAGTACGGTAATGCGCCTTTCCTTTCGCCCCGCTCAGACAAATGCATGTAGTACATTGCAACACAACGCAGCATTTCCGCGGCTGTCTTTAACTAGCAGGACGCTAGTGGGCTAGTCGCTAAAATATATAATTGTACCAACACAGATATTAGGCAGTACACACATTGTCCTGCAATACATGTACAGTGAATGCACAGCTACATTCGCCATATATTTCTATCGCTGCTGCGGTCTATAGTGAAATGCAATATTATTATTATTATTGTAAAGATTATCATTACAATCGCAGCCTGGAGGCAATGTTACAAGTGTACGAGGGTTGTGTGCAAAGAGCACAGCCTCTCAATTTGCACAACGTGCACAAAATAATAATTGTAATGATCTTTACAATAATAATAATATTGCATTTCACTGTAGACCGCAGCAGCGATAGAAATATATGGCGAATGTAGCTGTGCATTCACTGTATGTATTGCAGGACAATGTGTGTACTGCCTAATATCTGTGTTGGTACAATTATATATAAAACGATATATATTTTAGCGACTAGCCACTAGCGTCCTGCTAGTTAAAGACAGCTGAGGTTGAGTAGTTTCTTCTGATATCACTTTCAAACTCCAAGTGATTCGTTGCAATGTACGCGGAAATGCTGCGTTGTGTTGCAATGTACTACATGCATTTGTCTGAGCGGGGCGAAAGGAAAGGCGCATTACCGTACTGGCGTGCAGTGACGAATGCGGAAGCATTCTTGCACTCTTCCGCTGGCAATAAGCTACACGCATACTGTCCTTCTGAAGCTCTGAAGTCATTAGTGGCCATGAACCTAAAGAGAGAGAGCGAGAATACGTTAGTAGATAGTCTAAGGCCAGTGATTCTCAATATTATTTTGCATATCTAGGACCTCTAATTTAGTCCATGTCATGCACAACTACATACAATATACTGTAGCATTACAAACCATTTGACAGCCAGGTCCAGCACCTCTCCGTTCTTGTCTTCTAGGAGCCATCGCAGCATGGCCAAGACCTTCCTCATCCAGCATACTGTCCTTCTGAAGGTCTGAAGTCATTAGTGGCCATGAACCTAGAGAGAGCGAGAATACGTTAGATCTTGACCGTCTTGGGAGAGAGAGAGATAGAGAAGGCATTACAGGATGACTCTTTGAAAATGATGTCCCAGATTAAAAAGTATATATTATATATACACAGTCACACACACAATAAAAAAAAATTATACATCACTTACGACCACTTGAAGTAGTTGTTCTTGAGCCGTCTTCTGCGTTCATCTCATTGATGAGATCCAGCACTGTAACAGTATATTTGCAACAATGAAATTATATATTTTATTACAACTCTATCAGCTGAGTAACAATATTCATCAAAGTGTTGCGTGTTACAGCGTAGGTTAGTTTATTAGTGCATGACAGTAGGGTTTTACATACTGTAAAAAAACAAACACTTAACAAGTTAATATCTGAGATTTTGAAACACAGTAACATCACTACAATAAACTCAAACCGGTCTACATATAAATCAGAAAATCTGACAGGTTTGTCCAGATTATCTTAATTTGGAGGCCTAACCAAAAGTAAGCATATCTGACTAGGGGCAGGTTGGTGTAGACCGACTAGGGGCATGGTGGTGTAGACTGACTAGGGGCATGGTGGTGTAGACTGACTAGGGGCATGGTGGTGGTGTAGACTGACTAGGGGCATGGTGGTCGTGTAGACTGACTAGGGGCATGGTGGTGTAGACTGACTAGGGGCATGGTGGTGTAGACTGACTAGGCGCAGGTTGCTAGTGTAGACTGACTAGGGGCATGGTGGTGGTGTAGACTGACTAGGGGCATGGTGGTGTAGACTGACTAGGGGCATGGTGGTGTAGACTGACTAGGGGCATGGTGGTGTAGACTGACTAGGCGCAGGTTGCTAGTGTAGACTGACTAGGGGCATGGTGGTGGTGTAGACTGACTAGGGGCATGGTGGTGTAGACTGACTAGGGGCATGGTGGTGGTGTAGACTGACTAGGGGCATGGTGGTGTAGACTGACTAGGGGCATGGTGGTGAATAACAAAACAACGATTGTGTGCAGACAATTGAAAATGTTGGGTTCCTTTCCACTTTCTTGAATATAGAAAAAATTTAAATACTTGTTCTAGAACTGTATTTTTTGCACTTGTTTTTAAGTTACTGGGAATACCCTTTCCTTGTTTTTGCTCATTTTAACAGACAAAACACAACACATTCTAGTAATTCTGGTTTACACCTAACCCTTATTATTGATGTTATGATTTCCAAAAATAAAATCTCACCAATCTTTAGTCAAATAGGAGATTTAAGTGTTTATCTGGAATTGTGAGGATAGGTATTCGCGGTAACCTGGGATCAATATGTGAAACGTAATTATCTCCTCAAATAATTGGCCACAAAAGACGAAACTCATTTTGGTTGTTCATTGGGGTGCCAAGATCATGCCCAAAACATATCATGCATCTGCCATGAAAATTAAGCCTTTTATGTTTGTTATCAATTGAAGGTCATGAACTATGTTGACTCATATCCCATACCCGGATTTTCCCTTCAGATTCAGCTAAATTTGAATTCTCTTGAGATAACTCGGGGAGAACTATGGTATTATGTTACATGATGATGATATCCCTACAAAACAACCAAAACATTTTAATTCTCTCTTAAATTGGAGGAGATAGTGAATTGGTATTCCCGGTAACTTAGGTCAACTTTAGAGGTCCGCCATCCCTCATTACATGATGTATTTTTTTTAAGGTGAATTATTTGGCATCTATAACAATCATTCTTGACATGAGAAAAGATTTTAATGTTGTTCGTATAACGTCCTGGGTTATATGGCTTAGAAATGGGGCAGGTTACCAGGAATACATGCGTTACCCATATAGAGAGAGAGAGAGAGAGAGAGAGAGAGAGAGAGAGAGAGAGAGAGAGAGAGAGGGGGAGAGAGGGCATTACAGGATGACTCTTTGAAATGATGTCCCAGATTAAAAAGTATATATTATATATACATACACAGTCACACACACAATAAAAAAAATGTATACATCACTTACGACCACTTGAAGTAGTTGTTCTTGAGCCGTCTTCTGCGTTCATCTCATTGATGAGATCCAGCACTGTAACAGTATTTGCAACAATGAAATTATATATTTTATTACAACTCTATCAGCTGAGTAACAATATTCATCAAAGTGTTGCGTGTTACAGCGTAGGTTAGTTTATTAGTGCATGACAGTAGGGTTAGTAAGCTCCCCAAGCTAACACAAGCTAATACAACACGGACCACAGCTCCCCAAGCTAACAAAAGTTAGCTCTCATAGTCATAACGCTATCAGCTCCGGGTACAGTATAGCAACGTTAGCTAGTCATACCGTTAGCCAGTTAGCAGCTCCGGTAGTTTACCCCGCTGCAGTTTCATAATATCGAGCTAATAACGTTACAGTAGTCACTGAAAACACAGACTAAACAGCACTCATTTATATCAGCGGCACGCATTACTTATAAATAATAAAATATATGTGTTGCACACAATTACCTGAGGAGAAGATGCAACAGTTGCAATGCTCACGACGTGGTCCAGATCTCTTGCGCGCTTCAATTCAAATTTCAAACCGGGATCCCCCACAATGCAACGCATCAGTGTTGCCAGATTTGAGAGTCCGCCTTCATCTGACAGACCTTTGATAATAATGGGCGGTTCGGATATTGTTAATCCGATCTGGCAACCATGCTCGGATCCTTGTTTCTCCGCACAGACTGACCACGGTTTTGATTGATTGATTGAAAACTTTATTAACAGATTGCAGAATGGGTACAATACAGTACAGCTCAATACACACAATTGTTAAGGGGATGCAGACCAGAGAAATACTTTCGTCTTGCATCAGGGTCCCCCATTTTCAATTCATCAGGATATACGGCTATACATTTATGAAAACGTATACATTATAGGTGGGGGGTGGGTGGAGTGGGGGGGGGGGTTGGGTAGGTTGGGTAGGGGTGGACACTGGACACTGTACAACTGCACAAGCAACTGTACATATTGACAAAACCATGTTTGGTAATTGACTGTACATTGGGTTGGGTTAGGACATTTACAGGGGCCAGTTTCGAATTGCAGTCTCCCGTAGGTGTTCTTTGAGAGTGGTTTTGAAAGTGGGTAGTGATTCACATTCCTTTACAGCTTTGGGTAGGGCGTTCCACATTGATGTGGCATAATTGCTAAACGTGTTCCTGTTTGAGCCGAATCTGGGTTTAACATGATTTGTGGAGCTCCCTCTATGGTGTTGTGGTCGTGGTATTCACTGACCTTTGGGAAGTATTTTGATATGTACACATATATGGGTACCTTGATCGTGTATAGTGTATCTTGTAGACAGGCCCATTGCAAGTTGCTGCACTCTGTCGTCTAAGCCGTTGTCACATGGGCAGGGGCGAGGTGGGTTCTAGGAGTAAGGTCAAGCATGTAGTCTGACCAGTTTGTTTTGAGATGAAGTGTAGCAGGGTCAAGTCAAGTCAAGTCAAGTCAAGAGTTTTAATTGTCACGGCATACAAGTATACAATGAAATGCGGGTGGTCTTGCCCGCAACAATGTGCAATACGTGGTACAACATATAATAGAATCCAATAAAAAAACAACATTGTGCAATAAACAGGTAACAGGTAACATATTTGTGACATCTCGGTATCTGTACATATTATTTACAGGGCATATAGGACACGGTCAAAGAACACCAGATCCAGGCGTACAACTAGAACCACCAGAACAGTGAATACGAGCAAAGTAACACGACTAACTGGTAACGACAGATACAGATTACAAAACATACAATTAAAAACTAAAAATCTCTAGAAAATCTAGTCAATTTACAAACCAATGAGCTTCTATACAGTAGAAAGGATATGCAGCCAGTATGAGCTTCTAGACAGACAGTAGAAGAGATATGCAGCCATGAGCTTCTAGATAAGACAGTAGAAGAGATATGCAGCCAGTATGAGCTTCTAGATACAGTAGAACAGATATGCAGCCAGTATGATCTTCTATATAGAGACAGTAGAACAGATATGCAGCCAGTATGATCTTCTAGAGACAGTAGAACAGATATGCAGCCAGTATGAGCTTCTAGATACAGTAGAACAGATATGCAGCCAGTATGAGCTTCTAGATAAGACAGTAGAAGAGATATGCAGCCAGATGAGCTTCTAGATAAGACAGTAGAAGAGATATGCAGCCAGTATGAGCTTCTAGATAAGACAGTAGAAGATATATGCAGCCAGATGAGCTTCTAGATAAGACAGTAGAAGAGATATGCAGCCAGTATGATCTTCTAGAGACAGTAGAACAGATATGCAGCCAGTATGAGCTTCTAGATACAGTAGAACAGATATGCAGCCAGTATGAGCTTCTAGATAAGACAGTAGAAGAGATATGCAGCCAGTATGAGCTTCTAGATAAGACAGTAGAAGAGATATGCAGCCAGTATGAGCTTCTAGATAAGACAGTAGAACAGATATGCAGACAGTATGATCTTCTAGAGACAGTAGAACAGATATGCAGCCAGTATGAGCGTCTAGATACAGTAGAACAGATATGCAGCCAGTATGATCTTCTAGAGACAGTAGAACAGATATGCAGCCAGTATGAGCTTCTAGATACAGTAGAACAGATATGCAGCCAGTATGAGCTTCTAGATAAGACAGTAGAAGAGATATGCAGCCAGATGAGCTTCTAGATAAGACAGTAGAAGAGATATGCAGCCAGTATGAGCTTCTAGATAAGACAGTAGAAGAGATATGCAGCCAGATGAGCTTCTAGATAAGACAGTAGAAGAGATATGCAGCCAGTATGAGCTTCTAGATAAGAAAGAGATATGCAGCCAGTATGAGCTTCTAGATAAGACAGTAGAAGAGATATGCAGCCAGTATGAGCTTCTAGATAGACAGTAGAACAGATATGCAGCCAGTATGAGCTTGTTGCATACTCATGTTAAACAGTTGGCATTAGTGCAGAATTGAACTAAAACTGTCTCATAGGAACGGATTCTGGAATGGCATTTTGAATAAATGACTAAATGACATAAATGAAAGCTCTCATCGACTCCGACAGATTGCTAGTCATTCATAATGGCATCGAAAGAATGTCCAAATGACCTGTGTTGTGTTAGCTTGTGTTAGCTTGGGGAGCTGCAGTCTGTGTTGTGTTAGCTTGTGTTAGCTTGGGGAGCTGCAGTCTGTGTTGTGTTAGCTTGTGTTAGCTTGGGGAGCTGCAGTCTGTGTTGTGTTAGCTTGTGTTAGCTTGGGGAGCTGCAGTCCATGTTGTGTTAGCTTGTGTTAGCTTGGGGAGCTGCAGTCTGTGTTGTGTTAGCTTGTGTTAGCTTGGGGAGCTGCAGTCTGTGTTGTGTTAGCTTCTGTTAGCTTGGGGAGCTGCGGTCCATGTTGTGTTAGCTTGTGTTAGCTTGGGGAGCTGCAGTCTGTGTTGTGTTAGCTTGTGTTAGCTTGGGGAGCTGCAGTCTGTGTTGTGTTAGCTTGTGTTAGCTTGGGGAGCTGCAGTCTGTGTTGTGTTAGCTTGTGTTAGCTTGGGGAGCTGCAGTCCATGTTGTGTTAGCTTGTGTTAGCTTGGGGAGCTGCAGTCTGTGTTGTGTTAGCTTGTGTTAGCTTGGGGAGCTGCAGTCTGTGTTGTGTTAGCTTGTGTTAGCTTGGGGAGCTGCAGTCTGTGTTGTGTTAGCTTGTGTTAGCTTGGGGAGCTGCAGTCTGTGTTGTGTTAGTATTCATTCCATTCTAAACATAACGTTAGTTTACAAAACATGACCTGTCTATATAACGTTGAGGAACAAATTATAAGTGTGTGGGTGTGTGTTTTGGTGAACATTGGACTGCAAACAGAAAATGCATCACAGTTAGACAGTAGCTACTGTTAGCTGTCCTTCCGGATTAGCTTTGAGCTAACTATCTTTCCCGACCCATGTATTCATTCCATTCTAAACATAACGTTAGTTTACAAAACATGACCTGTCTATATAACGTTGAGGAACAAATTATAAGTGTGTGGGTGTGTGTTTTGGTGAACATTGGACTGCAAACAGAAAATGCATCACAGTTAGACAGCAGCTACTGTTAGCTGTCCTTCCGGATTAGCTTTGAGCTAACTATCTTTCCCGACCCGTATTCATTCCATTCTAAACATAACGTTAGTTTACAAAACATGACCTGTCTATATAACGTTGAGGAACAAATTATATAGACGGGTAATGTTTTGAACAACTAACGTTACGTTTAGAATGGAATGCATCGGCAAAGATCCGTTAGCTCAAAGCTATTCCGGCCAGTTTATCAACTTCCTGTCATTTAGAAATATGATTTTATAGTGAAAATCATTACCAAAACGTCCGGAAAAACGGGAGCATTATAGACGGTCATACAAATGTACAAATGCTATAAGGTGGCAAGAAATGCACTATAAACAATACTTTATGCATCGGCAAAGATCCTTAGCTCAAAGCTATTAAGGCAATGCTGGCTAACAAGAGGCTAGCGCAAGAAACGACGCCGCAAACCATTGCCGAGCCAGAGCCGGTTTATCTTTGGCGAGCCCGAGTCGGCTCTGCCCCGGCAACCATTGCCGTGCCAGAGCCGGTTTATCTTTGGCGAGCCCGAGTCGGCTCTGGCATGGCAAGCCGAGCCGGGCCAGAGCCGGTTTATCTTTGGCGAGCCCGAGTCGGCTCTGGCACGGCAAGCCGAGCCGGGCCAGAGCCGGTTTATCTTTGGCGAGCCCGAGTCGGCTCAGCCCCGGCAACCATTGCCGGGCCAGAGCCGGTTTATCTTTGGCGAGCCCGAGTCGGCTCCGCCCCGGCAACCATTGCCGGGCCAGAGCCGGTTTATCTTTGGCGAGCGCGAGTCGGCTCCGCCCCGGCAACCATTGCTGGGCCAGAGCCGGTTTATCTTTGGCGAGCGCGAGTCGGCTCCGCCCCGGCAACCATTGCCGGGCCAGAGCCGGTTTATCTTTGGCGAGCGCGAGTCGGCTCTGCCCCGGCAACCATTACCGCGCCAGATCCGGCTCATCGTTGGCGTGCCGTGCCGGACATATGCCGAGTGTGCCGACCGGTAGCCGGAATTGGGCCGAGTATGCTGGCCACCTGGGTCTCTCTCTCTCTCTCTCTCTCTCTCTCTCTCTCTCTCTCTCTCTCTCTCTCTCTCTCTCTCTCTCTCTCTCAATCACTCCACCTGCTACTCTGATCCAGGTTCCTGTCATTCATCAGGACACTAATTGGAAACCAGCCAGTCATCCCAGCCATCACTCAAATCACCAGTTGACCAATCGGAAGCCCTCCTCTTGTTTTAGAACCCATTTGGCACTTCCTGTTTCCCCCCTTCCTTGTGTCTCTAATGCTGTTGGTTAAAAAATGTTTGACTCTGACTTAATTAGCGAACTTGGTACATTAGCACACTTGGTTTCACCCCCCCCCCCCCCCCCCTTTCCCCTTGGTTGTGTTTCTCAACTCCACCATTGTCATTGTCTATTAGTCTGTTTTTGTTTGTATATAAAAGGCACAATATTATTTTCTTTCACCTAAACGTGTGGGCATTGCTTTATTTTTCCTTTGGTTCATTTATCACAACAGAATAATCCTTTATGTTATTCACCCCCTTCCCCTTGACATACTGGGGTTGTAACACTAGATTTTTAGTGAGTCGTTCCTTATCTTCATTGGGGAAAGTCTGGGAGTGCCGCATATTTGGATTTGATGGTGTTTTTTTTTGTTGATCTATTGTGATGTTTCTTCTTGACTTGTACAATGGGTGCTATTCCATGTGATCTCGGTCTATACAAATACATTTGATTGGGCGGCCGGGTAGTGCAGCGGACTAAGCGTCTGTCTACCACCGCAGATACACTGGTATCGAATCCTGCTGTCAGCGGTCCCTCCGGCTTGGGCGGTCGTCATACTGACACAATTGGCAGTGTCAGCGAGTGGGAAGCCGGTAGGTGGTATTCTGGACGTTGTAAACAGTGACTCCTACAGGTCGGTCAGGGCGCCTGCACAGCGAGGGAAGGAACTGGGTAAGGTAGTGTGATCCTCCCACGTGTTACACTTCCCCAGTGAGAGTCCTCGCTGTCAGGTGAAAAGAGGCTGCTGGCTGTCTCCTATGTATCGGAGGAAGCATCTGATAGACTTCAGGGCTCCAACCAGTGGGGGGCACATGTGCGCAACGACCAGGAAGTGGAGGGGGGAATTGGCATAATGACTAAATTGTGATGGGAGAAAAATACAGAAAAATAGGAGGAGAAAAAGTGGATAAAAAAAAGACATTTGATTGTATTTGATTTAATCTGCTTCAATTACACCTCCATCATCGATGTTTTCTTCACAACACCAGCCAGAACTTTAAAAGAGAAAACATGTCACTTTCATGACTCCTCCAGGTAGGTTGTATGTAACTAATCTGCAATATATTAACATATATTTATAGACAAACAACACTTAGACATTACAATGACATCAATAACATAACAATACATTAACATGGGCCCCTTGAATACGGCTGCGTTCAGCCTCCCAGTCCCCCATAAGAGGGACCCCCCCCTCCCGCCATCCACCCCTAGAAATAGGGCTCCCCCACATCCCAGGTCCGTCCCGCGCGGGGCCGAGCACTCAGCGACACGGGTCCCTTGAATTTAATTGGGCCAGGCTCAGTAGAGGAGAGAGGGGAGGTACTTCCCCCCACCGAGCCAAGCCCGCTACCTCCCACCCCATCCCACGCACAACGACCCCACAACATACAAGACCCCACTCTCCCGGGCCAAACCGCGGAAACAATGCCCCCCCCGACACCCCCCCCCCCCCCCTGAGTTAAGCCCGTAAAACTCCCCAATATCCCAGCGACACGGGTCCCTTGAATTAATTGGGCCAGGCCCAGTAGAGGGGAGGGAAGGAGACTCCCCCCTACCGAGCCCAGCCTGCTACCTCCCATGTCACCGAGAGCCCCACCCCACGCACACCGACCCCGTAACACACAAGTCCCCACTGGGCAAAGCTCAGTCGCTCTGACCCCCATAAGAGAAACCCCTCCCTCCCACCCTCCTCCCAGAGAAACAGAACACCCCCATATCCTGGTCCACCATGCATGGAGCCGAGCTCCCAGAGCCCCCACCTGCCCCCGCCCCGACCGCCAGGCCCCCGGCCCACCCGAGAACCCCAAGCCCAGGCCTGCAGAAGGCCAAAGCACCACGCCTCAATGGCCCCGCGACCCCCCGCGACCCCAAGCCCGGTGTCCCCTCGGCCCGGTGACCAGACCGCCCAGGCCACGGCGGCCGAGGGCCCCAGGAAACCCCACCCCACCCATACCGATCCCACAACACGTAAGGCCCCCCTCTCCCGGGTCGAACCGACGGAACGATGGCCCCTCCCCCCAACATTCCCCCCCACTGAACTCAGCCTGCCCACTTCTGTACCTCCCATGTCACCGATATCACTATATACATTTATGCTAACATGCCTTACAAAATAAAACTGAAAACACAAGTTATTTAGGACTCCGTCACATCCCAGGTCCGCCCCACGCCGGGCAGAGCACTCACGACACGGGTCCCTTGAATTAAATTGGGCCAGGCCCAGTAGAGAAGAGGGAAGGAGACTCCCCCCCACCGAGCCAAGCCCGCTACCTCCCATGTCACCCAGTACCCCACCCCACGCACAACGACCCCACGACATACAAGACCCCACTCAGCTGAAAAAATGAAATGAAAATAAAATAAGCTATGGTTAGCACTTTTGCCCCCATTGGCGGTTTGGAGGGGAATCAGCTCTCCTAGGGAGAAGCCCCCTCCCTAGTGACGGAGATATCCCCAATGGAAATTCTCCAAGCCTCTATTATTGTCCAACATTTTTTGAATTCTTGTCCTTCACAAATGTCCATGTGCACATTTAAAGCAACTGCTATTCTAACATAACTCAGATTCTAACATAATTCAAAGAAAAAAGACAACATTTGGTGCTCCCATGGTGTTAGAGGATCTTAATCGTATCCCTCTGTTCCCCGTTGGAAGGGTGAGGAGTAATGGCTCTCCTAGTGAGAGGGCTCCCCCTAGTGGCGAAGTGCGCACTATATAAGTCCAACATTCGTTCTGTGGACGGCCTCAGAGCTCCCGGTCAATGTTCTGAATTTGTCTTTTTTATGGTCATGTTCATTTGTATTGTGTGTCACGTGTAATCCTGTAATTCCTTCATACCAGTCCATCGTGTATTATTCTCCAATATGTTTCCTAATCAGCGTGTCCCTTTTTAAAATAAATTTCAAATCGTTTGTCTATAACGTGTGTATTGTAAATCATAGTGTTAATTATTCCAAATTCTGGTGTTATAGTTTTATACTTCTTGGGGTAACTGTTCAATTATCTTTCCTCTGTTGCATCTATTCTCATCCCCAGGTCCCCCGTGTGTATGTTTGTATTGGGTACTCTTCCACGTTGATTTTGTCTTGTATCTTTCCTTGGATCACCGTGACCCTTTATGCCCCTTTCTCGTGTCCCTTTGTCATTCTTCATAGTTGATCTGCTTTGAATCGGTTCAGGTCCCCTCTTTTCCTCCTCCCATCCTCCTCTCCTCGTCCTCGTCTCTCGGTTCTGGTCCACCTGTGCGCCCTCTCCATCCTCTGCGTAGGCCTCTCTCCTTCCCCTCCCGGCACCTTCCATCCTCTCCGCGCTGTGTCCCTCGCCGCCTCCTGCACGTTGTTGGGACCTGGTTCCTTTCTTATTCTGAATTTTCTTTATTTCCACACAGCTCCGACACTTCATTGCCACCTCCATTGGATTTTTCAGTGTCGCATTGTATGCTCCACATTGCTCCTAATCCAATCTGCGTGGTGGCCTGGTTAGCCTCTATGTTAGCTTGTAAGCTAGTTTGTATGTTAGCCTGTAGCTTCTCTGCACTGACATTCAGCATCCCGCTAGCTTGTTCTGCCTGTTGCATCATTGCCTCGTGTTGAGTCTTTTCCATCTGTGTATTTACTTCATCTGGGGTTGCTTTTCTTTCATTTGTTCACTTTTTTTTATACACTTTTTCCTCCTATTTTCTGTATTTTCCTCCCATCCCAATTGTAGTCGTTATGCCAATTCCCCCCTCCCCTTCCTGGTCGTTGCGCGCATGTGCCCCCACCGGTCGGCCTAGGGAGCCCTGAAGTCTATCATATGCTTCCTCCGATACATAGGAGACAGCCAGCAGCCTCTTTTCACCTGGAAGCGAGGACTCTCATTGGTGAAGTGTAACGCGTGGGAGGTCACACTACCTTCACCATTTCCCTCCCTCGCTGTGCAGGCGCCCTGACCGACCTGTAGGAGTCACTGTTTACAATGACCAGATTACCGGCGGTCAGGTGGCGTAGCGGAGATTGCGTTCGTCACCAACACCGGAGACACTGGATTCGCCTGTTCGAATCCAGCTCACAGCTCCGGCGTTGTCACCAGCTTGGCTGGCCATTCACACTAATACAATTGGCTGTATTAGAGGGTGGGAAAGCTGGCGGGGTGGGTCCGGGTCATTGTAAACAGCGACTCCTACAGTTCGGTCGGGGCGCCTGCTCAGCGCGGATAGGATCTAAGGGGGGTAGTGTGATCCTTCCACACGTTACACCCTCTCAGTGAGAGTCTGCGCTGCCAGGTGAAAAGAAGCAGTTGATTGGCTAGACGTGTGTCGGAGGAAGCACGTGATAGCCTCCACTCTCCCAGACCGACTGTGGGGGGTAAGTGCGCAGCGACCAGGAAGGGGATTGGGAATTGGCATAACGACTAACATTGGGATGGGAGAAAATCGGAGGAAAAAGGAGGGGGAAAAAGATCAAAAAAGAAAAAAAAAACAATGACCAGATTACCACCCACCGGCTTCCCTCCCGCTGACACTGCCAATTGTGCCAGTATGACGACCGGCCAAGCCGGAGGCACCGCTGACAGCCGGATTCGATACCAGTGTCTCTGCTGTGGTAGACAGACGCTTAGCCCGCTGTGCTACCCGGCCGCCCATTCGAATCTTCACTTTTTATTTCATTTTGAATTGTTTTACTTCCTTTTTTTGATATTCTTTGACTGGGAGCTCTTTCATGTGGCTGCTCACCAGAACGTCGCAAACCGGAAGTCCTACAGTAGCTTCTTAGCTCTGTGCTATGAAGGGGCACCAGCTAGATGCAGATATACAAGATTCAATGAAGAGTTTATTCATCACATACATACCAGTGCATACAGTGAAATGCGATTGGCCATGCCCGCTACGATTGTGCAATAACACAATAGTAATAGTAACTAGACAATTCCGCGCGGGGGAAATTGTGAAAGTGTGGGTGACGCCTGTGCACCGCCGGCCAACGGGGGAGAGGGTCTCTCGCGAGTCTCTATGACAAACGGTTCAAAGGATACAAAAAGGGGGCGCGGCCTAAGGATCGGGGGAGTGGTCAACATAGACCAATCAAAGAGGATATCCCTACTGAGTGCAACGACACAACCCGCAACACTATTACACTATTACACACTATTACACTATTACACACTATTACACACTATTACACACTATTACACTATTACACACTATTACACTATTACACACTATTACACACTATTACACTATTACACTATTACACTATTACACACTATTACACTATTACACACTATTACACTATTACACACTATTACACTATTACACACTATTACACTATTACACACTATTACACTATTACACTATTACACACTATTACACTATTACACTATTACACACTATTACACTATTACACTATTACACACTATTACACACTATTACACTATTACACTATTACACACTATTACACACTATTACACTATTACACACTATTACACTATTACACACTATTACACTATTACACACTATTACACTATTACACTATTACACACTATTACACTATTACACACTATTACACTATTACACACTATTACACTATTACACTATTACACACTATTACACTATTACACACTATTACACTATTACACACTATTACACTATTACACTATTACACACTATTACACTATTACACTATTACACACTATTACACTATTACACACTATTACACTATTACACACTATTACACTATTACACACTATTACACTATTACACTATTACACACTATTACACACTATTACACTATTACACTATTACACTATTACACACTATTACACTATTACACCATTACACACTATTACACTATTACACTATTACACACTATTACACTATTACACTATTACACACTATTACACTATTACACTATTACACACTATTACACTATTACACACTATTACACTATTACACACTATTACACTATTACACTATTACACACTATTACACACTATTACACTATTACACTATTACACACTATTACACTATTACACTATTACACAATATTACACTATTACACACTATTACACTATTACACACTATTACACACTATTACACTATTACACACTATTACACACTATTACACACTATTACACTATTACACACTATTACACACTATTACACTATTACACTATTACACTATTACACACTATTACACTATTACACACTATTACACACTATTACACTATTACACACTATTACACTATTACACTATTACACACTATTACACACTATTACACTATTACAACCTATTACACTATTACACACTATTACACTATTACACTATTACACACTATTACACTATTACACACTATTACACTATTACACTATTACACACTATTACACACTATCACACTATTACACTATTACACACTATTACACTATTACACACTATTACACTATTACACACTATTACACTATTACACACTATTACACTATTACACACTATTACACTATTACACTATTACACACTATTACACACTATTACACTATTACACACTATTACACTATTACACTATTACACACTATTACACTATTACACACTATTACACTATTACACACTATTACACTATTACACTATTACACTATTACACTATTACACACTATTACACTATTACACACTATTACACACTATTACACTATTACACACTATTACACTATTACACACTATTACACTATTACACTATTACACACTATTACACTATTACACACTATTACACTATTACACTATTACACACTATTACACTATTACACACTATTACACTATTACACTATTACACACTATTACACTATTACACACTATTACACAATATTACACTATTACACACTATTACACTATTACACTATTACACACTATTACACTATTACACACTATTACACTATTACACACTATTACACTATTACACACTATTACACTATTACACTATTACACTATTACACTATTACACACTATTACACTATTACACACTATTACACACTATTACACTATTACACACTATTACACTATTACACACTATTACACACTATTACACACTATTACACTATTACACACTATTACACTATTACACTATTACACTCTATTACACTATTACACTATTACACACTATTACACTATTACACACTATTACACTATTACACTATTACACACTATTACACTATTACACACTATTACACTATTACACTATTACACACTATTACACACTATTACACACTATTACACACTATTACACTATTACACACTATTACACACTATTACACACTATTACACACTATTACACTATTACACAATATTACACTATTACACACTATTACACTATTACACACTATTACACACTATTACACTATTACACACTATTACACTATTACACACTATTACACTATTACACACTATTACACTATTACACACTATTACACTATTACACACTATTACACTATTACACTATTACAGTATTACACACTATTACACTATTACACACTATTACACACTATTACACTATTACACTATTACACACTATTACACACTATTACACACTATTACACTATTACACTATTACACACTATTACACTATTACACACTATTACACTGAGTACAATGGCACAATCCGCAAGTCTCTACGACAAACGGTTCAAGAGATACACTGAGGGGGTGTGGCCTAAGGGGGCGTGGTCTAAGGATCGGGGGAGTGGTCAACATCGACCAATGAAAGGTGGTCAACATGGACCAATGAAAAATGAAAGAGGATATCCCTACTGAGTACAATGACACAACCCACAAGACAGAGGGCGCTGTCAGCAATTCAGTACTGCAACACAGTGATGGCCAATGATGGGTTAAGTGGATGATGTCATTGGCAGCTCAGCCACGAGCCACACAGCTGAACCAATCATGAGTGAGCCATGAGCCACACAGGTGAAGCAATCACTATGACTTGCATATTTTCTATTCAATGCATTTCTATGGAGGCAGATGCATGACTGCATTGTCACATTGATTAAAAGAAAACTATAAGAGATGAAGCGTTGTGACGCGCACATGAGCACTACAACGAGTAGGCGAAGGGTTGTGCGCGATATTGTGACATTCGTGCGATATTGTGGCACTCCTTCGGCGATCGGAACAGAAGGCTAAAAAATAGTGTGAAAAATGTGATTTCTAGAGTGCGATTGCATGGCGGTCAATGGGGAGGAGAACCTTCAAACAAATGGTCGTCAGTTGAGATAGAAATGTCCAATTCCATTTATTTTTCTTTTGTGAGCGGGATGACAGCCGTGTCATCGTTTTGATGTGTTTGTTTTATTTCTACGTCCAAAATTGAGATCACACTCGCAATTCACCCAAGGTAGGGGGAAAAAGATTATTTCAGCTGCTACACTCTAAAATGCAATGCATTCCCAATGGGACCGAAATTTTACCGTTTAAAGTCGATTCGTAGCCAGACGGTGCGGTGAAACTTTACGAGTTCGAATAGCACATCGAGTTGGAGCAAGCCGGTCGTTTTGATACCTTTCACGTGTATGGGGCGCGAACGCTCTGGCACGAGTGTGTTGGCAAAATCGGTGGAATAAAGAATAATAATAAAAAGAGTATGGATATGTATAGTGTGGGTGGCAACCTGGCTTCGCCAGGTCACCCACACTAATAATAATAAAAAGATAACTAGAATAGTAAATAGACATGTTAATAAATCGCTTAAAGGCACTGGATCCTATGTACACTCCTATACAATGTGCAGTTTTTCTGTCTATGTCCCTATGCTTACTATTACTAACTATACTATGCAACAATCACAACAAGTTATTTTCTTAAAGTGTCCTTTTCCTTCCTTTAAAGTGTCCTTTTCTTGTGTGTTTAAAGTGACCTATGGTGCGTTTGTGTGTGTGCAAGTGCAGAATGTTGTGTGTGTGTTCATGTGTGCTTGTGTGTGGAGAGATCAGTGTTCATTGTTCTGATGGCCTGAGGGAAGAAGCTGAGCCTTAGTCTATCTGTTCTTGTTGCGTGTATACAGAGGCGCTTGCCTGACCGCAGCAGCTTGAACAGGCTGTTGTTGGGGTGGTGAGGGTCCTTCATTATTCTGCAGGCTCTGGATTTGCACCTCCTATTATATAAGTCCTGCAGGGGTGGTAGTGCAATACCCGTAGTCCATTCTGCTGAGCACACCACTCTCTGTAGGGCCTTCCTATCCTGGGTTTCAAAACCAGGCAGTGATGTTCCCAGTCAGAATGCTCTCTATAGCCCCAGAATAGAAGTTTCAAGTTTCTTTATTAGTTGTCATACAAAAATACAGATTACTTTTATATGAAATGCTTTTTTCTGTACTATATACCTGTACTATATACTATATACCTGTATGTCATGTATGTCCCTATGCCATAAATGTCATGTATGTTGTGCGTATGTCATAAATGTCACTATGAATTGAAAATGGGGGACCCTGATGTAAACAAGACAAACGTCTTTCTCTGGTCTGCATCCCCTTAACAATTGTGTGTATTGAGCCGTACTGTATTTTACCCATTCTGCAATCTGTTAAATGAAGTTTTCATTCATTCTGGCAATCCGGAGGTTCCCGGTTTGATTCCCATTCCTCCCGGGCAGCGTGTCGATGTGTCCTTGAGCAAGACACTTAACCCCTAATTGCTCCCTATGAGCAGGTTGGCACCTTGCATGGTTGCCTCTGCCGTCGGTGTGTGAATGTGTGAGTGAATGGGTAAAATGTGAGTAACAAATTGTAAAGCGCTTTGGATAAAAGCGCTATATAAAAAAGCAGCCATTTACCATTTACTTAAAACTGCTCACCCTGTCTACGATAGCCCAATTTATCCACAGTGGCTTGTGTGTCCCCTGCTGTATTCTCCTAAAATCCACAATCAGCTCCTTGGTTTTACCAATGTTCAGGAGTAGGCTGTTATCCCGGCAGCAACGTGCCATTTCATCAACCTCCTCCCGATAGGCCTTCTCGTCATTGTTAGAGATCAGCCCCACCACCACGTGTCGTCCGCAAACTTCATGGAGTTGGAGCTGAACCTGGCCACACAGTCATGTGTGTACAGTGAGTACATCAGAGGGCTGAGAACACAGCCCTGGGGGGACCCGATGCTCAGGGTGATTGAGTTGGAGGTGTGTCAACGCACCCTGACCACTTCTGTGTTTCGGTCAGAAAGTCCAGGATCCAGGCGCTCATGGCGGAGCTCAGACCCAGATCGATCAGCTTGTCAACCAGTCTGGTGGGGACTATGGTGTTGAAAGCTGAACTATAGTCAATGAACAGCAATCTCACATACATAGGTGTCAAAGCGCCCAAGAGGAGCAGGTGGTATGATACCTCATGTTTCTTCCACTTTCCCTTACTCAGTGACGTACCGATATGTGGGGCCACATGTGAGATGACGGCAGACACACAATAAAGCATAATTACAATATCAATCACATGTTGCGTCCTGTGTGTTTTCTAAATCTGTCCTAATTGCTCGTTTGATAGCCTTCAGTACGAGACAGACATAATGTGATTGGATGTTCTTTCAGCTGACAGGCAGTATAACTCATCACCTGTCCTCCCCAACTGTAGTTCCAGCAGGTGTTTTATGTGCTTGCAAAAATAAATACCAAGACCAAATCAAATTAGCACCTCCTAACCAAACAATCTTTACACTTGGCATTCTCTTGGTGGTATAATGGTTTTTTTGAGATCCGGAATGTAATCAAGCATGTGCCCCTCTGACAAAATTGCTAAACAGTTTGACAGTGATAGCTCATTGCTTGCTTTTGACATTGCTTTGCGTGTTTAATTTGTTTTGAAGGCACTCCCTCCTGCCTGTTATCAGCAGTACCAGACCGACATGTATTTTGTTTTTGCTCATTGATGACAGAGCCAGCTTGTACTGTAGCTATCAACATAATTATATTGACCCACTCATATAGGGTTTTTGTTTTGGGTGAGCTTTCACTGACAGTCAATGTTAATTCTTAACCATAGTTGCTTATTTTACGGTCAGTGACAATTTGTCCTGAATCTATTTAACTTGACAGGTATGCTAAGGGTGAAATTATGTCAGACACTTGAACCTGCCTTTCAACAGGTTGAAAATGGTTGTGCTTCAGTTGTAAAACCAAGGGAAATATAGTGGATTTCAGTATTCACATATTCTGCTCATATGGCCTCTGGCAGCTCAATGTACTCATTAACCATTGGCCCGTATTGCCAGAAAACTAGAGGGGTTGTCCTACCACCTAATCTCAGAAGTCACATTGTACAATACAACTTTATTGTATCCACCAGACGGTTATTCGTCTTTAGTGTGGTAGTGAAAGGGCTAAGCACTCAAAGTCACACTCCCTTATCCTGTCTTTCAATAACTACAGGCAACACATCTTAACAAAAATGCACTTGATTGGTGGTTCTCTGGTTTTAGCTATGGGAAACAAACACTGATTGAACTGTTGAGTGCTGGCAATGAAATCACACAGTTCAGGATGTCAGCTTCAATTAATTTGATTATGCTACAATTGTTGTATTGTTGCATTTTTCTTATTTGGCCACTGCACACATGGATGTGAATTTAATTAGGCCGTCTTTTGGAGTCCAAACTCCTTCCTCAGGCTTTTCTATTTCTAAACAGACATGATGATGACTCAATGACTGGCGCCCAGTTGCTCTCACCCCCATAGTGAGCAAATGCTTTGAGAAGCACATCAAGACACTGCTCAACAACAACCTACCGCTCAACCTGGACAAACACCAATACGCCTACAGACAAAACAGATCCACAGAAGATGCAATAGCCACAACACTACATGAGGCCACCACCCACCTGAAGAAGGCGGGGAACTGTGTGAGGATACTGTTTGTGGACTACAGCTCAGCGTTCAACACAATAGTACCCGCCAGACTCGACACCACGCTCAGGGAACTACTGTAGGAGTCAACCCCAGTCTGTGTGACTGGACTTTGGATCGACGCCAGGTGGTGAGGATGGGCCCTCACACCTCCGCCCCCCCTAACTCTCAACACTGGAGGCCCCAGGGCTGCGTCCTGAGCCCTCTCCTCTACTCACTGTACACCTATGACTGCGTAGCCACACACTCCAACACGGTGATTAAATTTGCCGTTGACACCACAGTGAAAGGCCGAATCACCAAGAGCGATGAAACAGCCTACAGGAGAGAGGTTGACAACATGGCTGGTCATAGACTACAGGAGAGGGGGAGAGAAGCTGGACCCCATCACCATCGACGGGGCTGCAGTGGAGAGAGTCAGCGCTCTGTCTCCTACCCCCCCCCCCCCCCCCCCCCGCCCCCCACCACCTGGACTACACTTGAGAAACACTGTTGCTGCTGATAAAAAACTGTATTGCACATTGTTTTTTACCACTGCTAAAATTTGCACATTGCACATCACACAACGTACACAAAATTGTTTGGAACTGTACATAGCCATTTTGTTATTTACATTTCATAATAGTATATATCTACATCCTGTTATCTGCACTGCACACTTTTTAGAACTGTATATCTTTATTTTAGTCATATTTTATCTTATTTTATTCTTACTCCATGCTAATTGTATTGTATTTATATTATTGGATGCTGCTATGGTTGAGGAACCACAACAAATAGAATTTCACAATTTTTTTGCTGTAAGGTACTGAATGACGTGACAATAAAGAAATCTGACATCTGATATCGGAAATGATAAACCATACAGTACATCCTTATATTAAAAAGGCCTCCTGAATATTGTAATTTTCTGCTGCAACTGGCAGCTCTCTCCAGCAGCTTTTTATTATTTTTTTACTTAATTAAGTAAAAAAGCAAGAACACACCAACATTTTGGGAAATTAGCTTATCGTCTTCTCCAGAGAGAGACAAGAAGATAGATACCAGTTCTGGCTGCACGTTAGGCTAGCACAATGAATGGAAGCGGACATGGACGGTTAGCCTAGGCATTGACCAACTAAGACCTCTCCCGAAGGCTAACCGGCCATGTCCGCTTCAATTCATTGTGCTAACATGCAGCCAGATAGCTTTCTACTGAATGCACAGAGAGAAAACTGGTATCTATCTTCTTGTCTTTGTCTGGAGAAGACGATAAGCTAATTTCCCAAAATGTTGGCGTGTTCTTTTAAGTACAATTTTGAGCTACGTGTACTTTATGTGAGTGTTTTCATTTTACAAAAAAGATTTAGCATAGAAAATATGACAAAAGTGTATGAAGATTATACTTTTACACTTCAAGAGGACGTAATCAGAGCAGAATAATTGGACCACATACACTTTAGAGGTCAATGGATCAATAATTGAATGCTACCAAGCACTGGAATACACAAACGTCATGTGGAATGCATACTTTTCCTTTAGATACTTAACTACATTCAATAAAATACTTCTCTACATTTACTTACATTTACATTTTGTCATTTAGCTGACACTTTTATCCAAAGAGAAGTTTTATACGACAAGTCAGCAGGAAGGGTACAACTCTATCAGCTGAGTAACAATGTTCATCAAAGTGTTGAGTGCTACAGTGTAGGTTAGTTTATTAGGACAAGTGCATGACAGTAAGGTTAGTTAGGGTTTGAAAGATTGGACGGGTTTCAGCTGTCCTAACTGGGGTGGGTAGTTCATTCCACCATTGTGGGGCAAGGACTCAGAAAAGGCAGCTTCTCCTTGATGACCCTCCCGGAGCTCGGATAGGAGTAGGTCTGAGACGGGCAGAAGATGCATAGCGTAGGGGTCTGAGGGTGTGTAGTTAGGACCATTGACCGGAGGTAGGCGGGAGCGGTTCCCTTTGCCGCACGGTATGCCAGGTCGAGGGCCTTGAAGCGGATTCGTGCAGCAATGGGGAGCCAGTGCAGGTCCCTAAGAAGTGGGGTGACATGGGCCGACTTTGGTAGGTTTGAGATCAGGCGGGCCGCTGCTGAATGAGTTGAAGAGGCTTGGTGGCAGTGGCCGGGAGGCCAGCAAGCAGTGCGTTGCAGTAGTCGAGGCGCGAGATGACTGTTGATTGGACGAGGAGTTGGGTGGCTTATTTTGTCAGGAAGGGGCGGATCCTTCTGATGTTGCTCAGGAGAAATCTGCAGGTTCTGGTTGTCGCTGCAATGTGAGCAGAGAAGTTCAACTGGTCGTCGAGGACAACACCAAGGTTCTTGGCGGTCGGGGACGCAGTCACAGCTGCATTCTCGAATGTCAGGGGGGAGGATTTGGCCGGCAGGTGGAGCAATTCTGTTTAGCTTAGGTTCAGTTTGAGGTGGTTGGTTGTCATCCAGGCGGAGATGTCGGACAGGCAGGCCGAGATCCGCTCAGAGACGTGGATATCTGAGGGAGGGAAGGAGAGGAAGAGTTGAGTATCATCGGCATAACAATGATACGAGAAGGCATGAGACGTGATAATGTTACCCAGAGATTTAGTGTAGAGGGAGAAGAGAAGGGGTCCTACTGTAGGACCGAGCCCTGGGGGACACCCGTCCGCAGGGGGCGGGTGGCCGACAGGGTCCCTCTCCATGACACTTAGTAGGAGCGGTCATTGAGGTGTTACGAACTGGCTCAAGCTCGCAACAAGAATGGGGAGACACAGGCACAATTTAAGAAATAACTAAAGATTTATTTAAACTAAACTAATCAGCAGCCAATATATATGAGTATCAGTGTGTGTGCAGGGTGTGGATGTAGTGTATGTGCAGCATGAGTGTTTGTAGTGTAAAACAAAGAACCAAACCAAAGAAACAACCAAACCAAACAAAGGACAAATGTGTGGGGAGTTCGCCAGAGATCAGAGGCAGCCTCTCTCTGATATCCTGCCTGGGACACACCGGCCCAGGTGTGCCCCAATTAACCTGACGAGCCTTCCCCAGCTCTGCTCTGCCAGCCAGAGCAGAGGAAGACAACATAGTGTGGGGGAGTGTCATCACAGAGGTATAATGTCAGCCATGTCAGCGCAGAGCCAGCCACTCCCATTCCTGCGAGGGGTGCGATGAGGATCTGATGGTTGACTGTGTCGAAGGCTGCAGATAGATCTAGGAGAATCAGGACAGAGGAGAGGCCTTTTGCTTTTGCTAAGTGAAGTGCCTCTGTGACCGCAATGATTGCCGTTTCTGTGGAGTGGCCAGTCCGGAAGCCTGACTGATTAGGGTCTAGGAGGTCATTCTGTAAGAGATAAGCAGTAAGTTGGTTGGATACAGCACGTTCAAGTGTATTAGAAAGGAAGGAGAGAAGAGAGACAGGACGATAGTTGCCTATGGCGGTGGGGTTCATGGTTAATTTTTGGTGTTGGTGTTAACCACTACACCAGGGCTATTCAAATGGCGTTGGTGTCAACCACTACACCAGGGCTATGTCAACGTTAACACGCACAATTGAGCCAAAAGTCACGCAATTAATGACAGATTTCATTGATAAATTGAGGGAAAACTTTGCAAGTCGATTTGATAAATTTGACATGTCCAGAGAATTGATGCATTTTGTGAGCAACCCATTTGCCAATGTAGCTGCTATTTCCACAAAAGGACAAGAGTTCCTTGCATCACTTCACATTGATGAAGGTCTCCTGCAACTTGAAATAATTGACATGCAAGCATCATCTGCTCTGAAGCAGGCACTTGAGAATGAATCCACCACAACATTTTGGATAAAGTGTATTCATGTCAAGACATTCCCCAAAATAAAAACGCTGGCAATATCTGTGCTAACAATGTTTGGCTCAACATACACCTGTGAATCCAGTTTCTCTCACATGAATGCCATTAAAACAAGCAACGTGCCTCCTTGACAAATGAGCATTTGCGTCACTGTTTGCGGGTAGCCCTCACTTCCTATGAACCCTCTTTCTCTGCCATTGCCCAGTCAAAGAAGTGCAATCGCTCTCATTAGATGTGTGTATGTAGGCTAGGCCTGTCTGCCCCCCACCCCCCTGATGTTTGAGAGTTAAGAGTGGACAATAAGTGCTAATAAGATGCTGTGATTTGCTGTTGTTGCACAGACATGAAGCACTTTTTCATAAGCTCAGCTGCACTATAAATGTGTTTTTTTGTTCAAGTGTTGATGTTAGAATGTTCAGATGCACATCATGCACTTGTTTGTTTTTTATTTTATTTTTATATTGAAATGTTGAAGAGGAGATGTTGCAGTTGTTGCAGTCATAAATGAAGCACTTTCTGCAGGAGATGTTGCAGATGTGGCACATAAATAAAGCACTTTTTTTGAAAAGTATACTACTTTTGCAATGTAGTTAAATAAAAGTTGTGAAAATGTGGTTGCGTGTTGTGTCAAGTGTACATATATTCATAGCACGGGGAGGCGCCGTGGCAGTCCGGCCCCTGGCCCCTTGGGTTTCTGACAATGTGGCCCCCTGAACAATTTAGTTGAATAGCCCTGCACTACACCATTGTGCCGCCGTCAAACATTCTAAATACTTAAACTTTAAAGCAACAATGTGCCTTTTTTATTAATGAACCAAGTTCTTTCATACAAGGATAGCAGCCCAAAGTGCTTCACAGCAGTAAAATAGACACAATAAAAGCAATGCAGAGAATAAGAAAAAGGGTAAAAGCAATGCAGGTAATAACGAATATTAGTTACTTGAAGTTACTTGATTTTTGGTCTGTTTTTGATTGATTATCCTGTGATTAAATTAGTTCCATTGTATATTACCCAGTTTACTTGTGAGGTTTCGCCTGTTCCCTGGACCTTTAATTCCCTGTCTCCTCACCTCACCTGCCCCCACCCTCGCGTTGTTTTACTCTCCTCTGCTCTTCAACAGCCCCCACCCTTGGACTACCTTTCACAGCTGTGATAGGTTATGGTGGAGGGCTTTAAATACCTGGACTTCCCCTCCAGTCCTCGTCGGGTCGTTCTGTATCTGTATGCTACCATCTACTGCCGCGCTCCTGGTGAGACATCGTCATCGCTCTCTATTCTTCCACGGGAGGATTCCTTTGTTCTCACTGGGAGACGTTGTGCCATTCTATATGCTGGTTCGTGAGACGAGGTGCCAGCCTTCGCCACCTGTCGCCGTTTGCCTGGAGTGGGACACAGTCTGTGCTCTCTAATTCTCTACGGGAGGTTTTCCAGTGTTCCACTCCAGACGCCAAGCCGGCGCACATCGCTTCCTATCCTACGGGAGGACACGTCTCTTCTAGCCGGCGCGCTCCTACTCCAGACGCGCTCCACTCCAGACCCCGAGCCGGCGCGCTCTTCTAGCCGGCGCGCTCCAACTCCAGACGTGCTCCTACTCCAGACGCGCTCCTACTCCAGACGCGCTCCACTCCAGACCCCGAGCCGGCGCGCTCTTCTAGCCGGTTCCAGTGTTTTTGTGTTCTCCCTTAAAGGGACAGTGCCGCTTTTTGTTTGTATTGAATAAATGCCCTGTTTTGGCTTACTCTCATACCTGTCTTGTGTTGTGCGATTGGGGTCGGTTACAAACCATAACAGTACAACCCGACCCGTCGACGACCCCAGCCAGCACAGACAGTGTATGTTGAGTTTGCCCTTTTTAGTTCTCTCTAGTTCCCCTGTTAGCTCCCCTGTTAGCTCCCCTGTTAGCTTGTTAGTCTCCCCTGTTAGCTCCCCTGTTAGCCTTTGTTAGCTCCCCTGTTAGCTTCCCTGTTAGCTCCCCTGTTAGCCTTGTTAGCTCCCCTGTTGGCTTCCCTGTTGCTCCCCTGTTAGCCTGTTAGCTCCCCTGTTAGCTTCCCTGTTTAGTTCCCCTGTTGACTCCCCTGTTAGCTTCCCTGTTAGCCTTGTTAGCTTCCCTGTTAGCCTCGTTAGCTCCCCTGCAGCTTGCCTGGCCTCTACTACCAGCATGGTCCCAGTCTGCTAGCTTAGCCCCGGCTGCTAGCACAGCCTCTATGTTAATGCAGCCCTTGCAGCTAGCATAGGCCCTGTAGCTAGCCATGCCCAGGCAGCTAACCCGGTCCCTCTGCTAGCCCCACTTTAGGTGTAGCTTCCCCTGCTAGCATGGCCCAGTTTTTTTTTGTTTATTGCTTTGTCATGTCCCCTGCCCCACTGTCTGTATTTTTGGGTCGCCCGGTGGCTCCCGTGGAGGGGGGGGTACTGTGAGGTTTCGCCTGTTCCCTGGACCTTTAATTCCCTGTCTCCTCACCTCACCTGCCCCCACCCTCGCGTTGTTTTACTCTCCTCTGCTCTTCAACAGCCCCCACCCTTGGACTACCTTTCACAGCTGTGATAGGTTATGATTAGCGCCCCAGAGGGCTTTAAATACCTGGACTTCCCCTCCAGTCCTCGTCGGGTCGTTCTGTATCTGTATGCTACCATCTACCGCCGCGCTCCTGGTGAGACATCGTCATCGCTCTCTATTCTTACACGGGAGGATTCCTTTGTTCTCACTGGGAGACGTTGTGCCATTCTATATGCTGGTTCGTGAGACGAGGTGCCAGCCTTCGCCACCTGTCGCCGTTTGCCTGGAGTGGGACACAGTCTGCGCTCTCTAATTCTCTACGGGAGGTTTTCCAGTGTTCCACTCCAGACGCCAAGCCGGCGCACATCGCTTCCTATCCTACGGGAGGACGCGTCTCTTCTAGCCGGCGCGCTCCTACTCCAGACGCGCTCCACTCCAGACCCCGAGCCGGCGCGCTCTTCTAGCCGGCGCGCTCCAACTCCAGACGCGCTCCTACTCCAGACGCGCTCCACTCCAGACCCCGAGCCGGCGCGCTCTTCTAGCCGGCGCGCTCCAACTCCAGACGCGCTCCTACTCCAGACGCGCTCCTACTCCAGACGCGCTCCACTCCAGACCCCGAACCGGCGTGCTCTTCTAGCCGGCGCGCTCCAACTCCAGACGCGCTCCTACTCCAGACGCCCTCCTACTCCAGACGCGCTCCACTCCAGACCCCGAGCCGGCGCGCTTGCCCGAGCCGGCGCGCTCTTCAGGCCGGCGCGCTCCTACTCCAGACGCGCCCCACTCCAGACCCCAAGCCGGCGCGCTCCACTCCAGACGTCAGGCCGGCGCGCTCCAACTCCAGACGCCGCTCCTACTCCAGACGCTCAAGCCGGCGCGCATCGCTTCCTAATCCTCTACGGGAGGATGCGTCTCTTCACTTCCGAGGAGGATCTCCTTGCCAGGCCTCCGCCGTCTGAACCCTGCCATCCCTGTAAGCAGCTCTGGCCCTCGCCCTGTCCAAGGCCTTAACCCTGTTTCTCTGTCCCTGTCTCCAGCCCGCCTCCCCGGGCCTCTGTCCCTGTTCCCCTCTCCAGTGCCCCTGTTCCTGCCCTGTCCTTTTGCCCTGGCCCTGTCCCTTAGCCTTCCCCTTAGCCTGCTCGCCTCTTAAAGGCACAGTGCCACAATGTTCCCTATTTCTTTGTTCCAGTGTTTTTGTGTTCTCCCTTAAAGGGACAGTGCCGCTTTTTGTTTGTATTGAATAAATGCCCTGTTTTGGCTTACTCTCATACCTGTCTTGTGTTGTGCGATTGGGGTCGGTTACAAACCATAACATTACTTTTGTTTCCTAGGTAACACGTTTCTTGTTTTAACTAACTAAAAAAGTATTAATTCTGTGCATAAATCATTAGTTTTCCCAACGTATGATACGCATTTAACGTGGGCATTTGCTGATTATAACAAGATGACAGAGGACAATTAGGCCAATAGCGAACTTTAAATACTTGTTGTGACGGCACAATATTGATGTACAGTAACTAAGAGATTCGCTGGGGGGAAAATATGTATTGTATGATTATATATGATATATATTTCACATAGGCTGACTCGGGCATTGGCATGTTGTCAAGTGTTGCCAGAGAGTTGATTACAGGAGTCTATGTGAGGCTTTGTGTAGTAGCGCCCTCTTGTGTTTATGTTTACCCTCATTGTTGATTTCAATGGGTAATGATAGAAATTCATTCAAATATAATACATGATCAAAGATACTTCAGGTCCTGGGCCTACAGTGCCTATGTGCAAAATGTTATCCAAAAAGGATCAGAACTGTAGGAGTTAGGGATGAGCCCAAATCCAAATATGAATTTGGGAAAGCACAGATAATGAGATGGACATTTTTATACAGATATTGGATTTTTATTATAATTTATGTTATGAGTTCCACTGACGCAGCACGCTCCACCTAGGCACCAGGTCTGCTGTCAAAACTATCTGTAGGACTGCTGTCAAAACTGTGTGTAGGACTGCTGTCAAAAGTACCTGTAGGCAGTGGTGGCTGGTCCATAGAGGGCGCTAGGGCGCCACCCCCCCCCCCCTGTTGGAAATAAGAATAAAGAATAAAGAAATGGTTTTGGATTTTTCTATAATAGTCGGTTTCAATTTTTTTTTTTTATAAATAATAATTACAAATTTTTAAATGCACAATAACGTGTAATATATCAAATATAAATCATTGTTTGTGCATCCTATTCATCCCCCCTCTCTCTTCTCGGGCACTAGAAATCAGCGCCAGTGTCAGGAACTCAGCCAATTGAAAAATTCACAGGGCAACATAATGAACCTAGCAACTAAATTGAATCCAATCAGCGTCTTCAAATATGATGCCTGAAGGTCGCTTCCTCTAGCGCCCGAAGCAGAGTCAATGTCGAATTGTCTATTCACTCTATTGGCTGAGCGTAGCATTCGTGTGACATCACGTCCACCAGGAAATACCATAGTTGTTGTTGTCGTTGTCGGAAATTGATAATAATCACGGCACGATGGTGTAGTGGTTAACACTGTCACCTCACAGCAAGAAGGTCCAGGGTTCGATTCCCGCTTGGGTACCAGGGCCCTCGTGCATCAACGTGTTCTACGCACAGATCTGTGCTTACCCTGTGCGTACGATCATTTCTAAGCAAAGAGTGGGATTCATCAATTTCGATTTGAACTTGACTCCGTGCTTACATCTACGCACAGGTCAGACCTGGCGTACCTCGCGCCCAGTGGTAGAATATATTATTACAACAAGGAAATGAGCTTCTGTGCATAATAACACTGGATGTTCTGTATGAACCGTAGTTCATTATAGTTCATTGTAAGATAGCAACAGTAGTGTAATTATGGTCAAACCCCTATAAATAGCATTTGGAATAATAGATCTTTCTCTCAGAATGAATGCAGCATGGTTTATATAGCGTTATCGGAATATACGGGGTGTAGGCTACTGACTGACTGCGCTCCGCGTAGCTTGATTGATTGATTGATTGAAAAGTTTATTAACAGATTGCAGAATGGGTACAGTACAGTACAGCTCAGTACATACAATTGTTAATTGGGGATGCAGACCAACTTCCGTCCTGTTTACATCAGGGTCCCCCATTTTCAATTCATCATAAATCATAAAGCTCAACTCGTTATTATTTTGCGCACAGACCGCCGAAACACGGGAACGTTTTGATTCAAGGCTTTACGTTAAACGAAACAAGTGGAATTTCGAAGCTGTAAGCAGAATAAGTCATATGAATATAGTGTTCTTCCCCCTTTTTACTGTACAAGAAAGAATAGAAAACGCATTGCAATGACACCATGCAGATAGTGGACAGACTATATGATGGGATTCAAGTTCGCGTTTTTGTTGCTCATAGGCATGCTGTCAGAGTATGATATCTTAATCAAACATTCTAGAACATTTGTCGTCACGGATCATGTCCTAATGGAACATAGGCTATGGCATGGATCGTGATATTGTGTGGACTGTTATTATTACTGTACGGCGGTACCACCCATTGTGACAGCAGCCTTGAGTCCCGCACACAAACATGATGGAATTCAAGTTCATGTATTGAAAGGCAGGATACATCATTAGGGTGACCAGGTGTCCCCCTTTTGGTTGTACTGTCCCACCATTTGACCAAATGTCCCGCGTCCCTCATATTGAGAGGATGTCCCTCTTTTCGAAGCCAAAAAAAACATGCGTCTAAAAGCCCCTCCCTACAGACAGTAAACGTAGCAACCCGCCTCTTGTCCACACACATTGCTCTGATTGGTTATAGTACTTTAGCGTGCTGCTTGCCTGCTTGTGACGTGACTGAGACTGAGTCGTGACGCTACCTCATATCGCAAATCTGATTGGTCAAAAAAAACACAACAACATTACAAGCGAACTAGTTCAAGATGGAAAGCAGTAAAAAGAAACGGACCTGCAGTTACAACCAAGACTGGCAAACGACACATGACTGGGTGAGGTAGATGGCAGGCAATCCGCAGCAGGCTTTCTGTGTTTTGTGTCATAGTTCGTTTTCAATTGCGCATGGAGGAGAATACAACTTGAAGCGCCACAGTGGACGTGAGTCTCACTTGAAAGTGGCTCACCAAAAAGAAACATCCAGATCTATGGATACGTTTCTTTTTAAACCAAACAATGATAGCCAGACGGACAAGGTCACTGCAGCTGAGATAACAAGTGTCTATCACACAGTACAACACTCCCATTCATACAGGTCAGCCGACTGTGGTAACCTTTAACCTTTGATTTAAATCTATTCGGTGAAGACCATGGCAGTTATTCTAATATAGAAACACAATTTATTTGTATTATTATTTTTGTATTATACTACACTGTTTTCCCTAGTTCTGTGTTAACAGGGAATATCAAACACAAGACATTCCTGTCAAGTGATGACGTTTGAATATTTAAAACAGATGTTAGGTGGTATTTAATTTGTATTTATTTTGATTTAACCTTTAACCTTTGATTGAAATCTATTCAGTGAAGACCATGGCAGTTATTCTAATACAAAAATTTACATTATCTATCTGTCCCACTTTGTCCCACCAAAATCGTACTGTTGTCCCACTTTGTCCCACCAAAATCTTACTGTTGTCCCACTTTTGGACTTTTTGCATCTGGTCACCCTATACATCATACATGCAGTGAGATTCATTGTTCTTGTATATGCTCTCGTATTATATTGTTTATATAGGCTACCCAATACTGACATCAAAATAGATTGTAGTATGCCTCTAGAAATCATATGCAGCAGGTAGAAAATTGACGGGAGATCCATCGCGATTTGGAATAGAATTGAGGAGAACTTTAATCCGTGGGTATTAATCAAACAACACGGGAAAAGGCAGTCATATTCCAGCGCGGTCTTTATTAGCCGACAACAAAATAGATGCCTCTAAAAATCATATAGCCAATCGAACACAACTAATAAAGGCATTCATATTACAGCACGGTTATAATGACACACAACCAACGCCAAACAGTGGTCAACGAACGGTCTTTATTAGTATTTTGAGCTGTCCAGGCAGAATTGCAGCAATGGTCTTAGGGAGCCGTTGATATCTGACATCACCGTTTACAAGTCCGCCTTTTATTTATCCCATAAATCATAATACGCGATAGTGTCTTCTTGGTTCGACAGCAGTGAATTCTCCGTGGAGTTTCTCGGAGTCCCGCTCGGGTCGGTCCATTATTTCACATCCCATGGGGGGTGTTTCCTCATTTTCATGACCATATATGGATAATCATGCACGAGCATTGACGGTAGAACAAAGTGGTATTCATCAACACGGCAGGGCATAGAGCCTGCGTACGCACGTGTGATGAATGCCGACTTCCCTGTGCGTACGCTAGTTCTACATTCCGTGCTTACGTGTGGAAGTAGGTCAAGTTCTACGTCCACGTTGATGCATGAGGGCCCAGGTTTCCATGATGCCAGGTACTCAGGTGGGGTATCTCCCAGGCCTCTCTGTGTGGAGTTTGAATGTTTTCCCCGTGCTCACAAGGGTTTCCCCCCCGATAAGATAAACCCAATGGAAAAACATGCACAACAGATCGCTAACGCTGTGGCATCCTTGACGAAGACGGACAGGAGCACTTGGATTGGTCCCCGGGGCGCGGCTCACGTTGACGCCCTATCTGCTCCCGGCTGCCCATGGGGGGAAGGACAACGGGATGGGAAAAGTGCAGAGAGACATTTCATCAGCGACTCAGTGCATGTGTGTGTGTGTTCCTGTGGGTCGCCCATCTCATGTGTGTGTGTTAAAACTGCATGACAAATAAAGACTTCTAGTCTAACAATTATTATATTATATTATTATTATATATTAATTATATTATTATATCACTAGAATCTAGATACATTCAGACAGTGTTGGATCTAACTAAATGGATTTATATGGACACCTCTTGGGCATGAAACAAATTTGGACCCAAAATGTATTCAATATGAGAGCCACATTTAGCTAGGGCAATTAGGTTCAAACCCAGTGTACTTCAACCAAAACCTTTAAATGTTGAGACTCAACAAGAACAAGGAAAGAAAAAAAATATTGGAATGTAACAGTATATACCTCATTACCAAGGGAAAATGAAATGTCTGTTTGTTCAACTCTATTTCGTTTGAGTGCACTCAAGTTCCTACTGCCACCCTTATCAAGGAATACTGTCCATCCTAGCTCCCAAGCAATGAAGAAGAGGAAGCAGGTTGAACCTGATGAGTAGTGGAGACGAGGACTGAAGATGAAGATGATGATGGCCATGGCGGTCCAGTGAGTGGTGAGGGAACGCTGATGATGGAGACCAGAAGGCAGTGGAAGGATGATGACTCAAGCAGCACAATTCCTTCTGTAGTCTGGTCTCAACAAAAGAAACAGCCTCCACAAAATGTTCAGAGTAATCACTCAGTTGTCCATATCAACACTTAATTGTATAGTTGTATAGTCCAATAATTGTTGCAATTTTTTTTTTTTACTTCCGGTATAAACTAAGCCCACTTCCAGTCTTCTATCCAAATACAGATACAGATACAGATTGTCATGTCCCCTGTTTCCTAGTCTCGTTGTCTCTGTGTGAGGATTGGAACCTGGTGTGGAGGCAGGTCCCAAGCATCCACAGCTGCTGGTGATAATCCAATCATCCGGAAACTAATACCGAGCTCAAAGCTCATACTGCAAGACGGCGCCATATTGTAGTTTCAGCTAACCCAGTCAGTCATAGTTTTGTGCTCATTCCTGTTTATTCCCATCTTGCCTTGCCTAATCCTGCCTTGTCCTCCTTGTCAACAGTCTTCTACCTGGCTCCCCTCCCTGCTCTCGTTCTGGATCCTGTGTATGACCGTTGCTCGTCTGATTACCCTTCTCCTCGATTACCCTCTGGACTGTGAGCACCCAGCCTCGTTTACGACCCCCTTGCTTGTATGACTACTCTGTGCCTTTTTACATTAACCTCTTAAGCCCGATAGGCCTGGTACCGGGCCGAGATTTATTTCAAATCACAAATAGATCAATACAGTCCGTATTAAGTGATATTGTGTTTATTTTTTAAATATAGCTAAGAGCAAAGACCCTAACCCTATCAAAATAGCAGTCAAAGTCTATATTTTCCACACTACGTTTGTTTAGCAATGACTTTAAGTGTTATTAGCTAAATATGAGCTTATAAAAATCTCTGTGCATTGCATCAGAAGTCGGATGATTTAGACGTGAGGACATGACGCCGTCATGAAATCATTGTAGTCTTAAGAAAGAGGAGACCCAGGGCTTTCGATGGACAAAATTTCATAAAACTACACTACCCAGCTCACACCCGCCGCAGTCAAACCTGCAGCCGCTTGACGTGAAAAGAAAATATTGATGTGAAAATCGTGATAAAACCTTAACGTTATTGCCATGAAATACAACGCATATTGTTTCTTTACCTTTCTGTGAACGTCTAGAAAGAAAACGTATAGCAATCCGGTAAAAAATGCCGGAGCTATGGACAAAAGTAACTGTACTTACAGTCGATTTCATTCACGGTCTTTGCTGCCCTGTAATGGGCTCCTGGTGGTACTACATGCCTCTTTGAACTGCTGCGGTCAGGCAAGCGATACCGGAGTCTTAAGGCGAGCACAGAAAGACTCAGAAGAAGCTTCTATCCCCAGGCCATCAGGCTGCTCAACGAACAATAAACACTATGCAACAACCATCAAATGCACACAGCACACACATCCACACGCACACACTCACTTTAAACAAACAACTCACTGCAGCACCCACTTTACACACTTTAGAACACCTAAACACACTTTACACTTTATATTTATTGGTAAAGGATTTGCACTACAACTCGTACACCTTACTGTAAATTGTACCTAAATTGTACCTCATCCCATTTCTGCTCTGCACTATATAGTATTGTATATTAGTACATTGCATAGTATATTGTATATTGTATGGTAACTCAGTTACTTCTATTCTGCATCGAACATTGTACATAGCCTGTCTATACTGAACACTGTGACCTCTATTTTTACTTCTATTTTACATGCTATACTATTTTATTTCATACTTATCTTGTCTAACACAGTCTCTGGAGCGAAACAGTAAGAAGCATTTTGTATAAAAGTATTCTGTACTTCTGTATGACAATTATTAAAGAAACTTGAACTTGAGATTTAACTCTGCCATTGGAAAGAGGAGATTTGGGCCAATCCATAGATGTATGACTTGGCCATAATAAGGTTATTAACTCATTCAGGGCCAACAGCGCCCTCTGCTGATGGCCCTTCGGTGCCAATGCTTTATCCAATGGAGGAATGGACTTATTTGCGAGTGCTTAAAGGAAAACTCCAACATTTTGGGAAATTTGCTTATTTGCCATCTAGCCTGGAGTTAGACAAGAAGATACATACCTTTTTCTTCTCTGTGCATGCAGTAGGAGTAGGAAGATGTTGGGAACTAGGCTAATGGAGGAACCTACTTCCAGTGACTGACGCTAAGCTAGGCTAACGGTGCACGTCTTCCTACTCCTACTGCATGCACAGAGAAGAAAAAGGTATGTATCTTAAAGGAAAACTCCAACATTTTGGGAAATTAGCTTATTTAACATCTTCCCTGGAGTTAGACAAGAAGATACATACTTTTTTTGTCTATCTGCATGCATTAGGCTTAGGTAACGCCCGCACCGTTAGTGTAGCTTAGCTTCATCACTGGAAGTGGGTCAGACTTTTACCCTGAAGTTCCCTACAGTCCCCTACAGTCACGAAATACACTCCAAATACAACTCCAAAACGTTCCTGTAAACATGTTGTGACCTGTGTATTTACCACGTGGAGAAATAAAAAAAAAATTGAATTAGACATTTACGTTTTCTAAGCAAATATACTCGGAATTTCTTTTTGCCTAACCACTCCTCTCTGGGCGCAGTGATTTCACGCAACGCAGTGCTACTTTCTAATGCTAACGCCAGGGTTTGTTTACATTTTCATTTCATTCAAAGGATCCGACCCGATTGAAGTTTATGGATACTATGAGATTGGATTATTGTATTGTCATCATATATAGTACAGCTAGGGTTGCCACCCGTCCCGTAAAATACGGAATCGTCCCGTAATTGGAAACTAAAACACGCGTTCCATATTGAACTGATACGGGACGCACCTTGTCCCGTATTTTAAGGTTGCCAGTATTGTGAGAGAAATGAGCCAGCCGACCTACAAAAACAAGCCAAAAACAAGCAAAATTGTTTCCAAAAGTTGCGGAAAATAAACAGACTTGGCAACTCTGGTATGATGGGCGTGCGCTCAGCAGCTCACGACCAATGAGAATTCACGCTTTCACGTTGCTAAAATACGTTCTGTGCCATTGTGCCAATCCTCTGTCTGTGCAGCCTGTCATGGTTGCTGTTTGAAAATGTCCACAGCAGACACTACTCCACCGCGTCCTAAAAAGACAAAACGCCTCCAGAAGTACAGACGTGAGTGGGAACTGGCAAACCCCTGGCTTGATAGCGTCAGTTGAGATGTTTATAAAGCAAACTGCAAAGTATGTATGTAGGTGTGTCTTTTCTGTGGCGCATGGTGGACTGACTGACATCAGACAGCATGCATCAGGAGAACAACATTCCCGAAATATAAGAACGCAAAGGACCCAAGCACAGGTGTCACAGTTCTTCATGACTGAAACATCTCCCGAGATTGATTCGGTATGGGATATTACATCTTATTTATCTGGTTGTGTTTTTAACTAGATGTCAGTATTTCTGTTTACCTGCCCTGGCAGCCAGGAGCCTACATATTGGCTGCTGATGTGGGCATAGTCTAGGTCTAGGCTATTTCAGTTGACTAATATGGTTGATTGTTCATTAATGTTGAGTTTTTAAAGTCTAATAAATAAACATGTATTTATATTAATCAATATAATTAAATAGTGTGCCCATTTAAACTCTTATGTTGTTATGCTCATCTGGAAAACGGAATTATTCATAATGGATTAACAGTTAATAAATACATAAATAATAGAATTCATAAATACATAAATGCAAAAATACTTAAATAAATACTTAAACATAAATAAATAGTGTTCAGACAACAATATAAAAGTCATACTGTTCAATTTCATTTCATTTAAATTGTATCATCCCACTCCTCCCCTCTAGGTTACTGCAGGTGAGTTGACACAGGTATACCGGTTAAACACAACCTCAGCTACAACAGTGCTGACTGTTTGTTTTCTATGCATTTCAGGAGTTTGGGGGGCTGGCTCCCCTAAATAATTTTAATAACATAACCCTAACCCTAACCCTAAAACCGGAATAGGTGTCCCTTATTCCTATTTGTGAAAGGTGGCAACCTTAAGTCCAGCTCGTGGTGCACCTGCCGCAGTGCGAGCGCAGTACTGTATAGCCTATGCACGTAATGAATGAACGCAGTATAGGCTTATATTATTCTATGACTTGTTTTATTAGGAGATCGCAGATATAGTCCACCAGTCCGCTGCTCGACTCTGGCGGCCTTAATATGTGTACTGTACTTACTGTATAGGGCAGAGCATATATATAGTATCTACTAAATCCTAATGAAACAAGTAATTCGAATAATTCATTCATTTATAGGCTATACGCACACAAGCCTTATGGAATATTAATGCAGTCTATTTCCACGTGATTAGCTTTAGTTCTTATTTATTTATTTATCCACTGTCATTTCAGTGTTGGTGTATAGTAGGCTACATAGTGTATTTCAATATCAGTTTAATTGATTAATGATATATTTGAAGGAATGCAGGTTTATAGCTAGATCAAACAAAGGTCTGTCCCATTGTATACCAATCAATGGGATATATAGCATGTTGACCTGCATTCTTTCAAATGTATAATTAATCATTAAAACAGATATGGGTAGCACTTTATAATAACACCCTGTTATAATACATTTATAAGGTATTTGTAGATAATGAACTAATCATGAACAAACCATTTATATACATTCATAAATGATTATTAAATCATTTATAACTATATTTGTATACCATTTACAAAGTATTTATAACGCATTAGTGGATAATGAACTAATCATGAACAAACCATTTATATACATTCATAAATGATTATTAAATCATTTATAACTATATTTGTATAACATTTACAGATTAGTTCTACATTATTTATAACTCATTATCAACATTGTTTGTACTTGATTTGTTCATCATTAAATAATGTTGTTTAATGTGTAGTAACACATTTGTAGATGTTTTGAAAAATGGATGTGAAAAAACGACTATAGTGTATCTCCATTTATTTTTCATGTTCAACAAATGATTTGTTAAGACATTCATAAAACATTTATAAATCATTTGCAGATGCTATCGTGGGGGCCAATCTAAAGTGAAGCCTATTCATCATTAACAAGTGTCTAATACAGTTAATTATTTGTTTACTTTTTCATCACATGTTACAAATGTTGTAGGCAGCTTTCGGATACACCCTTCTTTGTGACATCAAACAGTGACAGAATTAGGACTAAAGATAAATGCAATTTTATTAACATATAAAATACATGTGCATGACATATACTGTAGTGCAACATCGGGGGGCACTAGGACCCAGGAGTACCCTGGCCAGGTAGAGTATCTAGAGAGGAAGTCTCACGCGAGCGAGACTTGACGTCACGTGTGTTGCACTGTTGCCGTCTGTTTGAATGGAAGCACAAGTTATCCGTGCTGCGTCTATACTTTCGCTTTTAATAAGGTATGGGCAGGTTAAACACCTTTTTTTGTTGGTAAATCTATTCCATCATTTCCGACCTACTACAACTCTTATGTTGTGTAGACGTTCGTGTAGATGTGGTGGCCGCTAACGTTACATTTGTTCGACACGACACACAAGAGAAATAATTATTTGTGTCGTGTCATCATCACTGAGCACACTGAGCACACATTAGGAACACATGTAACGTTAGCGGCCACCACATCTACACGAACGTCTACACAACATAAGAGTTGTTTGTAGGTCGGAAATGATGGAATAGATTTACCAACAAAAAAGGTGTTTAACCTGCCCATACCTTATTAAAAGCGAAAGTATAGACGCAGCACGGATAACTTGTGCTTCCATTCAAACAGACGGCAACACACGTGACGTCAAGTCTCGCTCGCGTGAGACTTCCTCTCTAGATACTCTACCTGGCCAGGGTACTCCTGGGTCCTAGTGCCCCCCGATGTCATGCACATGTATTTTATATGTTAATAAAATTGCATTTATCTTTAGTCCTAATTCTGTCACTGTTTGATGTCACAAAGAAGGGTGTATCCGAAAGCTGCCTACAACATTTGTAACATGATTAAAATAATTAACTGTATTAGACACTTGTTAATGATGAATAGGCTTCACTTTAGATTGGCCCCCACGATAGCATCTGCAAATGATTTATAGATGTTTTATGAATGTCTTAACAAATCATTTGTTGAACATGAAAAATAAATGGAGATACATAGTCGTTTTTTCATATCTATTTTTCAAAGCATCTACAAATGTGTTACTACACATTAAACAACATTATTTAATGATGAACAAATCAAGTAAAAACAATGTTGATAATGACTTATAAATAATGTAGAACTAATCTGTAAATGTTATACAAATATAGTTATAAATGATTTAATAATCATTTATGAATGTATATAAATAGTTTGTTCATGATTAGTTCATTATCCTCTAATGCGTTATAAATACTTTGTAAATGGTATACAAATATAGTTATAAATGATTTAATAATCATTTATGAATGTATATAAATGGTTTGTTCATGATTAGTTCATTATCTACAAATACCTTATAAATGTATTATAACAGGGTGTTATTATAAAGTGCTACCCAGATATGTAACAAATAAGAAATACAAATTCTACAGAAGGCATTAAATAATTATTATTTTCAATAATTTCACAATAATTGCATAATTGTGTTTGAATATCTGAGTAATTAAAGTAATTATACATTTGTCCAAAATAGCTGGTTCAGATATGGTTAATCCAGCTGCCCTGTGATCAGATTAATCCATATTATTTATTTTTCCGACATCAAATGCGTAATTTCTTATCGTACAAATATTGTCATATTTATTTTAATTATGATTAAGTAATTAATTCCAAGGAGGCCTGTAGCGTTGACATGAAGGAATCACTATGATTCCTCCCAAATAAAGCCATTAAGAACATGGAGAACCCAGTCTGTCAAGTTAATAACATTTTCAATCAGTCAATCAATCATAAGTGTGCTCCTCACTCAGCACTCTTAAATTCTGCTCTCAGCCACGGCCAAATCCGATCTCAGGAACATTTCGGGAATCGCGCTACTAGCCCTATAATGTCTTAAATTGGCAGAAATTTGCCTGAGAGCTAATTTTTTGTCGTAAATCCGTTGGGGAATGAGACCCAATGTCTCCACACACCCCTAGTAGGAGTTATGGCTGGTGCAGACAGACAGACGGAACCATGAGAGTGATTGCAATACCCCCTCGCCAGCAGGTGTAATGAGCACTTACAATAAAAAGGAGACAAAATGATACAATGTAAGGGTAGTTAAGATGTTGATGGGACTGAATCTTCCGTGAGGTTTTTTTGTTCTCTATTGATCGATCTTGTTAAGTGGGTAACAGGGATTTCAAATGTTGTAAAAGTCAACGATTTCATGTCGGGGGTCTCTTACAGTAATCATTCTAGTCAAAGTTAATTTCAGGGAGGCGAGAGTGCAAGGTCCTTTTCTGTGGTCGGTAATTTGTTCCACCTATACATAGGTCCCCGAAGAAAGAAAGGATGCCGAGAGAGAGCCTAAGATATTGGATATAAGGAAGAGGATGTGCTATATTCCAAGCTGCGCCAATGAGACCAAAATAATCAAGTTGAATCATCTCCCCTTTCTGAAAGGTCTCTGGTAAAGTCAGAGTGCAAAATGAAAAAAGTTTAGTTTTCCAATTTAATGTAATATTGGTTTAATAATGTGAGGGGCATGCAGTCAAGAGGAACTTCGGGAATGGAGATGTTGAGAAAACAGACAATATACTGTACCTCAAAGGAACAGAAGATCAAGAAGCACTCAAATATTTCGTCCTTTTCTCCCCAGGTTCACCTCTATAACTGAGGCTAAGACAACAGCCGTTGTTGTCCACTATGCTTTTTAATTACAAAGGGAATTTGGTCCCTGGGAAATTTTCAGAAAGAGTGGTCGGTCCTTTTTTATGCCGTTCATTGCAGCAATCAATAAGTCATCAGCGGTAGCAGAGAACACAAACAAACAGGCAATCATCTGTGAACATGGACATTGCATGACCTTTCTCACTTGCACTCACACGCACACACACACACACACAGAAAACCAGAAAACACCACACAGAAACCAATGTACTGTACCAAACAGAAAAACACCATAGACACAAAAATATAGAGCAATAACAAATGAATACCATAGATACAAATACACACACCAACACACAGTTGTGTTTTTGTTACGTTCTCTCTCTTTCGCACACACACACACACACACACACACACACACACACACACGCGCGCACGCACGCACGTACGCACGCACGCACGCACGCACGCACGCACGCACGCACGCACGCACGCACACACGCACACACGCACACACACACACACACACACACACACACACACAACCCCCCCCCCCCCCAAAAAAACAGAGGCCATATACTGTACCATCTCAGAAGACCAGCCTTGAATTCACCAAGGAGCTGGCCATGAAAATACAAACACTAGCTACTAAACCTCAAGTCCAGAACCCCCTATACCAGCTTTCATATATGGGTTTATACAACGGCATGCAAATATCTCGATTCTGATTGGCTGAAACAGTCAATTTACACGTATGTATCTGTCACAATTCCACGCTCTTGGTCCCAGGACCCGCCCACAACCGAATCACTATCACTCCGCGTGCGAGTAAAAAAAAAAAAACAAGATGGCAGACAATAATCTTTACAAATGGATATGTTGATAGCGTCATAACGACTAAATAATAACCGATTCTGTCACTGCGAATGTCTTAGTCTCTTACACAATGTTGGATTGTGTAATCTATGGGTCATGAGTCATTGTGGAACAAAAGAAAAATCGCGGATTGATTATTTGCAATTTAAAAAAGAAAAATCTTCCTTGCCCCTGACTGCAGAGCTCACTCTATCACACTGTCTGGCACACCCACACACACACACACACACACACACACACACACACACACACACACACACACACACACACACACACACACACACACACACACACACACACACACACACACACGCACGCACAGACACGCACACACACACACACACACACACACACACACACACACACACACACACACACACACACACACACACACACACACACACACACACACACACACACACACACACACACTCCTGTCTGCAACGGCGGAGGAGTCAGACACATAGAAGCAGCTGAGTGCTGCACTGTTTTAAGTGAGCATGGCCTATTGAATTGATTGATTGATTGATTGATTGATAATTGTATTACTGTACGCCTGGTTTCCAACTGGTTACGTTTAGGCCCTCTAAAGTAGGTTTAAAAAAATAAATAAAAAAATAGGGCGAAGAAAACTTTTTTTTTCTATAGGGCAAAGAAAACGTTTTAATTTGTTTTACCTACTTTCTATAGAAGCATCTAAGAATGAAGTTCTATAGAAAGTAGGTCTGCATCCCCTTAACAATTGTGTGTATTGAGACGTACTGTATTGTACCCATTCTGCATCTGGTAATACAATTTTCAATCAATCAATCAATCAATCATTCCAATAACAACCGCTAACTTCATAATTAAAAACTAAAGAAAAGTTGGATGTGTTAGTTGGTTGGATGTCTTAGTTGAAAGACAGTTGGATGTGTTAGTTGGTTGGATGTCTTAGTTGCAAGACAGTTGGATGTGTTAGTTGGTTGGATGTCTTAGTTGAAAGACAGTTGGATGTGTTAGTTGGTTGGATGTCTTAGTTGAAAGACAGTTGGATGTGTTAGTTGGTTGGATGTCTTAGTTGAAAGACAGTTGGATGTGTTAGTTGGTTGGATGCACTTCCGAGCTGCTTCCACATGGAGGCAACTTCTCTTTTTTGTGTTGTGGGAACTACCTTTTGTGGCGGATGTTTTTTTCAATAAATCTTCGATTAATGTGTGTTTATTGTATAGCAATAAGGTTGGATGAATGTGGCAGTTGTATAAAAGCATTACACCACTTGCAGTCGTGATTTGTGAAAAATAAACCATGCCTAGGGGGGTCTAACAACCACCCCTAGGCATGGTTTATTTTTCACAAACCACTCATGCGCGTGATGTAATACTTAAATAACACGCACAGTGCTAGTAGTCCTCAAATTCACCTCTGTATGCCCCTTTGGAAATGGACAATGTTGTGTCAGTCAGATGCACGGTGTACAAGTAGTGGCTTTTCAAGGTTGTCCATTTTAACCTTTAATTGTAGTTATACAACGGCATGCAAATATCTCGATTCTAATTGGCTGAAACAGTCAATTTACACATATGTATCTGTCACAATTCCACGCTCTTGGTCCCAGGACCCGCCCACAACCGAATCACTATCACTCCGCGTGCGAGTTTAAAAAAAAAAACAAGATGGCGGACAATAATCTTTACAAATGGATATGTTGATAGCGTCATAACGACTAAATAATAACCGATTTTGTCACGGCGAATGTCTTGGTCTCTTACACAATGTTGGATTGTGTAATCTATGGGTCATGAGTCATTGTGGAACAAAAGAAAAATCGCGGATTGATTGATTGATTATTTGCAATTTAAATTTTTTTTATTCTTCCTTGCCCCTGACTGCAGAGCTCACTCTCTCACACTGTCTGGCACACCCACACACACACACACACACACACACACACGCACACACACGCACACACGCATACACGCACACACGCACACACGCACACACGCACACACACACACACACACACACACGCACACGCACACGCACACGCACAGACACGCACACACACACACACACACACACACACACACACACACACACACACACACACACACACACACACACACACACACACACACACACACACTCCTGTCTGCAACGGCGGAGGAGTCAGACACATAGAAGCAGCTGAGTGCTGCACTGTTTTAAGTGAGCATGGCCTATTGAATTGATTGATTGATTGATTGATTGCTAATTTTATTACTGTACGCCTGGTTTCCAACTGGTTAAGTTTAGGCCCTCTAAAGTAGGTTTAAAAAAATTAATAAAAAAATAGGGCGAAGAAAACTTTTTTTTTTCCAATAGGGCAAAGAAAACTTTTTAATTTGTTTTACCTACTTTCTATAGAAGCATCTAAGAATGAAGTTCTATAGAAAGTAGGTCTGCATCCCCTTAACAATTGTGTGTATTGAGCCGTACTGTATTGTATCCATTCTGCATCTGGTAATAACATTTTCAATCAATCAATCAATCAATCATTCCAATAACAACCGCTAACTTCATAATTAAAAACTAAAGAAAAGTTGGATGTGTTAGTTGGTTGGATGTCTTAGTTGAAAGACAGTTGGATGTGTTAGTTGGTTGGATGTCTTAGTTGCAAGACAGTTGGATGTGTTAGTTGGTTGGATGTCTTAGTTGAAAGACAGTTGGATGTGTTAGTTGGTTGGATGTCTTAGTTGAAAGACAGTTGGATGTGTTAGTTGGTTGGATGTCTTAGTTGAAAGACAGTTGGATGTGTTAGTTGGTTGGATGCACTTCCGAGCTGCTTCTACATGGAGGCAATTTCTCTTTTTTGTTGTTGTGGGAACTACTTTTTGTGGCGGATGTTTTTTTCAATAAATCTTCGATTAATGTGTGTTTATTGTATAGCAATAAGGTTGGATGAATGTGGCAGTTGTATAAAAGCATTACACCACTTGCAGTCGTGATTTGTGAAAAATAAACCATGCCTAGGGGGGTCTAACGACCACCCCTAGGCATGGTTTATTTTTCACAAACCACTCCTGCGCGTGATGTAATGCTTAACTCCATCATTTGGCCAACTGGTGTGATATTTGGTGTGAGGCGTTGGCACCAATAGCTGTCATTGTGACAAATATCATGTTTCCATCATGTGATTCTTGTGAATAGCGCAACCATGTGGCCTAATGACACACGTCTTTACAGACCTCTTTCCCATCGTGGAGGAAACACGTCTGTGATGTTTGGTGTAAATCAGACGACACCGGTCAACACTTCACTTCCTGTTCTCAATGCATATTTCCAAAATGTGATTGGTTGTGGCGGGCATATGGATTGGCTTAGCAGCTATCAGAATTACTCAGTGGAAGATGTTCATCCGTAAATACCACACAGCAGGTTGAATGAGAATCAGGAGGCCAACCTAGGAGTACTATACGATACGATACACTTTATGGTCCCCGTAGGAAAATGTGTCTTGGATTCAAATGCTGCAAACACAGCTGCCTCCATAGAGTATCGTATCGTATCAATCACACATGCCTTCTTATCCCCCATCTTTGTTTTCCCTCTCTCCCCTGAACTGTGCTAAATACTCCTTTGTTATTCCCTGTCGTAATGTTCTTCTACGACTGAAACCCTGAACGTAACTGTGTTCCATATATATATATCTATGTGAAGGAGAGATACCTTGATGGGACTCCTTCATACACCCATGTTTTTTTTTTATTGTAAATGTTATTGTAAATAGTTTGAGCAAGTTTGTAGGCTATGTCTGGTTTGTCTATATTTCATCATGTGTCACAATAATTCAGCGCTACATTCAATTCAAACCTTAGAACAGTAACTGAACATGTCTTGTCTGTCAGGAGTTAATTGATGCAGGTGATGTTGATTAGTTGATCAATCAAGCCATGATTTAAAACCAGGTGTGTTCATGGTGAGAGGGATGTTTGCAATGTACCTGCCAAGCAGGGGCGGATTTAGGATTGTAAGAGATCCGGGGCTTAGCCCAGATAGGTGCCCTTTATTTTATTTAATTTATATATTTTTTTTGCAGGCAAGGGGTGGTTTGGAGGTTTCCACGGCAGATTATTTTTGAATTTAATGAACCTGTACGTGCAATTTCCTGCAATATAGAGCCTTCAATCTTGACCAATAAAGCTGCTCTTTTCACTATAAAACTCAGTTCAATAGTGGGAGAGCAGAGATGCTCCGAATGCTCTTATGGCCAGGCGTCTATGATTCACTGATACAAAGTAAAATAGTGCAGTGCAATAAAATAGTTAGTAAAATAGAATAAAATAATGCAATAGTGCATTGCAATAAAATAGTTATCATCGTATTTATTCGGGAGGCCGGTAAGGAGTGCATTACAGTAGTCAAGTCGGCTTGAGATAAAGGCATGGATCTGGTTTTCAGCGTCCTTTTGATTTATAAATGGCCGTACTTTAGCTATGTTTCTAAGGTGGAAGAATTAAGTTTTTGTCAACTTGTTGATTGTGATTTAAAGCTTAGGTCTGAGTCTACCATAACACCAAGACTTAACTCACTCAAATACAGTTAGCAGCTGGATAGACCACAGATGGAAATTAGCCTCTGCTAAATCTGGTGCAAACATATTTTCATGTAACAATGATGAATTGTAGATAGATAAATAGATTCGGGGCTTTTCAGAATACATTCGGGGCTTGAGCCCAAGTAGCCACCCCCTAGCCCCGCCCCTGCTGCCAAGGGATCTTTGTGACATTAAAAACTATTTTTGTAGGAATGCTTCTCATTGTTGTTGTTTTTTTAAGACTTTCAGTGCACAAATAAAATTATAAATGGTGCATTTATCCAAAGCGCTTTACAATTTTGTTCCTCACATTCACCCATTCACACACCGACGGTGGAGGCGACCATCAAGGCGGCTACCTCCTCATCAGGAGCAATTAGGGGTTAAGTGTCTTGCTCAAGGACACTTTGACACGCTGTCCAGGGGGAATTGGAATCAAACCTTCCGACTACCAGACGACCGCTCTACCTCCTGAGCCACTGTCGACCCCACAAGGTATGGCTAGTCTTGTCACAATCTAATGATCACCTTTCTCTTCCTAATAATCTTCTCGGGTTCTTTGTTAGATCTGCCAGTGATCGTGAAAGGGCCACTCCACCGGGTTGGACACGAGCATCTAAGGGAAGGTCCTCTCCCCTTTCCCACCTTTCCTCTCCCTCTCTGGCCATCTATCATATTCCAATTGACAACTTATAAATGTATGTCATATGACAATGTTTGTGTCATCATTGGTGTCAGCTCAGGAAATATAGAACAAGACTAATATTAGGGTGAGCTTTGACAAGGAGTTGCTACTGTATGAAATTAAATTCTTACACAACAATAACCACCATACTGAAATAGTTTCTGGATCCATACTAATAAAATAATAATTGTTACATAGCTCGGGCCGTATTTTCTTTTCTTTTTAACATTATGCATTTGTTAAAGAACCAGTTCAATGATGTTAATTCGGTCAGGGGAAAAAAGGTTAATGTGGAATGTTAATGTCAGGAGTGTAATTTTTTTCCAAGTCAAGTTGTATCGTAATACTGTACATGACGCTTTCAAATGCTTTCTCCACTAGAGGCGCTGGGGCGCCGCCCGCCCTGGTAAAGAGCAGGAGAAGACGAAAATGTTTTATTTTAATTTTTTATTTTAGAGCCCTAGAATAATATTTACTCATTTTAAGTATGTTTGTGTTTCCAATGCACAATATAACGTTAATATATCAAATATAAATAATTGTTTTCATTCACGGGAAGTCACTGTCTGAAAGAGAGTAACTACCTCTCAGGCCGGGCGAGACGCAGGGCGCACACAGTGGGCGTGCACTGGTTTCATCGCTGTACATCGCAGCCAATTAAATAGGTCAAGCAAATATATTTCGCCTATCAGTGCGTAACGCACTGTGCGTTGAAATATGATGTAATATGATGGAAGGCGGGCGCGTTTTCTAGTGATCTACCACTAGGTGGCAGTGAGATCCTGTAACAGCCGGGTCCTTCCTGTCCGGATATTTTGTAGCCCTTACGTGACTGCGATCTGCTTTTGGTAGCTGGATGCAGCTAACAACGGTTTCTTTTTGAGTGGATTTAAAAGAAGTGGATTATGGCAACAACAACAACATGCCTGGTTGTCTGTAAACGTTACTGCGGTTTCTATCATCATCATCATCACCACCCACGCTATGCATAAAATATATAGGTCCGCGGAGAGGCACGCTGAGGAGGCCGTGCAAACTGCAATGGAATATGGGGCATCTCTCTCTCTTTACCTAATATTTTTATTATATCCTGACATTTTTCTGTTGGAAGGGCAGTCTATAAAAAAAAAAAAAAATAAAAAAAATAAAAAAGGGCACTTTTTTGATGAGGCTTAAAAAGGCAGGTGCTCAGGCACCCCTTAGCCTCTATGTGTGCACGTGCCTGTTGGGGGTAATGAGGGACTTAACATTAGCCTATAGATCGGTGAGGCTATTGAGCCGTACTGTATTGTACCCATTCTGCAATCTGTTAATAACGTTTTAAATCAATCAATGAATCAATGCCGTTAGAAAATCAGGATTTCTGCTATGGACACCTGCTGTCTTTTCAGCTGAGGCGGCCGCACGCACTGATCCTGAGCATCAAGTCTGGTTCAAATTAACGAGACTGAATCCACCTTCGAGGAACAAGGAAAGCATGGATTCAAACATCAGGTTAATTGAATCTGGATAATGGGACTTTTGATCGACTTAGGGTGCTTTCACATATAGTTTTGGTGGACTCTGTGCGGTTCTGGTGGTGAAGTTGCAACATTGTTGCATTCTTCATTTGGTTCGTCTGCATTCACACAGCAATTTGTCAGGCGCACCAAAACTTTCTGAACAATGTCACGCGGTCGAAAATGGCGCTCGTCTATTGGACAATAGAGAGTGGAAATGTGTGTGTGTGGCTGCGAGCCCGTGTGTGTGCGCGCGCGCGCGCGTGTGTCTGTGTGTGTGGACTGCGAGCCCCATAGATATGGCGAGCCCTGCCTGACTCCAGATCAGCGGAGGCAGAGTTTTGGCAGAGTTTTTTTTATTTTGACATGGCATTGATCCATTGTTCTATTGAAGCCCATTACCACCATCCTCTCGCTAAACAACTTGTACACCGCGTTGTTTTTATGAGTGCCCACAAGTAGCTGTTTTATTTGGTCTTCTGCCCATATGTGTACAGTGTGCTTGTTTTGCAGTGAATAATAATAATAATAAGCCGCGTTTTTTCTTCCTTCTACCCAAGATGCACAGTTAGATATATAGATAGATAGATATATAGATAGATAGATAGATGCAGTGTGCTTGTTTTGCAGTGAATGCCGCGCGGTGGTAATAATAATAAGCATTTCCTATATTTGGTCCGATGAAGCGAACCGAGACCTATGGTTTTGGGCGGACCAGAGTTTGTGTGTTTGGTCCGCGGACCGAGTTTGACGCGCATTCACACAAACCCGAAAAACCGGACTATGGAATTCTGGTCCGATAGTCCGGACCAAACAGCCCCTGTGTGAAAGCGACCTTAGTTGAACCAGGTACGGGGAATAGGGCAGGGGCACCTGGGTAGTGTAGTTGAGACCCGTGTTCAATTACTGCCCAGCTGTATCGTTGAGGACCACTAACCCTGTTGCCATTCAACCTGTATGCTGAGTTACGGTAACGGTATCTGTTCATGTGAAACACAGCAAATATTGATATACTGTGATATTTAATAACATAATATCAGTATAAAACATAATTTTACTTGAGTCATATTTCACTGCCTATGTATGATGTGTGTGACAAATTAAGACGTTGACAGGGGAAATTAACTGAGTTTAGTTCTCTTTTAGAATTTACTAGATGCAAAACTATTCCCTTAAACTACAGTGTACGTGAATGCGAAGATACTCAAACCTGTGCGGATTTAATTTTTTAATTGAACACTGAATTTATTCATTCAAGGTGAAGACAGGCGGCCAGGTGTTGTGTAAGTACGCTACCGCAAGTTGATGATCACACAACCCATAAAGAAGAGGTACAGTATTATGCTTTATGTATGCAATTCTAGTACATCAATTATGCAAATTATTTGTGTAGATCTCCATGGAAGTATGGCAGGTGTTCAACACCTCGCAAAGCATAGATGGATTCTTTTTTTATCTCTACTTACCCTAAGTCCTCATCATTGAACCATTGAAAATCCAGCTCAATTACTTTAAACCCTTTTTCAGGTGAGATTAGAATCTTCAACTGAACTGAACGTTCTAACAGTGGTGTCACTGGCAACTATGGGCGTTGAAAGCGACACCGTTTTTAGAAGAGCAAACTTGAGTAGAACACAACACAGGATAAATACCAGTATTGGTGTTTTCATTGTGTTTCCCCCAGAAACGCCACACGTACCACGTATCCGAGTATGAATAATGAATGTGACTGTCGTCTGACTTCACTGCTCTGACGGCTTCTTTGTGTAACTGAGTTACTGAGCGACGTGAGGCTGCGGCTGCCTCACAACAATCCCCCCGTCTCCGCCTCAGACGCCGTCAAGCTAATGCCTGTAAGGAGTCAAAGGACGTAATTGAGTTATCAGAAGACAGAGATGACAGGGAGGAAGCGAGGCCCCCAACATCAGAGGAAAAACTGTAGTAAACACAGACGCACAAGCTACACACGCCTAGGTTGCGCATGTGTGTGTAAAGTACGTAACTAAAGTTACTTTACTTTATAAGTATACTTTAAAGGCCACATATTATAGAAAATGGGTTTTGCCTAGGATTGGTATGGATTTGACAGCCTTAAATGTTATTTAAGGGGGGGAATTACATCCTCCTTTGCCGTTTGGCCAGGGTTCTTATCTGAAAAAGCCAAGGTCATATTAGCGCAAATGTTTTTTTCACCTTCCGTTGCAGAGAAATTCTACCTCGCCTGTTTGGTCAAAGGTCAAATTTGCTCAACTTCGACCTGCGAAAACACTCTACACACCTATGCCCAACTAATACGGGAGCAGCTGAGAGGATTACGGCCAGGTGATTGAACACCAAGCAGCATCATATTCAGCACAGCCCACTTTTGCACCAGCATGGGAGGAAGCTTCACGTGGCCAAACATGTTTCTGACCACAGCCTATCCCCCTTTGTGATGTCATACCATGGACACAAGCAACCAATTAGTTGTAATTAATCAAGTAGTCAGGGATGCTGCTTACCTAATTTACTTTTGACTTTTATTTGTTTATTTTTGGGTATGGGTAGCAGCCAGACAGGAATTAATGCATTTAAAATGTGGTGTCCAAACAAGAACACCATGTTCAATACAAGGTAAATCAATAAATACAATTGGACATAGATTTGTTTAATTTCTTTGTCTTTTTTTGTCTTTTGTTTTTAAGAAAAGTAACAAAGATGTTCCAATTCAAGGATTATTAGCACAAAACTCCAACCCACACATCGGACCAAATCAAAAATATAAACAATACGACTCAGGGCTCTTTTGCCTAGCAGTCACTGTTTGATAGCATTACAGATTCTAGCTGAGCATTCTTATGGTGATGTAACAATTAAATACTGGTCATTGAAAGCAATATATTTCCAGAACAGCAACATAGCTGGGGGAGAGGGCCAATGATTTGATTTGATTGACAGACAAATCTGCTTATTTATATCCAGGAAAAAAGCACAACATTTGCAAAGTATATTGCTCTTTAAAATGGCAATAGAAAACACTCCCATTACATGGACCAGCTGTAGCCAAATGAAAAGTAACGTGACCTTTGGGTGCATTTTACTCTTCTGGAGACATACTGTAATAAATAAATAATAAATAAATAATACCATAAATAATAGCTCTATCACCCAGAACCATTGCCAAGTCATAGGCATTGTCTTTATTGTTTGGTTCTTTCCGTTTTTTTCATAGGCAAGGCATGCCGGTATCCTTGCCGTTATTTTAAATTCACTGCCAAGTCATACTGGACTGGATGTTTGTCCTAATGTCCATCAGCTCAGAGACATCACTGTTCTGCAGAGAAAGCAGGGCAGAGAGAGAGAGAAGACGATGCAGATAAAACGAGAATGTCTTTAATGTCTAGCCGCTACATTAAGATTTGCTCAATATTGACTTATGATGGCAAATTATGATGTAAAAAGATAATAATAATTTAGACCTGGCTTCTAAACGAGTCCGGCCTTTATTTGTCAAAACATGCCATACCCGGCCAATAAAATGTATAGTTTTAAGGTATAGTTCTTCAGTTCAATTGAGCACAGTTCAATTGAGCAGATTTGATTTTGGTCAACATGGTCACTGTCATTTTTATTTAATTTTATTAGGAAAACCACAGTATCATACCATGACCCTGCACTCCAGAGGATTGCACTTAAAAGCATTACTTAAAACACTTATTTCCAAAGTGGTCCTTGATAGAAACATAAAAACACAGTAAAAACACAATATAAAAACACAATACCAATCAAAACAAAACACAATAAAAACACAATAAAACAAGACATAAAAGACGTTTCGTATCCCGTAAACCTACACTTCTTCCCAAAGAAGCGCCTTTACTTTTGTTTTAAAAACCACTTTAGTCTGGCTTTGCTTGATGTGCATAGGCAGGCTGCTCCATATGGAGATACTGTACCAGTGTAAAATAATTAATTTCTGGCCGTCTTACTCGTTACACCAGGAACACAGCAGGACATAATGCTGGCTCTTGTGTTGCGGTGGTGTTTATTTCTTACCATGTCCACATTTGAGGACATGTACTGTGGGGCTCTACCATTAACTATATCATACATGTGGTTTAGTTTTAATTGTTTGACTCTATCCTCGACTGGTAATAACCCTACTTGTTTGTGTGTGTCTGCTCTAACCTGTTAACACATTCCCTGCCACGCAATTTGAGCATCTTATACCACTCTCTGCCAGCACTGTCTGTAAGCCTATGGAGATGTTCACCTTCTTTGCAGGGCTATAACTTTTTAAATTGTATTGCTAAATTGACATTACTATGGCCCATTTAACATCAATTATCTATCGTTCAGGATGTAGGAACGTTTTACTTTTTCATTCATATATTCATAGGAAAATACCGTCTAGAATATAAATATGTTTTTATCGTTTTCTGCAGTAATTTTTAGAATGTGAGATATAGGCATAAACGCATATATAGATTTCAACTGTACATGATCCTAAATGTTATGACTGGCCATGCACGGGTGAACGGGGGGGGGGGGGGGGTCGTTTATAATTCCGTGATCGTCGGTAAATGCTTTATGTAGTATGGGTGATATATTGATCAGAGCGGTTTGCATGGATAATAATAAACAAACAGGCTGAAAGTAACGTCAGCGTCCTCTTACCGTTCGACAATGAGAATGGAGGAAAAAGATCCCACTTATTTGACGGTGATCGCCTAAATCCATTTCCGGTTTGTGTAATCATAATAAACGGCCAAATCGTATAGATTATTGCGTTATGGCAGCGATCGCTACACACAGACGTGTGTATACAGTCCCGCAACAATATGCGAGTGCCGGACGCATTTGTCAGATGCACCGGGATCACAAGAGATCCACTTCCGGTTTGGCAACTCGCTGATCATCCACCAGGTGGCAGTATTGAAGCGTTGCAGAGTTGTGCATGCTCCCACTGCATCATACCAGGCTCCGTGAGGGAATTATGAATAACATGGCGAAAAAATGAAATATGATCTCAATAACGTCGTACGCCGTGGATTGGCAGAATTCGCATGAACTTGAAACATGTCGTAAGCCGTTTCTGGCGTGGGATGTGTTAACATGGTCATTGTGTAGCTGTTCTAACCTGTTAACATGGTCACAGTGTACTGTAGCTGCTCTAACCTGTTAACATGGTCACAGTGTACTGTAGCTGCTCTAACCTGTTAACATGGTCACTGTGTGGCTGCTCTAACCTGTTAACATGATCACTGTGTAGCTGCTCTAACCTATTAACATGGTCACTGTGTGGCTGCTCTAACCTATTAACATGGTCACTGTGTAGCTGCTCTAACCTATTAACATGGTCACTGTGTGGCTGCTCTAACCTATTAACATGGTCACTGTGTAGCTGCTCTAACCTGTTAACATGGTCACTGTGTAGCTGCTCTAACCTGTTAACATGGTCACTGTGTAGCTGCTCTAACCTGTTAACATGGTCACTGTGTAGTTGCTCTGCTCTAACCTGTTAACATGGTCACTGTGTAGAGCTCTAACCTGTTAACATGGTCACTGTGTAGCTGCTCTAACCTGTTAACATGGTCACTGTGTAGAGCTCTAACCTGTTAACATGGTCACTGTGTAGAGCTCTAACCTGTTAACATGGTCACTGTGTAGCTGCTCTAACCTGTTAACATGATCACTGTGTAGTTGCTCTAACCTGTTAACATGGTCACTGCGTGGCTGCTCTAACCTGTTAACATGGTCACTGTTACAAAGGATCAGATTAAACCGAATATATATATTTATTGATTGATATATATTGCATAGTATTTGTATATCGTTTGATATCCCTTGTATATTCCTTGTACATATACACGGAATATCCCTTTAGCCTAGTACAGACCATAATATTTCATTCTCCTATTGGACAGCGGTCCACAGGCGCCGGGGCCATGCCTCCAGAGTCAGGTTCAAGGCCACCGTCAAGACATGTCTGTACATGCCCGGCCTTGCCCAGGAATACGAGACAGAAATGAGGTTGGCACTAGATTGTTCGCCGTGCATATAAATATGGCGCAGGTGAATACAGAGTTAGAGTTACCCAATAAGTTGAAGCCTCACCCACGATACTCCGTGCGGTGAAGTATGGCCTGTTTGGCCCCAAATAAGAGCATTGAGACCGCGTGCGAATTAATAACTGAATTGTCAGAGTTTGGCGCTATACCGTCGAGTGCGACATATTTCTATTAAGTCAGTAATAGTCTATTTGTGTATAGTGTATCGTGCGGCTAAAGTTCTACAGTGACCAGCATCACCAACGCTTCCTCGTATCAGCTAGAGTGCTTATCCAGGCTGGGCTGCTTTCATGGCGCTTTCACCCGAGGAGACCTAGACGAGAACCGTGTGGACATGTACACTGGATTAATCTACCCGACGACTACATAGCCCTTTGCGGCTGGATTATATTTGTTTTGGTCCTGTGATTTATGGAGCGGAGAATCGCCGACGCCTACACGTGTGGGATTTACCCTGTGAGGAGCCACGTCGAGTCTGCGCCTCAGAGAGCCTGAGGCCGGCTAGCTTTCTTCACTGTGGAGCTACAGTCTACGGAGAACAGCTGTATTCGTCTGTGGATCAAGAGACTATTGCACCGTCTCCTGTACTTGGAGTCTCCTTAGTCATCGTTGACCAGACTCTCTACTACCGACAGATCCTCTACCCCTGCTGGCTTACAACCGGGGGGACCCTTCCAGTATCTCCCGCTATATATTACTAGTGTACCATAGATATAATTCCCTAAGATTCAGGTTGTATAATTACCTCCTGCGTAACCAGAGAATGGACATTCATTATTGATTTGCCTACGCACATTCCTTTGCCTTATAAGCGCATCCAAAGTAAAATAGAGAAGTATATTATGTACCTTTTGCTGCAATAAATACTTGATTACACCTTTGTGTGGAACCGATTCATTGTGGGAAGTGTTCATCATATTTATATATCATGTACTGTATGGCCAGTAATTAAAGTACATAAAGCGGTAGTGGTTTAATGATACCATACTTATCAATACAGTCAGGGAATTGTACCCCTCAGTTACAGTCACTGTGTAGAGCTCTAACCTGTTAACATGGTCACTGTGTAGCTGTTCTAACCTGTTAACATGGTCACTAGCTGCTCTAACCTGTTAACATGGTCACTGTGTGGCTGCTCTAACCTATTAACATGGTCACTGTACGTAGCAGCTGTTCTAACCTGTTAACATGGTCACTGTGTAGCTGCTCTAACCTGTTAACATGGTCACTAGCTGCTCTAACCTGTTAACATGATCACTGTGTAGTTGCTCTGCTCTAACCTAGAACATGGTTACTGTGTATAGCTGTTCTAACCTGTTAACATGGTCACTGTGTGGCTGTTCTAACATGGTCACTGTGTAGCTGTTCTAACCTGTTAACATGGTCACTGTGTAACTGCTTTGCTCTAACCTGTTAACATGGTGTAACGTGGTCACTGCTTGCTAGCTAATGTTACTAATGTTGCTTAACGTTGCTAATGTATGTTGCCAACATTAGCTTGCTAGTGTCGTAAATTAATTGAATAAAAAATTTACGGTACAGTAAGGTTAGGGTTTTAAGGAGACATATGGTCACAGCTTTAAAGAGGAATGACGCTCAAGTCAAAGCAAACAGCAAGGACTGCACTTTTGTTGAGGGGTAGATTACTGTTTCCTCACCCCCCACTCGGCGAGGTCAGTAACGCCATAAAAACCTACCCCTCCGACACCAGGAGGAGGGGTTGGTGTATTTTAGGGTAGAAACAGACCAAACCATGGTGCTATTCTCCTCTGGTGACAGTTTAAGTCTTCTGCCAGGAAGACAGATAAGATGGTTACAGGGTCGCATTCCTTAGAAAGACAGTTGGTGGTTTAGATGTGAGTAGGAGATAGAAGGCCAGGAGGAAATAACTTAGCAGCTGGTCCAAAACAGTTAATGACTTACAAATGCAGAAAGTTAAGACTCTAAAATAAGCAAGTTATTAAGCAACAGATAACTATAGGAGACACATTAAGAAAAAGCAAGCACTATGACACTAAGAAATAGACGGATTGACCACTGAGAAGTGGAATAATCTGACTCACGGGAAATAGCCACACATAGAATTAAAACATAACATTGTCAAAGAAATAAGATTCTAGTTTAATATAGGTAAAAAGCCATTACCAGAGAGAGACCAAATTAAATAAAACAACAGTCCTAAATACATTGCTTATGAAATAAAAAGGAGATAGAGTTTTGCATACTACTGTACCCACAATAATCTAAATCTGAATTAAATAGGATTTAGATGATCTAGCATAATCTGGAATGTAATAGTAAAAAGCCTGTAGTAAAGTAGAGTGAATATTTTATTGTTCATTTAGAAAGAAAAGGTTAAAGACCAAATTGGAAAAAATTGCAGGCCTAATGTAAACTTATCCAAAAAGGTGATTGCTAATTTAGATCCCGTTGGTAAGAGTTGTGTGTGTATTATACTGTGCTATAACCATTCTGCAATCTGTTAAACAAAAGTATTCACTCATATATTTTGATCAAACAATAACTGTGTAGTCCTTGAAAAACGGCCCGAAATAAGTTACTTCACCTCCTTATTTGGAGAGTAAGACAGTCTCCTAGAGTGGTAAGCCAATCACATTGGAGTCCTTGGCATGTGACAGCACATCTCAGAGACTCGATCAATGGGGGATGGGTTGTCGAGTCCCTATATTTACCACAGATCGGAGACATGGAGAAGAACGCACGGAGACCAGCAGACCACGGCGACGCACGGAGAGCATCATCTTGAGACGCTGAAAACCTATCCAATCGAGACGTGCTGCAGATGCTGATTAGACCTAGAAAAGTTGACAAGAACTTTAAGCTGTTTGGATCTTCCAATAAACGACGGCCAGACTGTCTTTGTACCTTTAGCGCCTGGCTCCGACTCCAAATCATTTATAAGACAATTGAACAGAACGTGTGAGTACAACAGCAGAGATACTATAGAGATCCACTATACGATCCTAAGACTTTAGTAGATAGATTCATTGAAAATACACGTCAATCTGGAGCCGTTTTCCTGAGCTGAAAAATCCACTATACCATCCTTCGGAGACAAGATCTCTCACTGGCAGAGCAACAACGTTTTCAACGACTGTCTACACTCTACACAACGGACATCCAAGCGCCGGCGGAGAGTAAACGGTAAGTTGCAACAGGGGAGATGGGTTTAGAAGGATGGAGTTTGGGCAGCTGTGAATCGTGGGTTGTAACGGAGCGAATAATGACATCAGAGCGGCCGAGATTTGGTTCCAGTTCTCACAAGACTGGTCTGGTTTCGGCCGTTGTGGTGAAGAGTTCAACGCTGGGGACAGAGGAGAAGACGCGGGCAGTTGGAACAGGACGCAATCATAAATGTAATAGACTAGATTGTGTTCGTTCGGCCGCGTCGTCAAAGAGGTAGTTGCTTTTTCCGTGCCATCATTTGCGGACTTCACTCTTAGAATCGGCACGTATAACGGACGAGTTTAAAAAGACGTTTTCATACAGATCTGTTGTATGGTGGTCCGACGCAATCTGCTTATAGAATTCGCCAATTAGTACGAATTCTTAAGGAGGCATTCGGTCGATTGAGGGAGAGACAAATGGGTCTCCTCAACGGCGCTGGATGTGAAGATTGAGGGGTTGAGAAGAGGGATGATGGGGGAGGAAAGTAACCCTTGATATAAAGCACTTGTGGAAACTGCGCTTATAATAGAATTAAAAGAAAGGCACTTAGAAGCGTTATGAGTTAGTATATAAAGCACTGTTTAGTAGCGGGGCTAATAAAGACCTGTGTAGAAATGTATAAAAAAATGGGTAAGGGATGTAAATTGAGATATGCATTAATTCGGTGTGATAGGAGGCTGATGCGCCAGCTTGGCATTAGCGTCGCGGGTTGCGGCGGAGACCATGGTAGGGTTGCCGTTGGGGCCCGTGAGCTAATGTTATGCTGGGAAAGGCTGGATACATGCTAAGCTAGGCTACAAGCTAACGGGTGATGCTGGGAGCCGGTGGAGCTTATAGCATCGTGTCGGGTGGCTGGAAAGCTACCGGGCGGGGCTACATACTGTATTGAGCTGCCCAGGGCTGAAGGTTATTATAATGTTGGATGAGAGTATGTGAGTGATTGTGGCGTTGTATGAAAGAGAATGGGGATGAGTTGTTTAGGAGGTTAGGAATGAATGAATGAAACAGATGATTTTGTAAACAAATGAAGTCCCGTGACAAAGCCTCGCGTGTTGCTATTCTGGTGTCCAACGAGATCTCAGAATGGCGGACGTGACGTAATTTCGGAGACGACGTCTGCAGGAAGCCGGCCTGCGAGACGAACTACAATTCGGTGCAGGGGATTCTGGGTGTTGGGGTTAAAATTGAGAGGGCACGTGGGCTGGCGTGCTACGTAATGACGCACGTATTGTTAGAAGGTTGGGGGCGCCTCCTGCAGGATGTTTGGGGGTACTGTGGTGCAATAGGGGTGATGTGCGAAAAAGGGCAGCAGGGGGCAATATTGTCTTAGGAATAAATATAGCCTATTGTTCCCACAGGCCCCCTGGTATAAATGTGCGGGGTGCTTTCAAATCTCTTGCCCTGGTATGCTCCCTCAAGAACCCCCCCTCCCTCTCTCCTCTCCTCTCCCCTTCTCTCCCCTCCTCTCCTCTCCTCTCCCCTCCTCTCCTCTCCTCTCCTCTCCTCTCCTCTCCTCTCCTCTCCACTCCTCTCCTCTCCTCTCCTCTCCCTCCCTCCTTCCCTCTCCCCCCCCCTTTTTTTCCTTTCCTCTCCTCTCCTCTCCTCTCCTCTCCCCTCCTCTCCTCTCCCCTCCTCTCCTCTCCTCTCCCTCCCTCCTTCCCTCTCCCCCCCTCTCCTCTCCACTCCTCTCCCCTCCTCTCCTCTCCCTCCCTCCTTCCCTCTCCCCCCTTTCCTTTCCTCTCCTTTCCTTTCCTCTCCTCTCCTCTCCTCTCCTCTCCCCTCCTCTCCTACCCCCCCCCCCCCCGCCCCCCTCCGCTCCATCCCTGTCTCCCAGCTTGACTTTGTGAGATGACGGGTGCAAAGGGAGTTTTGTTGTTGCCTTTATGGTGGGCTTGGAGTATTGGTTATATTAATATAATGTTACTTGCTAAATTAGGATTACATAAGGATAAGTAGAATATTCATGGTCGTTTTGGAGCCCTCCCCCCCTCCCTATATGTCTCTCCTCCCTATATATTAGGGGCTCCATGCGGACTCTTTTAGTCTGATTAAATTGTTAGGGTTGATTTGAGTTGAAGTTGGCAGCAGATGATGGTGATAGTGTAATGTTGCATTGTGAGCCCCCCCCCCCCCTTCCTCCCCTTAGTCCCTGTATCCCTGTATCCCTCCCTCCTTTTTCTTTTCCCTCCGCCCCCCTCTGACTCCTCTCCTCTCCTCTCCCCTCCTCTCCTCTCCTCTCCCTCCCTCCCTCCTTCCCTCTCCCCCCTCTCCTTTCCTCTCCTCTCCCTCCTTCCCTTCCTTCCCTCCCTCCCTTCCTTCCCTTCCTCTCCTCCCTCCCTCCCTCCTTCCCTCTCCTCCCTCCCTCCCTCCCCCCCTCCGCCCTCCCTCCCTCCTTCCCTCTCTCCTTCCCCCCCCCCCCCTCCTCCCTCCCTCCTTCCCTCTCCTCCCTCCCTCTTCCCCCCCTCTCCCTCCCTTTCCTTTCCTCTCCTCTCCTCCCTCCCTCCCTCCCTCCCTCCCTCCCTCCCTCCTTTCCTCCCTCCCTTTCCCTCCCTCTCCTTTCCTTTCCTTTCCTTTCTCTCTCTCTCCCTTCCAGTCTCAATGGTATATGCCCCCCCGCCCCGCTGTAGGATTGAGATATCAGTTCTCTCCATGAAGTGGTGTGAGACCCCGTGCGGAAATAGTGTGCTTTTTTGGTATCTGGTGCCGGCAATGAGGGTAACGGATGTCTTGCCGACGCACCCTGGGGCGAGGAAGACGCAGGCTGTGAGTGCGGATCGTTTTTTCAGGGTGGCGCTTCCTGCGTATGGGACGTATGCTAATATGAAGGAGATTGATCGTTTGGCTGCATTATTTGAGGACATGGCGGCCACAACAACAAAGGGGTTTAGCCTAGAAAATGAGGAGATGCGGTCGTTGAGATTAATGGAGATGCAGACAAGGGCAGCTATGGATTTTTTGTTGGCAGCTTCGGGGGGTACGTGTGCGTTGATTGGTCAGGAATGCTGCACATATGTGCCCGAAAATGATGAAATAGGGATGCCGGACGTGATAGCACATTTGAGGAACATTACGAGGGATATCCATGACTCTCGGGTGAGTTCGTGGGAGGATTGGGGTCAGGAGCAGTTGGGGTATATAGGTTGGGTGATAGTTAAATACGTTCTCTATGCAGTGGTGATATTTGTGATATTGGTTGTGTGTGTGTCGGTGATTAGAGCATGCTTTGGGTATCTGATTAGGACTCTCTGCGCAGCCGGTCCGGCGGTGGAGAAGTCACTCCGCTCGGCTGCACCTGATATGACTAAGATAATGGCGGTAGAGGGGGATGACGAAGGGGGCCGAGCGGAGGTGGGCGTTCCGTTGGTGCCGAGGTACCATGAGTACGCCCTGTCTGTCATTTTTTGATCTGGACTGCTGGACAGTCTGGGTCGATGGGTGGGGGATGGGGTGTGCAGGGGGGTATGGTGCTGGGGGGACGTGCCTGGGGATGTTGTAAAAGTAATGTTGTTTTTGTGGATGAGTTTTGTTTCCATAACTAGGTACGCGGAAAAGGAATGGGTTGAGAGTTATTAGGTCCCTGGGGTCTGGTGCTGAGTCTGTACGGTTATGCATGACCGTTTAGCAGGGCACTGGGCTTCCTGGGGTTAGTGACAAGGTGGGGTGCCTGGGCGTTAACTACCTTGTACCTGTGGTGAGGTTATCCTGTCCTCTGTGGGGAGTCTGTAATGGACGCTTCGGAAAACAGAGGGTGGGGCCTCGCGGCGTGCAGGGAGTGATGTCGGAAGGTGCGTAAAAACAAATGTTAGTGGACACGTGTCTGAGGAGGACAAATGTCCACTGGGGGGAAGTAATATTGAAAAATGGAAACAAGATGATTGAATGGAATGTGTAATCAAGATGGTGACACTAATCAAAGAATTTTGTGATTTTCGAGGTGAAACAGAATATTGGAGCGGGACCACAGGGAAAACATCGGAAAGCGGAAAATCAACGAAGGAGGGATCAACATAGAAGCGGAAATAAGGGAGTAGACACCGGAAACGCAAACACCACTGTCAATCACAACATCTCTCAAAAATTCGAAAGAATTGTATGAATTAAGTAAAGGATTATTCATACTGTTGATAAGAAATCTCTAAAAAATTAGATGTGGTATGAATATTAGATAGAAGATATATTCATACTGAAAAAACGGAGTAAAGTGAAATTCCAGTTGAAAAATTAAAAAGAACTGTTGTATTTTGTGCTCTATTTTTTCAGCAGTTCTGCCAGGCAACAAGGGCACCGCAAGTCAGGTAAGACTACAGATCACCAGTGAGAAGGGAAAGAAGAGAATAGACAGGGCTACAAGTACCGTTAGCGGTTGTTCGAGTAGGAGATAGTCACAAAAGCATAGACACCTACACTTAGACAGGGAATACAAAGATCACTCTTGCCTGCTGCCATTTTTAAAAGAAAAGAAAATAGGACACAGAAAGAGGAATTAAAAACCTCTAGTACATGAGAAGAAGAAACGCATATAGAAAAATGACAAAAGAGGCGAATAAAGATGTGAGTACACCAATTGGTTGGATGGAGGATACCCTGATACAAGTGCTTGCTAAAAATAATCCTTACACAGAGGACAATCCTTACTATGTGGAAAGACTGATTGAATTATCAACCAAATGGAATAAAAGATGGCCAAAAAACACAAAACCCTGGCCTATTGAGGGCTCTTTTGATTTAGAAATAATATCAGATCTGCATGCTCTAATTAGGACATATAGAACGGGGGAGGAAAAAGTGGGAAAGATGACAATCAGAGGGAAAAAACGCATGCAAGAAATGGACGCCTTATCAAAATTCGCTCGGGAAGCTGAGAGAAGGAAGAGTATGGTTGAGGACAGTTCGACTGCCAATAAGGAGGCCCTGCCGACAGAGGAGCTAGCTCCCATCCTGATCACTCCCCAGGCCCCTAAAAGGACAATAGTCATCTCCCAAAGAGCAACTGAGGTAAATATAGCACCTCCACCTTATGCCAGCAGGAATAAGGAACCAATCTACCCTATCCTGCCTATGATAGACATGGATAGCCAATACGAGATAACCAACAATAGTGGCCGTAGAACAGAGATGGGACGGGCAGTGACAACAATCACCCTAACGCCTGAAGCAGACGAAAAAGAGGGGGAGAGAAGAAGGGAGCGAGACGTTCAGTCCCACAGTATTCCTTATCCCAGGGCGGAGGAGAGATATCGAGACGAAGAGAGACACCGATGCAAACATGTACCGCTCACTGCCGCACAGAAAGAAATTCTCTGGGCGGAAGGAGAGGGACGCCGAAGCGACGACATCAGGGCTTGGGATGACCAAATAGAAAGTCTATACGATAGAGATCTCAGCCCCAGGGAAAGTCAAGACAAGCTCCCATCCGGCGTCGGCTCTCCCCCCCGCAACCCGCAAATACGGGGAAGACACAGGGGACGAGGAACAGACATGGGAGCCCCCGAACAGGTACCAGGAGAAAGACAGAGAACGAGAGGAAGAGGAGAGAAAGAACAGACCCCTCAGAGAAGTGACGCCGAAGAGGTTACCTGCTCCAAAATTCACTACACCATTCTCCGTGCCCGCACCTTCCCTCGAAGAAAGAGACCAGCTGCAGAAACTGACGGCTACCATGGAGGAATTAAATCGACGACATCATGGAATGAGTAAGGAAAACCGAGAGATGGAAGCACAGATACAGTCCTACCACGATGACCAAGACACTGAGTCCGAGGGATACAAAGCAAGCACCGAACGCTGGAGAAGGGGCACCACAGCACGACAAGAATTGGAAGAACAAATGACAAAAGCAAAGGATGAAATCAAAGCGTTGAAAAGGTCGGAAGAAAAAAGAGTGACCAGATCCAGTACCCGAGAGCCTACGGTCAACATACAACCCTTGATGATAAGACATCAGGGATTGGAGTACCAGCCATGGAATGCTTCAGACATGTCCCAAATATCGGAGAAGTTGCCCTCCCTCCAGAATGGGGCTTTTCCATGGATTGCCAAGCTGGAGGAAATAATGGTAGGCCAACAGCTGGCTATCGGCGATGTCAAGCGACTACTCTCTCACAAAGTAGGAGTCGCTGGCATGGAAGAACTACTAACCAAGGCTGCCTTGGTGCGGTATGTAGTGTCTGGAGCCCACGACCAGGACCTCTTCGCCGCTCACCGAGGAGCACTGTGGCGGGTCCTGCGGGAGACCTATCACACCCTGATGCATCCAGATAAGATCCACATTGGTGCGTTGGGACCTGATACCCCCCCCAGAGAGTATGTGGCACAAGCCTACGCCACCTGGAGAGACATGACCGGCCAAGACCCTGCACAAAATCCAATGGGAGAGGCGATGCTAAGAGAGAAAATACAGAAGGGCCTCTCCAATGAGGTGAGACAAAAACTGAACGAAGTGGTGTGCCTGGGAAGCCTTCCGTTAAATGCATACCTGGAGAACGTGAGCCATCAAGTGGAGCTGCACAGGAAGAAGGAACAACAGGCCAAAGACAAAGAAACGGCAAGTCAGCGAAAGCTCATGTACCAACAGCCGGTCGAGGCAGTCAAGATGGTAGAGTACCTCCAAGCCCTGGTACAAGCCACACCACCCAGAGCCGAGACGGGGAATAGTGGACAACTGAACAACCAGGAAACAGCACAGCCCACCAAACAGGAAGCACCGGCACCCACTCAACAACAAAATCAGAGGGGATCAAACGGGCAGTCACGACGAGGAAATGGACAGCAAAGAAGCGGACCCCTGGAATGGCCAGCGTCAGCGGAGTGTTGGCATTGTGGAGAAATCGGACATTTCGCCCGGAACTGTGAAAAAGGATGGCGAAGCCAAGGACCCAGCAGCAGGGGTCGAGGAAATAACAGAGGAGGTGGCCGAAGAGGTTATGGCCGATCCCAGGAGCAGTGGTACGGACCCAACCAATACCAGAACCAAGACCAGATGCAAGACCAGAACCAGCAACAGAACAGGGGCCCAGTGAATCCGTCCAGAGGGCCGGAACAGGAGTTCTGACGAGGCCCAGAGAGTTCAATGGGGGGGTGCCAGCTGTCATTGTCACACTTAAGGGAGGAACCGATAGTGCACGTAGCGGTGAATAATAAATCTGTCAGGATGATGGCAGACACCGGGGCGGCGTACACTGTGGTCCAACCTAAAGATGCGACACACCTGCCCATGTCCAGTCGATATGTACGGACCATTGGATTTGAAGGGATAAAGAAGCTGATTCCAGTGACAGAGCCTGTCACCCTGAAGTACAGAGGCAAAGAGGCGACGGTTTCCATCTTGGTCTCCGACACCGCACCCATTGGCTTACTGGGCAGAGACGGCCTTGGTATGTTGGGGATGAACATTCTATGCACGCCGGATGGTTGTGTGATCGACGTCCCAGAAGACCAATATTATGAAATGATGCAAAGAACAGACCCCCGACCCCCGGAAGTATACTGGTTGGGGAACCTAAGCCAGGAATTGCTCGGACCAGCGTTGGAATGGGAGACCTTCATCACCGCCAATATGCCAGCGGCAAAGAACCCAGAGACACCATACCATTGCACCCTACAGTACTATAAAGATGCGGATGAAAGACAAGCCGAGGAGTGGATGAGAAATCAACCAGAGGAGGTGCAGCTCAACGCCACCAGCATAGTGATGGGCCCCCAAGGAGCAGCAATACGGCTTGCACGGAGCAACTATCTGCAAAAGGAACACGAGATCACAGACAGCGTTCCCCACATGACGCTAAAAGTGACCGACTCGTGCGACCAACAACACATCGGAGGGATGATGAAAGAGGCAGAAGGAATAAAGTTCGAACAGACGACGGAGAACCGACTCATATGGATAAGCCCGGACAAACGGTTCATCAAGATAATGATTCAAGGCACAGGGATGGGACGTCCCCAGACGGTGCAGCTGTCACAGGAGACAGTAGAAGAAACCCCCCAGAAATTGAGCCTCCAGGAGGAGATGATGGGGGCCATACCGGAAGTGCTGTGGTCAAAACATAGCACCGATATTGGACTGATCAAATCTGCTCAACCAGTGAGGGTGGAGCTTAGACCAGGAGCAACCCTGCCCTGGAAAAGTCAGTACCCACTGAAGGAAAAAGCGGTGGCCGGAATTGAGCCACAAATCAAAGGACTTCTAGAAGCCGGAGTACTACGAAAGACAAAGAGCCCCAAGAGCAACACGCCGTTGCTGCCAGTGGAGAAACCTGACACCTCGTACCGTCTGGTACACGACTTGAGGGCCGTCAATGAGGTTTTAATTGACTATCCCGCCGATGTCCCAGATCCCCACACACTACTGACATTCATCCCGCCGCAAGCTGAGTATTTTACGGTTATAGATTTGTGTAGCGCCTATTTTAGCGTACCTTTGAGCAAAGAGTGCCAGCATTTTTTTGGTTTTACCTATAAGAATGAGCATTATGAGTACACTAGGCTCCCACAGGGATTAAAGCATTCCCCACACATCTTTAACAAGATCTTGAGAGAGGATCTGGACGGGTTGGACCTGAGATTAAAATCCAGAGTCATTCAGTATATGGACGATATTATCTTGTGTGCCGACGATCAGACAACATGTCACAAGGAATCTATCGAACTATTGCAACTACTAGCAGAGAAGGGACACAAGGTGTCTTTGAAAAAATTGCAGTACTGTCAACCTAAAGTAGCATATCTAGGTCAAACGATTTCAAAAGGCCATCGAGCTATTACAGAGGAACATTTGGTGGCTATTAAGAAAGCTCCAAAGCCAGTGACTGTAAGACAGATGATGATGTTTTTGGGAATCGTCGGGTATAGTTCCACTTGGGTGGAGAATTATACAGAACTAGTAGGGCCTTTAAGAGCTATGATAAAAGTTTGCGGAAATGATAAGTTGAGTGCTAAAGTAACCTGGACTGAGGAGGGCCTGAGGGCATTTGAGACCATAAAGACCCGTATGTTAGCTGCCCCGGCCTTGACTTTGCCTGATTATACCAAGCAGTTCATACTGTATGTCTCTTCCTCTTCAGATCAGAGGTATGCATGCGCAGTACTGGCACAAAACACCGGAGTGGGGATCCATCCACAACCAATAGGATACTACTCCATCGCCTATTCAGAGGTGGAAATGGGAATGCCTCCGTGCTACCGAGATTGCGCCGGAGTCTTCCTGATGTACGAGAAAGCTGCAAGTATCATGATGGGGTATCCAGTCAATATTATGGTAGGACATGCGATCCAAAATTTGTTGGAATCTGGTAAATCTGCACTAACGATACCCCGTCTGAAAAACTATTACAGGATTTTGGAACAGGAAGATGTTACTTTGACTAGGTGTTCCATAGTGAACCCAGCGCAGACCCTTCCTAAGCCTGAGGATGGAGAACCTCACGACTGTGTGGAGGCCGCTGAGAGGTACTCCAGACTTAGAGCTGACTTGCAGGCTTTCCCGTTTAGCAGTCCTGATTTGGAACTATGGACAGACGGCTCATGTTACAGAGTTGGAGAGGACCTAAAAGCAGGTTACTCTGTAGTAAAATCACAAGGTGATGGGTTTGTCGTAGCAAAGGCCGAAGCCTTGACACAACCCTGTTCAGCTCAGCTGGCGGAACTAGTCGCTCTGACTGAAGCGTGCAAAATGGCAGAAGGCAAGAGCTGTAATATCTACACGGATAGTAGCTACGCACAGAATATCAGTTTTCTCTACGGAGCGGTGTGGAAAGGGCGAGGTTTTAAGAGAGCAGATGGTACCGCCATAAGACACTGTAGTCAGATAACCGATTTGTTGCAAGCAATAATGAAACCCAAACAAATCGCGATTATCAAATGTGCTGCCCATCAGTCTGATGAGTCTAAGGTGACCAGAGGTAACAACATGGCGGATGTTGCTGCCAAGCAAGTGACAGGTGCGGACAGAGCAGGTAAGGTATTGGTTATCACACATGAGGTGGAGTTGGAAGATAAGATTACTTACAAAGATGTTTTGACCTTTCAGGAAGAGGCGAGTCAGGTGGAGAGAAATCTCTGGTCAGCAAGGGGGGCTAGTAGGGATGGGACAGGTTTGTGGCGGAACCATGAAGGACTTGTGGTTGCACCAACTGGCCTGGTCGGACTGCTGATCCAAACTGCGCATGAGTTCTGTCATGCACACCGGAGAGAGGTGAGTAGAAAAATAGAAGAGTATGGGTTTTGGGCGCCAAACCTGCTACGGCAGATTGATTGTGTAATAAGTAGATGTGCAATTTGCTTGAAGAACAATGCACGCAGAGGGATCGTTGTGTCTCCGGGACACATCCCCACCCCAAATGGCCCAATGAGAGAACTTGTGATTGACTATGTAGACATGATAAAACCGATTAACCAAAAAAGGTACATTCTTGTCGTGGTGTGTCGATTTTCAAAGTGGGTGGAGGCTTGCGCGACTAAACATAAGGATGCTGCCTCAGTGGCTAAGTTCTTATGCCGTGAGATAATAAGCCGTTACGGAATTCCCGATAGAATCGCGTCGGATAATGGAAAATAATTTGTGGACAAAACTGTACGTTTAGTACTCCAACAGATGGGGATAAAACAGCGTTTCGGGTCCGTTTACCACCCTCAGAGCCAGGGGGCTGTGGAACGCATGAACGGGGTACTTAAGAACAAATTGGTTAAGATCTGTCAACACACCGGTCTAAGCTGGCTGAGCGCGTTACCGTTAGCATTGATGGCTTGTAGATCTAGCGAGATCCGGGGCCTGCGTTTAACTCCGCACGAAATGTTGTTTGGCCAATGTATGGTTGTGCCCGGATTGCGCGCAGCAGGAAAAGGTCCGAGTTTGGATATTCTAGACCACGAGATGCGTGAGTACGTGAAGTACATGTCAAAGCTCCACGGGGCAATCTATGATTATGTCTCTAGTAAACGAGAGACAGAGGAGGAGGAGGATAGGCGGAATGTTCCCCAGATAGTACCAGGGGACTACGTTTATGTTAAAGTGTTCAGACGCAAGTGGTATGGAGCGCGGCGGGAAGGACCGTACGAGGTCGTAAGAGCTACGGAAAGAGCGCTACAGGTAAAAGGATCTTCAATGTGGTTTCACCTTTCGCATTGCGTAAAAGCCCTGCAAGATGGGCAAGAATTGGAATCCGAACCCCTGTTCATTGATCAAGAACAGGAGGAAAGGCACGACGAAGGGGAGAATGAAGACGATTATGGGGAACCAGACAGAGGCGAACATGATGGTCCCTCTAGGGGAAATGAAGGATTTTTGCAGGAGCCAGACAGAGGAGATCATGAATTGGAATTGGAAAATGATGATTTTTCCTCTGTGGATTTTGGCGGAGTACCAACAGCGGAACCAAGGACGCTGGAGGAGAGAGCGATTAGCGCAACTGCAACGAAAGAGAGACGGCCAAAAAGGGTTATCAATAGACCTCAGAGGTTTCAGTGAGGATAACTGGTAGAATTGCAGCTAAGAGGAAATAGACCTCAGAAGGTCTTTTGCGAAGGAGAAATTCAGTGTTTATATGTTTATGGTTTAAGTCTCCTTCGTGTTTTATTAGAACTGTTAGTCTTATATTGGTGTGAGGTAAATCTTTTCTTGCAGAGTCCATTACACAAATAGACACAGGTGGTAAGGACATGGATAAATATAGTCATAAACGAAAAGAAGCTGAGAATGGTACGATCATCTCTTTGCATAGAGAGACGGACCTAGACTGGATGTCATAATAATAACTGATAAATGTGTATAACTATGCAAGAAGAAGAGGTAAGTGAAATTTTGGATTTTTTAAGTTTTTGGAAATTTTTAAAGAAAATTGTTTATATTTTATGGTAATTATAACATTTTTGATTTTGGAAATTTACTGGTTACATAATGAGGGTAGACCCCTCAGAGAAGGGATTGTCGTAAATTAATTGAATAAAAAATGTACGGTACAGTAAGGTTAGGGTTTTAAGGAGACATATGGTCACAGCTTTAAAGAGGAATGACGCTCAAGTCAAAGCAAACAGCAAGGACTGCACTTTTGTTGAGGGGTAGATTACTGTTTCCTCACCCCCCACTCGGCGAGGTCAGTAACGCCATAAAAACCTACCCCTCCGACACCAGGAGGAGGGGTTGGTGTATTTTAGGGTAGAAACAGACCAAACCATGGTGCTATTCTCCTCTGGTGACAGTTTAAGTCTTCTGCCAGGAAGACAGATAAGATGGTTACAGGGTCGCATTCCTTAGAAAGACAGTTGGTGGTTTAGATGTGAGTAGGAGATAGAAGGCCAGGAGGAAATAACTTAGCAGCTGGTCCAAAACAGTTAATGACTTACAAATGCAGAAAGTTAAGACTCTAAAATAAGCAAGTTATTAAGCAACAGATAACTATAGGAGACACATTAAGAAAAAGCAAGCACTATGACACTAAGAAATAGACGGATTGACCACTGAGAAGTGGAATAATCTGACTCACGGGAAATAGCCACACATAGAATTAAAACATAACATTGTCAAAGAAATAAGATTCTAGTTTAATATAGGTAAAAAGCCATTACCAGAGAGAGACCAAATTAAATAAAACAACAGTCCTAAATACATTGCTTATGAAATAAAAAGGAGATAGAGTTTTGCATACTACTGTACCCACAATAATCTAAATCTGAATTAAATAGGATTTAGATGATCTAGCATAATCTGGAATGTAATAGTAAAAAGCCTGTAGTAAAGTAGAGTGAATATTTTATTGTTCATTTAGAAAGAAAAGGTTAAAGACCAAATTGGAAAAAATAGCAGGCCTAATGTAAACTTATCCAAAAAGGTGATTGCTAATTTAGATCCCGTTGGTAAGAGTTGTGTGTGTATTATACTGTGCTATAACCATTCTGCAATCTGTTAAACAAAAGTATTCACTCATATATTTTGATCAAACAATAACTGTGTAGTCCTTGAAAAACGGCCCGAAATAAGTTACTTCACCTCCTTATTTGGAGAGTAAGACAGTCTCCTAGAGTGGTAAGCCAATCACATTGGAGTCCTTGGCATGTGACAGCACATCTCAGAGACTCGATCAATGGGGGATGGGTTGTCGAGTCCCTATATTTACCACAGATCGGAGACATGGAGAAGAACGCACGGAGACCAGCAGACCACGTCGACGCACGGAGAGCATCATCTTGAGACGCTGAAAACCTATCCGATCGAGACGTGCTGCAGATGCTGATTAGACCTAGAAAAGTTGACAAGAACTTTAAGCTGTTTGGATCTTCCAATAAACGACGGCCAGACTATCTTTGTACCTTTAGCGCCTGGCTCCGACTCCAAATCATTTATAAGACAATTGAACAGAACGTGTGAGTACAACAGCAGAGATACTATAGAGATCCACTATACGATCCTAAGACTTTAGTAGATAGATTCATTGAAAATACACGTCACTAGCTAATGGGTCGACCATAATGCACATTCTGCACCAATCAATATCCACAACAAGTCACTCCCTAGCTTCCTGTTTTTATAGGAAATGCATGAATAGTATGTGTAATCAAAGAGCATTCAGCTAGCCGTTTCATGGCAACTTTAATTAGGCAGTAAGTACGGATTGTGTTGCTACTATACAAACAAATGTTGGTGTTGTTTTTCAATACACCCGTATGTGGTTCAGGACAGTGCATCTATTTTGCTCAAAAATATTTGAGCATTTTCTATAGGCGAGTTTGTTTCCCAAATAAAAGCACAAGTTGAAATCTGTCAATCGCAGCATGATTGAGAGGTCTGGGAAGGGAAGGATCATCCGTATGCCATTTTAAATCCTCTGCACTTCTCCAAAACCCCAAATCCCTCATCCCCTACCAAGCCAGGAAAACAGACAGGTTCCTCTCTCTCTTTCTCCCCTTGTTGTTACTCTCTTTTTCACTCTTCCTGCCTCTCACATGTGCTCTCTCTCTCTCTCTCTCTCTCTCTCTCTCTCTCTCTCTCTCTCTCTCTCTCTCTCTCTCTCTCTCTCTCTCTCTCTCTCTCTCTCTCTCTCTCTCTCTCTCTCTCTCTCTCACTCTCTCTCTGTCTCTCTCTGTCTCCCCTTGTTACTCTCTTTTTCTCTCTCCCTGCCTCTCACACATGCTCGTCCTACCCCTCTCTCTCTCTCTCCTCTCTCTCTCTCTCTCTCTCTCTCTCTCTCTCTCTCTCTCTCTCTCTCTCTCTCTTCTCTCTCTCTCTCTCTCTCTGTCTGTGAGATGACATCTCAGTGAGGCCAATTGTTTCTCCCCCCTGGAGGAGATTATAGTAGGGAGAAACTCACAGACAGACACAGTTAGCCTACCTCTATGCCCTCCGCTTGATGCCTGGGCCTTGCCTGAGCCAGACTCTCTGTGTGTGTGTGTTTGATTGATTGAAAAGTTTATTAACAGATTGCAGAATGGGTACAGTACAGTACAGCTCAATACATACAATTGTTAAGGGGATGCAGACCAGAGAAAGACTTTCGTCTTGTTTACATCAGGGTCCCCCATTTTCAATTCATCATAACATATATGACATACATGACATACAGATAGACAGTACTGCTACATCTATACATTTATGACATATCAGATTTGCAAATACAGTACTGTTTGTGATACAAAAGTGTCCAGAAAAGGAGTGTATATACATTTGGCGTAGAAACTGTACATTGGAGGAGGTTGGTTGGGTGGGGTGGGGTTGGGTGGGTTGGGTGAGGGCTGTACATTGGAGGTGGGGGGGGGGGGGGGGTTGGGTAGGGGACACACACACATTTTACACTGTACATTGGAATATTGACAAAGCCTTACTTGGTCATTTACTGTACAACTAGGTTAGGACATTTGTAGGGGCCAGTTTCGAATTGCAGTCTCACGTAGATGTTTTTTGAGAGTGTTTTTGAAAGTGGGTAGTGATTCACATTCCTTTACAGCTTTAGGCAGGGCGTTCCACATTGATGTGGCATAATTGCGAAACGTGTTTAGTCCCTTGTTTGAGCCGAATCTGGGTTTTACATGATTTGTGGAGCTCCCTCTGGTGTTGTGATCGTGGTATTCACTGACCTTTGGGAAGTATTTTGACATGTACATGGGTACCTTGGTCGCGTAGTGTATCTTGTAGACCAGGCCCATTGCAAGTTGCTGTACTCTGTCGTCTACTCTAAGCCATCCTAGGTTGTCAAAGTGGGCAGGGGTGAGGTGGGTTCTAGGAGTCAGGTCAAGTAGTAGTCTGACTAGCTTGTTTTGAGATGTTTGTAATTTGTTTTTTAGTGCCTTTGAGGTGCTTTGGTACCATGAGGTGCAAGCATAGTCGTAGTACCCTTGAATGAGTGCTCCTGCTAGAGTCTTCAGGGTATTCTTGTTTACCAGAGAGGAGATCCGGTACAAGAATCGCGTTCGTTGGTTGACTTTTTTTATTACATTGGATGCCATTTTGTCACAGGAAAGATTAGCCTCTAGGATGGAACCCAGGTAGGTAATTTCATCTTTCCTTGTGATAATATTGTCACCCACTGTAACCGAGAAGCCGTCGGTCTTGCTGAGTTTGTTATTTGAACCGAAGAGAATGGACTCTGTTTTGCCCATGTGTAATGATAGTTTGTTGTCGGCGAGCCATATGCAGATTTTGCCTAGTTCCGAGCTGAGGGCTTTTTCAACCTGTAACTTGTTCTTGTCAGAGACCAGCAGGGCTGAGTCGTCCGCAAACAGGAACAAGTTGCAGTCACAAGCTGACGACATGTCATTTGCATAAATTAGGAATAGTAGCGGTCCTAGTATGCTTCCTTGTGGAACACCACAGCTCACTGTGAGGGGGGGGGGATAGGGTACCGTTTACTTCCACCATCTGTTCCCTCCCCTCCAGGTAGGATTGTATCCAGCTCACTGATAAACTATCAAAACCAATTGCTTTTAGCTTGTCAATCAGAATGGTGTGATTGACAGTGTCGAAGGCCTTTTGTAGGTCCAGCATGACCATGCCGCAGTATTTGCCCGCGTGTGTGTGTGTGTGTATGTGTGTGTGCAGGGCCGCCTCAGGGGGTGTGCGAGCAGTGCGGTCGCACAGGGCCTCGCGGGAAGGGGGGCCTCGCAAAAAAATATATATATATATTTTCTATTAATTTTTTTTATTCTTTTTTTTTCTTTTTTTTTTTCTTTTTTTGCGAGGCCCCCCTTCCCGCGAGGCCCTTTTTCATCACAGACCTAAAATCTAGTTTTGCTTATATGCTTATATATTTCACATTAGACACGTTTGTAGAATGACTTGTTCCTGGGTCTGCACCTGGGTCACTATTGTGCTCTGCAGCAGGCATTGGTTTCAATGAGGGGAGGGGTTACAGGTAAGGTAGCGTCTGACTATTCCGCGCGTGCAGCATTGGAGTTTATGCCAGCCAAGGTGAAGAGGACATCGTTCGGCAGATGGACTGAAGATGAAAGTTGTTGCATGTTAGACAGTTCAGTCAGGCTAGCCATCCCGGCTAAAGACAGGGACAGCTAGTTAGCTTTAGCTACGTTATAATATTGAGTGCTAACGTGTGGTTCAGTCGGGATAGCCATGATGATGTCGGCTAGTAGCTAGCTTAGCTAACGGCTAACTAGCGTTAGCTAACCTATCCAGAGGAGCGAGGCGAGGCGAGTGGATGTCTTTTCAAAAGAAGGAGAAGAGAACTTGTGAGCAGATAAATCTGTTAGGCAGCAATACGCCGAAAGGTGTCCAGTCTGCCGGAAAGTACTCGAAGAAGAAGAAGAAGAAGAAATTACACCGTGGGCCAAGTCTCCTTCCAACTTTACCATTGGCGCCGGCCGCGCCGCATTCATTGATACTGCGTTATGGTGAGTCAACCTATGATTATATACCCGCCGTGGACCTGACCTATCTATCTTTCTCTCTCTCTGGAGCCAAACTGGTCGACTAGCTAATATATAGTACTACTAGTAGCTAACTGTGTGTGCCTGGTGAGAGCACCTGGCTGTATGTAGACAGTAGCCGCATAGCTTGTTAGCTGTTAGCTAACGCAGAAGCATGCTATGCGGCTACTACATACAGCCAGGTGCCTGATTGAGCTAACTGTTAGCCAGTTAGCTGTTTAGCGTCAGCTGGGAACGTTCGTTTGATGCTATCAGTTAGCCTTGAGAATAGCAGGCCCTGGCACTCTGACTACGACATCATCTTTGACAGAAGATGTAGTCGGGCCTGCACCATGACAAGGCTCTGGCCATAGCTTTGTCCCGACAGCGAGAGGCCTTTTGTCAACGTGGAGACCTGTGTTGCGGCCTTTCGCCCTGCGTTCCTCGTGCAGGTAACGTAAGATTAATGAAAATGTCATGACATTACCCCACTCTTCCTTCCTTCCCCTCCCGAATGTTTTGTTAATAACGATGTTTTTTTCCAGGCAAAACATATGCTACTTCACAACATTTGGAGATACGACATGTGCTGTGTGTGAATGGTCGTTTGTGTAGCTTGGGTAGCGTTGGGCCGTTGGCCAAAGCTGTGTGTCACGTGGCCTGGTGTCACAGTACCTGGCTAGCCTATTTAGCTGATGTCGGCCATTGGCTCCTTGCTGCTTTGGTTTCTCTGTTGACCCTCTTCTTGTTGGATTTAAGTGTTGATCTTTGTCCTTTTGAATCTCTCATACATGCTATAGTCTCTCTCTAACACACACACACATGACAAACACACAGTTCTCTCTCTCTCCTCCTCATCTCTTTCTAACACACACAGTCTGCCTATGGCGGCCTTTCTCGATGGCTAGGCTGTGCTCAAGGATCTTCAGTCACAGTGCTCAGGTATTCTGCCACTGTGTACTCTCTGTTTAGGGCCAAATAGCATTTCAATTTCTTTCCAATGTGTCTCTCTCTCTCTCTCTCTCTCTCTCTCTCTGTACACTGTATATTGACTGTAGAACGGGAGCTCTCTCTCGCTCTCTCTTTTGCTATATGTTGACTGTATCATGCCCGCCTCGGGCAGCGCTATTATTTAAGAATATGTTGACTGTATAAAAAAAAATAAATAAAAATATATATATATATATATATATATTTTTTTTTTTATTTTTTTTTTTTTACCTTTTGGGGGGGGGGGGGGCTCGCGTTAAATCTCGCACAGGGCCTCGCATTTCTCCCAGGCGGCCCTGTGTGTGTGTGTGTGTGTGTGTGTGCATGGCCGCCTAGTTATAGTTGAAAGTGGGGGTGCAATTTTTTTTTTTTACATTTTTTTTTTTATTTTTATTTTTTGCAAGGGTGTTGGAGGTGGGGTCCGGCACGACCCCTCCACGGCAGATTTTTTTTTACATTTAATGAACACCTGTATGTGCAATTTCCTGCAATATAGAGCCTTCAATCTTGACCAAAATAAAGCTGCTCTTTTCACTATAAAACTCCGTTTACATTGCAGTATGATAGCTATAATAATAATAAACTTCACTGCGAGGGCTCTTTTAGCTAACGCTAGCTAGGCACGTATGATAGCCAATTACTATTATAATAATAATAATAATAACTTTCCCATCCTCCCAAAGCCCCTCCAGCCCCGTTCACATCCGCAGCACCCAACAACAACAACAACAACTAATTGACGCTATCAATAGCCCCAGTGAGCGCG
>NW_028174803.1:135587-243087 GCF_963971535.1 Notolepis coatsorum
TCTATTATATACTATGGACAGACACTATTTCTAGTCCAACATTGTAAAAAATTGTGTTTTTTTTCTACATACCTTCCGTTCGTTCACAATTCCAAGCTAAACATTGCCTCGTTTCACTAACATCCAGGCTGGTTTTCTAGATGTGAGATAAAGTGTGTTTTGTGCAGCGTATGCGCAAATCTCATGGCTGCTCGCTTGGAAAGCTATTTATATTATATAGGTTTCCTCATCGGTCGGTTTGATTACAGTTCTTTTACTTTTACCAGTAGTGCTTAGTCCAACAAACGCACCTTATCGTCCATAATCATCATCCATATAATCCATTTAGACTTTTTCATAATAACCAATAGTTCACTCTAGGCGATCACGATTGTCGAACGTTCCTGCTCACTGCTGCTCACAATGAGTACCTAGTTGTTTGGGGCTGTGGGGGCTGGTACTAACACACTAATAGCTGGCCCATGTTCATACGGTAGGCGTATTTTCAGATTAGAAAATATTGCCAAGTACAAAACACAGTAACGACACTAAAGTTGTTTACATCCCATAAAATGACATGTGGACTTTCTTTGCGAGTAGCTTTCCCATGACCAGGAGCCACTGTGAAATCATTAATCATTAATGGAGATGTTGAAATGATTGACTCGTCTTGTTTTGTTACAGTTTTTGTTCTGATCTAGTCAGCCTATTGCTTTCTAAAGATACTGGATGGACAGTAGCCTATTGATTGTCAAATAACATATTAACAGTATGATTATATATTAACTTGATCGATGGACATTTTGTTGGAAGACAACTGAACACTGTGTTTAACTTTTTTTTTTTAATGGTTTATTGCAATAAGGGGTAGGGCCTGATAAGTTAATTGCTTCTTCCTATTCCATTAAAAAAAAATATATATATACATTTGTCTTAGGTTATCTTTGTATTTTTTTGTTTTACTTTGTTGTTTTGTATTTCTATTGTTGTTAAAAATAAACCATTCATTCATCATTTGAATGTTCAGGTCCCAAAATTCTAATCTATATGTGAGATTGTACACTTGAAAGTGTTAACAAACTCCAGTTTCATGTGGACATCTACACCATATACTGTATCCAGCAGTGGAGGAAGTACACAAGACAAAATACCATGACAGAATAGTACTGTGATTAAAGTCTACACCCACAACCCCTTATTATTGGCTGTAGTGTTTGAATGACAGCAAAGTCCATTTCCGTACACCAGTATTGAATGAAAACACGTTTTCCGTCTATTAAATTAGCTCAACCCAAACACGGACGGTACACTCTGTCGAACAATGTGGATAAGTAGTTATATCAGTGATGTCAAACACTGCGTTCTCATGTCCCCTCGGATCTTCCTCCATTATGTGCTGGGACTGCGATCTCCTCCCTCTCCATCACAAGGCATTGGCTAATTGTTTGTCGGGTGTGTAGCGATGCCCCATTGACTGCTCTGTCCCGACCTATCCTGGGCGCCGATTTGATTTGACATTTCCATTTAAAAGGCCACAGATAGATCACACTCTTTGTAGGCAGGCTGTGGGAAAACTCCTCAATACATGGAGTATTGAGCCTAGCGGCAGTGTGTACTGCCCCCCCCCCCCCCCCCCCCCCCGCTCCACTGTGTTTAAATCCAAATAATCCTCTGCCATTGTTGTAAGTAACATGTCATCTGTTCTCTAGTATTTAGTCTCGTTGTGAAGTTAATTCTATCTGGAAGTGAACTGAACACACACACACACACACACACACACACACACACACACACACACACACACACACACACACACACACACACACCACACACACACACACACACACACACACACACACACACACACACACACACACACACACACACACACACACCACACACACACACACACACACACACACACACACACACAACACAGAGTCTGGCTCAGGCAAGGCCCAGGCATCAGCGGAGGGCATAGAGGTAGGCTAACTAGACTGTCTGTGAGTTTGGATCAGCCATCCTCTCCCTACTATAATCTCCTCCAGGGGGAGAAACAATTGGCCTCACTGAGATGTCATCTCACAGACAGAGAGAGAGAGAGGAGAGAAGAGAGAGAGAGAGAGAGAGAGAGAGAGAGAGAGAGAGAGAGAGAGAGAGAGAGAGAGAGAGAGAAGAGAGAGAGAGAGAGAGAGAGAGAGAGAGAGAGAGAGAGAGAGAGAGAGAGAGAGAAGGGGTAGGACGAGCATGTGTGAGAGGCAGGGAGAGAGAAAAGAGAGTAACAAGGGGAGACAGAGAGAGACAGAGAGAGAGTGAGAGAGAGAGAGAGAGAGAGAGAGAGAGAGATAGATAGTAGAGAGAGAGAGAGAGAGCACATGAGAGGCAGGAAGAGTGAACACACACACACACACACACACACACACACACACACACACACACACACACACACACACACACACACACACACACACACACACACACACACACACACACACACACACACACACACACACACACACACACACACACACACACACACACACACAGAGTCTGGCTCAGGCAAGGCCCAGGCATCAAGCGGAGGGCATAGAGGTAGGCTAACTGTGTCTGTCTGTGAGTTTGGATCAGCCATCCTCTCCCTACTATAATCTCCTCCAGGGGGGAGAAACAATTGGCCTCACTGAGATGTCATCTCACAGACAGAGAGAGAGAGGAGAGAAGAGAGAGGAGAGAGAGAGAGAGAGAGAGAGAGAGAGAGAGAGAGAAGGGGTAGGACGAGCATGTGTGAGAGGCAGGGAGAGAAGAAAAGAGAGTAACAAGGGGAGACAGAGAGAGACAGAGAGAGAGTGAGAGAGAGAGAGAGAGAGAGAGAGAGAGAGAGAGAGAGAGAGAGAGAGAGAGAGAGAGAGAGAGAGAGAGAGAGAGAGAGAGAGAGCACATGTGAGAGGCAGGAAGAGTGAAAAGAGAGTAACAACAAGGGGGAGAAAGAGAGAGAGGAACCTGTCTGTTTTCCTGGCTTGGTAGGGGATGAGGGATTTGGGGTTTTGGAGAAGTGCAGGGGATTAAATGGCATACGGATGATCTTCCTTCCCAGACCTCTCAATCATGCTGCGATTGACAGATTTCAACTTGTGCTTTTATTTGGGAAACAAACTCGCCTATAGAAAATGCTCAAATATTTTTGCCTGCTACAAAATAGATGCACTGTCTGAACCACATACGGGTGTATTGAAAAACAACACCAACATTTGTTTGTATAGTAGCAACACAATCCGTACTTACTGCCTAATTAAAGTTGCCATGAAACGGCTAGCTGAATGCTCTTGATTACACATATATTCATGCATTTCCTATAAAAACAGGAAGCTAGGGAGCAGTGGCGGCCGGTGGGTGCTTCGCCACTAGGGGCGCTATACCAAACATTTTGCAAACATGTACAGTACCACGCAACAGACTCATGGCAAGACGTGAGCGATTCGACTCACACTCACGGCAATGATCGGCTCTTATGAACGAGTCGCTCAGCTGTTACTACAACAACACACAACCAGTCAAATAAAGTATAGTCTAGACTCTAATTCACACTTGAAACACAATATATAAATAGAAAAGTTAGAAACAAAACTCGCCCCGTCTCCAAACACAGGCAGATCTCTCCCTCTCTCCTTCTCTCTCTCTCACACACAGCGCGACGTGGAATCGTTTCGTTACACAATCAGACCTATTATATACCAAGAATAACTTCAGTATGATACAGGCTGTACACATATTTTGCATATTGTTAAACGAGCCAAGGCTAGCTATTAAACTATCGATATGAATCGAAAAATCTGGGACCCTGATGTAAACAGACAACGTCTTTTCTGCTCTGGGCCCTGTTTCATGTACGTGGTTCAACTAAGTCGATCAACATGTCCATTATCCAGCTTCAGTTAACCCGCTGTTCAAAGCCGGGATTTTCCTGTTTCACAAAGGAGGATTCATCTCGTTAACTCAAGCCAGACTTGAGAGTCAGGCTCAAGTCAGGCTAGATGCGCGCTCCCGTTAGGTGAAAGCCACCTATCGATGGCAGAGACCCTGATTCTCAACGGCATTGATTGATTATTGATTTAAGACTTTATTGACAGATTGCAATAGGCTCATCGCCTCGCCGACAAGTTAAATGCGTTATCTATAGGCTAATTCAAGTCCCTCATTACCTCAACAATCAGATTATATTTCTTTAAAACTTGCCTGCTGGATTGAATAATCAAATGAGATCTTGCTAGCGAAAAATAACTAGTTAACTGTTATACAGAATTACGAGACGGCTTTCTTGCCCATTGATTGATGTATAGTCAATATTTAACTTATCTCTACTGTGGTCTAACGGGTTGTTCTTTTGACTTCCACACGGACGACCCGGGTTCAAGACCGGGGTCCTTTCTTTTTGCAATATAGGAATAATTCAATTGGTGCACGTTGAAAGCTATTATAAGAATGACATCCTTAATGCATGTAGATTTATAATATTTTAACTTAAAACCAGGCTACTTTGGCGATAATCATTAATATTATATTCAAAAAATCATATTGGAAACACCGGGATTTGAACCCGGATCGCTAGGTTGGCAAACTTGAGCGCTACCGCTGGGCCACTGTGCCAGATGGGATAGATTCATTGTTTATACATTAATGAACGAGAGACCCGTGTTTAGAATATCCCTTATTTTGAATGAAGTTTTATTTCTTTATCCTCATTCATTCATGGTGACGTCAACGGCTCATTCAATTTCTCAAATCCGTCAAACAGCGCATCTCATCAGACATCTTAATCCCAGTTACAATAAAATAACCACATCATGTGTACATCGCACGAGCGAGCGCCAACGCGCCACGGTATATATAACGTGGCATTATTTAGGACAAAGTGAATTTAATATCAGCATTTTGGGTCTATTTTACATTTCAAAAGCCCCTTGAAGAATGGAGCAACAAAAACGTAATTCAGAATGGTATAATGCAGATCGTAGACTGTGGGAATAGTTTCAGGAAACGGGCTGTCACTTCTCTGCGGGGCGTGGCGATAGTTCAGGCTAACTTGAACTTGACTCTGCTTTCGACCAGGCTCAACTTTTGGATATGTTGTCATGGTGATTTGGAAAATCCACGTACATGAAATCGGAAAGTCAGGCTAACCAGTTATCCAGCTAAAGTTATCCGGCTAACTCAGTTATCCGGGTACAAGAAACAGGGCCCAGGTCTGCATCCCCTTAACAATTGTGTGTATTGAGCCTACTGTATTGTACCCATTCTGCAATCTGTTAATAAAGTTCTCACTCATTCAAACATAGACGATATTGAACAAGCCATAATCCACGATTTTCAATCCGAGAGAGCTGCAGTAGTTAAATCAATGAGCCATCGACACAGTCAGTGTGGTAACGTTATTATTGCATCCAAATTGATACAACGGCTGGCTAGGCAGTTGGTAGTCATAGTCTGTGTTATAAATAAATAAACAATCAGCAATGTCTCGCTTCATGAATGGCCAGCAGTAGCCTAACAGTACTGCTCCTAAAAAAACTATTTACAACGTTAACGTTAACCCAGAGAGAGAGAGAGAGAGAGAGAGAGAGAGAGAGAGGGAGAGAGAGAGAGAGAGAGGAGAGAGAGAGAGAGAGAGAGAGAGAAGAGAGAGAGAGAGAGAGAAGAGAGAGAGAGAGAGAGAGAGAGAGAGAGAGAGAGAGAGAGAGAGAGAGAGAGAGAGAGAGAGAGAGAGAGAGAGAGAGAGAGAGAGAGAGAGCGAGAGAGAGAGAGACTCACTGTTTAGTTGACACGTCCAGGGCTTGCCTTGATAAAGTGTATAATCCACTGTTGATGTATTCCAGGATTTCCAGACCACTGTCCACTGTGTCCAGACTGCATCCGCCATATAGCTTGTTAGCCAAGTGTTAGCTTGTTAGCAGCACCACACAACAGTCACAAGTACTTCATTCCTTTGTCCATTTCCGCTCGAACAGACTGCAAACTACCTGGCGTTCTATCGCCATGCTCTAAGACAAACTCTAACCATAACCAACTTTGAAAGAGTGCCTAAGCTTAACAGTCTAAAGAACTTGCAGTCACGGCACGCTCTAAGACAAACAACCTAGGACCAACCTAGGAACCAACCTAGCCGGAATAAGCTAGAATTGGAACATTAGAAATTGGATTCGGCCAATCAGAGATCGTCAAGCGTTAAGCGTCAAGCGTTAAGCGTCAAGCGCTAAGCGTTAAGCGTTAAGCAACATTAGTAACATTAGCTAGCAAGCAGTGACCACGTTACACCATGTTAACAGGTTAGAGCAAAGCAGTTACACAGTGACCATGTTAACAGGTTAGAACGATAGGTTATGTAGATAACCTAGTTATACTAGTATTGGCTGAGCGTCCCGCTCTGAGCCTTATGAGATATACCTATCTCCTATGATACCTATTGTATCTCCCACGAACAAAAAACTACATGCACCCCACCTGTATGGGGCTCCGCCCCCATGGTGGCACCGCCCATATAGCAGTGACTCTGGTCACCACACATCCTTCCTCGCCAAAAAACCCGTCCCAGGAAAAGATTCCTCAAGAGGGAACTCAGGGCCGCGCAGCGCGGGACGCTCAGCCAATACTAGTATAACTAGGTTATCTACATAATAGTTATACGGCGTATTCGCTATCGCGTCCCGCTCTGAGCCTTATGAGATATGGGGAAGAGCGGACGCGAAGCCCGACAAATGTACCCCCTGAGGACCCGTAAGCCCACATCAAGGGGTGCGGGGAGCCCTGTCACCCCATCCTCCCTAACGAAGGGGGGGCGCAGTCAACTCCACCTGAAATGCGAACAAGAGGGAAACTAGAACCCCTTGAACACACCGTACAGGCGGAACCACGTGTGATTCAACACACTGTGGCCCATACCCATACACCCCTGCTACCCAACCAAAGGAAGGGAAGCAGGAAAGGCCACAGACCCCAGAACCGTCTGGGAGACAGAACCCCCGGTCATGTCCATGAGGTAAAACCTAACAAAGGGGCCCGGGGAGGACCACGAAGCCGCAGCACAGATGTCCTCCACCGAGGCCCCACCCAGGAGGGCGGCAGAGGCAGCCACCCCACGAGTGGAGTGCGCCCTGACGCCCCCAGGGGGATCCTGCCCAGCCAACGTGTAGCAGAGGGTAATACCCTCACACAACCAATAGGACAGGCGCCGCTTCGACAGTGCCTTACCAGCATGAGCCCCACCGTAACAGACAAAAAGCTGATCGGTAACCCTGAAGCCCTGAGTACGGCTGAGGTAAAACCCCAAAGCACGGACTGGACATGACAGGTGAGGAGGAGGACGAAAAGCCTGAACCACAATATCCCGGGAGCGGAAGGAACTCCGGATATTCTTAGGCATGAAAGCAGGATTAGGTCGCAGAGTGGCACCGCAATCGGTCCGAAAAGACAGGCACTCTGGACGTACCGAGAGAGCACAGAGCTCACCTACGCGTTTAGCGGAAGTGACAGCCAGTAGGAACGCGGTCTTGAAGGACAGCTGGCCCAAAGGCGCCTGCTCGAGCGGCTCAAACGGAGCCAAGGACAACCGACCGAGGACCAACTGAAGATCCCAAGTCGGAGCCAAGGAGCGATGCACCGGCTTAACGCATCGAGCGCCAAGCAGGAAACGCTTCACAAGAGGGTGGCTGAACAAAACAGTCCCCTCAAAACCCTCATGATAGGAGGATATAGCTGCCGCATATACCCTCACTGTCGAAGCCGACAGCCCATCAAGAAGAGACTGGAGATAACTCAGAACAGCATCCAGGGGACAGGAGACTGGGTCCCAGCCCCCCCTTACACCACTCTTTGAACGCACGCCACCTGCCCGCGTAAACCGCGACAGTGGAGGGAGCATACGCACACCGGATGGTATCAACCACAGAGGACTCCATCCCCTCCAGACTCACCCCCCCACCAGCCACACCACCAGGGTTTGACCCAACACCGGAGGTTGGACAAACACCCCGTTGTGCTGAGAGAGGGCCGTCTCCGACCACGGAATGACCCAAGGGGGAGCGATCAGAAGCTGGATTAAGACCGGGAACCACACCGATGTGCCCCGGTCCGGCGCGACCAGGATCACCGTCCTGCGCTCCCTCCGTATCCGCTCCAACAGCTGACTCAACAGCTGTACAGGAGGGAAGGCGTACAGAAGACCGGGCGGCCACGGAAACGCCGAGAAGGCATCCACCCCCAAGGGGGGATGATCTGCTCGACTGAGCGAGAACCACAAGGGGCACTTGTGAGAACGTCGGCACGCAAACAGATCTACCGAGGCCTCCCCGAACCGATCCCAAATCTGCCTGACTATGTCGGAGCGGAGTTCCCACTCGTCGTGACGAAGACCGCCCCGAGACATTACATCCGCCCCCACATTCTCCTTACCAGGAACGTGGAGCGCCCTCAGACTGCGCAGCCTGCGGGATGCCCATAGCAGCAGTTCGCGCGCCGCCCGGAGCAGGCGGGCGGAACGAGTCCCACCCTGCCTGTTGATATACGCCGCCGCCGTCACATTGTCCGTCCTGATCAAAACGTGCCTGCCCACCACAAGGTGGTGGAGCCGTTGAAGGACCAGAAGAACCGCCTTCAACTCCAACACATTGATATGAAGGGTAACCTGGCCAGCATGACCTGTCCATCTGCCCCCCACTGCATGAGACCGAAGCACCCCTCCCCAACCCGTGAGAGAGGCGTCGGTGAAGACCGTGACGTGTGAGCTCCTGCCGCCCATGGGGACCCCAACGGAGAGGATACCTAGCCTCCTCCAATGGGTGAGGTCCCCCCATATCGACAAAGGAACCGTCAACCGTTTCCTCTTGTCCCTCACTGGATCCAGTCTCAAAGAGATAAACCACCTCTGTATCCTCCTCATAAAGAGGAGGCCAAGAGGAACCACCACGTGAGCAGCCGACATAAGGCCCAGCAGACGCATCACCTGCAGCGCCGTAACCGTCCCTCCCAGACGGAAACCCCCGAGCGCGTGACGGAGAACCCACCGACGCTGCTCCGAGAGGGTCGCAAGCATGGGCCTCGACCTCAAGGTCAAGGCCAGGTACTCCACCTGTTGACTGGGAAGAGGGGTACTCTTCTTCCAATTCACAGCAAAACCCAGGCTGGTGAGGAATTCCACCACCAGCCTGGTATGAGACCTGGCAACCTCCTCCGAACGACTGAGGAGTAGAATGTCGTCGAGATAGAATAGAACTCGTATCCCCCGACGACGTAAAGGCTCCAGCGCAGTCGCCACGCACTTGGTGAATGTGCGGGGAGCCAGAGAATACCCGAACGGCATTCTGTGGTACTTGTACGCTACGCCCTGAAACAGGAACCGTAGGAACCTCCTGTGAGGAGGAAAAATAGGACCGTGAAAATACGCATCCTTCAGGTCTATGGAGGTGAACCAGTCCCCCCTCCTGACAGCAAGCAGAAGGAGTCGGACGGTCAACATCCTGAATGGTCTCGTTACAATCAACCGATCGAACGCAGACAGATCCAGTATAGGTCTGACCCCCCCTGTTTCCTTGGGCACCAGAAAATAACGGGAGTAGACGCCTGACATTGCGTCCTCGCTCGGGACCACAACGACGGCCTGCTTCGCCAACAGAGATTGGATCTCGTCGGCCAGGGCTGTCACCGCGTCCGACCCTGACAATAGGGTCGGTACCAAACCTGAGAATGGAGGATGGGGCTGTGCGAACTGCAAAACCAGCCCCGCCTCTAACGTTCTCTGCAACCACCGATTCAAAAGGCATTCCCGTCGCCATATGTGAATATAATCCCACAGTGCCCCCGCCGCCAACTGACGCTGGGCCGCAAGGAACAGTAGATAGTTGGCCCGGTCCCCCCCGTCGTGCAAAACACCCAAGGGAGGACCCCGACAGAAAGGGCCGGTTTGATACGGGAGGAGCTGTCACCAAACTTGTGGACACACACTCGCCCCCTGAACACCCCACCAGCGTACGCTGAGGAGTCGTTCCGCAGCTAGACACGCAAGGCATGAGGACCCCATGGGCTCCTACACGCCGAAGCCCTGCAGTGATATTGCTACCACTCAAATCACGCTCGCCTCTTCTTTGCAGACCACTGCCGGTTTGACGGGAGTGGGAGGCAACAGCGCGACACCCCGCCTGGCGAGGGCGAAGCCGGGGTAACCCCTGCTGAGCATTCAACAGAAGAGGCACCGAATCCCCCTGCTGACCACTGGAGCTAGTGGCAGCTGTAACACCAGGTTCCACCCACCCACAACCTGCGGTGTAGGAACCACGCGACGACGGAACATTCTCACGGACAGACCCAGGCTCAGCCATCAACTGGGTGTCAGCCCCTGCCCCCATGAGAAGCGAAGAATGGGGCCGCATACGCTTCAAAGAAGGTTCGCGGCCCGCAGCCAAAGGAGAACGCTCAGAGCCCCGCTTCTGAGGGTAACAGAAAACGGACCGAACGGGGAGCGGGCTGCTCGGGGCAAAATGACGACGGGTTGGTATACCAAACCCGAAATCACCCAAAATGGCCGATCCCTCGGCCGCCAAGGCTGTCGGCCTCGCGATACCCTGTTGACACTCCAACCAGGGCACCACTGGCGGGGGAAACATGGCCGCCTGTCGAGGATCTCGCCACAGTCGTTGACGAGACCGTGCTCCCACCTCTGGCTGCACAGCGTGAGGCGGTGTAGGACCCCGATCAATAACCGCCTGCGCCTCCACAGAACGCCCAAAAAGACTATCTGTGGAAAAAGGAGTCATGAGGAGAGAAAACCTATCCTCTTCCCCAAGAGGAGACTGCTCCAACCAAGCATGCCTAACAACTAAAGTTGATAGCATCCGAATCCTCCCCGCAGTTATAGCTTGCGACTGAGTCAAGATCTCTATAACACCACAAACATGAATCACGTTTACAATGTCGGTCTGACCCAAAGACCCACAACCCGACGCCATCTTGGATAGGAAAGTAGCCAGCTGAGCCACAACACTGGCCGCCGCTAAATGCCATCCTGCAGCAGTATACCACTCATTCGTCCATACTGCCACCCTCCGAGCCGATATGTTATCAAGCATCGGCCGGGCGGAACGCTGTTCATCCCCGCCTGGGCACAGGAAAAAAGCTACCTGGCTGCTCAGCCAAGGTACCCCCGGCCTGCACCCCGTTGTCAGCCCCTTCACCCGTAAAAAAGGTAAATAAAGCTCAGCAAACCCCCCCACATCCACCACCGACTGACCTTCATCAATGAAGCTGGCAAGAGGAGGGAAAAGCGGAAACCCGCGGCGGGGATTACTAGACATTCCAGCGTCAACATCAGTGTTAGCAGAAAAAACAGTAGTAGCATTAGCGTTAACAGCATGTTCCAGGATCGCCAAGACATCGCCCACGACAGTGGAACGATCGCCAAGCCGCCCCGGCCCCGGTGCTGAAACATACTCCACAGCACGACCAACACCGACATCGATGCCTACTGACACAGACCTCACCTTTGTACAAGCCGACCCGTTAGCCAAACCTTGTACGCTGCCCCTCGGTCCGTCGCCGTCAGCCGAGGAACCACCAGCATAGGTCTGCGTCGTCGAAACAAGCTCCGGAGAATCCAGGGAAACACAATCCTCCGGTAAGCCCTCAACATTACGAATCTTCTTTAATCTTTTCATCCTACTAGTTATCGTACGGTGCACGCATCCAAGTACGCTGGGACGAAAATAGAGGAAGGATGTGTGGTGACCAGAGTCACTGCTATATGGGCGGTGCCACCATGGGGGCGGAGCCCCATACAGGTGGGGTGCATGTAGTTTTTTGTTCGTGGGAGATACAATAGGTATCATAGGAGATAGGTATATCTCATAAGGCTCAGAGCGGGACGCGATAGCGAATACGGCGTATAACAGCTACACAGTGACCATGTTAGAACAGCCACACAGTGACCATGTTAACAGGTTAGAACAGCTATACACAGTAACCATGTTAACAGGTTAGAACAGCTACACAGTGACCATGTTAACAGGTTAGAGCAGAGCAACTACACAGTGATCATGTTAACAGGTTAGAGCAGCTAGTGACCATGTTAACAGGTTAGAGCAGCTACACAGTGACCATGTTAACAGGTTAGAACAGCTGCTACGTACAGTGACCATGTTAATAGGTTAGAGCAGCCACACAGTGACCATGTTAACAGGTTAGAGCAGCTAGTGACCATGTTAACAGGTTAGAACAGCTACCATGTTAACAGGTTAGAGCTCTACACAGTGACCATGTTAACAGGTTAGAGCAGCCACGCAGTGACCATGTTAACAGGTTAGAGCAACTACACAGTGATCATGTTAACAGGTTAGAGCAGAGCAACTACACAGTGATCATGTTAACAGGTTAGAGCAGCTACACAGTGACCATGTTAACAGGTTAGAGCAGCTACACAGTGACCATGTTAACAGGTTAGAGCAGAGCAACTACACAGTGACCATGTTAACAGGTTAGAGCAGCTACACAGTGACCATGTTAACAGGTTAGAGCAGAGCAACTACACAGTGACCATGTTAACAGGTTAGAGCAGCTACACAGTGACCATGTTAACAGGTTAGAGTAGCTACACAGTGACCATGTTAATAGGTTAGAGCAGCCACACAGTGACCATGTTAATAGGTTAGAGCAGCTACACAGTGATCATGTTAACAGATTAGAGCAGCCACACAGTGACCATGTTAACAGGTTAGAGCAGCTACAGTACACTGTGACCATGTTAACAGGTTAGAGCAGCTACAGTACACTGTGACCATGTTAACAGGTTAGAACAGCTACACAATGACCATGTTAACACATCCCACGCCAGAAACGGCTTACGACATGTTTCAAGTTCATGCGAATTCTTCCAATCCACGGCGTACAACTTTATTGAGATCATATTTCATTTTTTCGCCATGTTATTCATAATTCCCTCACGGAGCCTGGTATGATGCAGTGGGAGCATGCACAACTCTGCAACGCTTCAATACTGCCACCTGGTGGATGATCAGCGAGTTGCCAAACCGGAAGTGGATCTCTTGTGATCCCGGTGCATCTGACAAATGCGTCCGGCACTCGCATATTGTTGCGGGACTGTATACACACGTCCGTGTGTAGCGATCGCTGCCATAATGCAATAATCTATACGATTTGGCCGTTTATTATGATTACACAAACCGGAAATGGATTTAGGCGATCACCGTCAAATAAGTGGGATCTTTTTCCTCCAGTCTCATCGTCGAACGGTAAGAGGACGCTGACGTTACTTTCAGCCTGTTTGTTTATTATTATCCATGCAAACCGCTCTGATCAATATATCACCCATACTACATAAAGCATTTACCGACGATCACGGAATTATAAACGACCCCCCCCCCCCCCCCGTTCACCCGCGCATGGCCAGTCATAACGTTTAGGATCATGTACAGTTGATTTTAATATAGCGTGTATCGCCAACAAACGGCATTTGCTAATCTATATATGCGTTTATGCCTATATCTCACGTTCTAAAAATTACTGCAGAAAACGATAAAAACATATTTATATTCTAGACGGTATTTTCCTATGAATATATGAATGAAAAAGTAAAACGTTCCTACATCCTGAACGATAGATAATCGATGTTGAATGGGCCATAGTAATGTCAATTTAGCAATACAATTTAAAAAGTTATAGCCCTGCAAAGAAGGTGAAGATCTCCATAGGCTTACAGACAGTGCTGGCAGAGAGTGGTATAAGATGCTCAAATTGCGTGGCAGGGAATGTGTTAACAGGTTAGAGCAGACACACACAAACAAGTAGGGTTATTACCAGTCGAGGATAGAGTCAAACAATTAAAACTAAACCACATGTATGATATAGTTAATGGTAGAGCCCCACAGTACATGTCCTCAAATGTGGACATGGTAAGAAATAAACACCACCGCAACACAAGAGCCAGCAAGACGGCCAGAAATTCATTATTTTACACTGGTACAGTATCTCCATATGGAGCAGCCTGCCTATGCACATCAACTTCTTTGGGAAGAAGTGTAGGTTTGAGATACAAAAAAAAATCCATCTTCTCTTAGCGGGATACGAAACGTCTTTTATGTCTTGTTTTATTGTGTTTTTATTGTGTTTTGTTTTTATTGGTATTGTGTTTTTATATTGTGTTTTTACTGTGTTTTTATGTTTCTATCAAGGACCACTTTGGAAATAAGTGTTTTAAGTAATGCTTTTAAGTGCAATCCTCTGGAGTGCAGTGTCATGGTATGATACTGTGGTTTTCCTAATAAAATTAAATAAAAATGACAGTGACCATGTTGACCAAAATCAAATCTGCTCAATTGAACTGTGCTCAATTGAACTGAAGAACTATACCTTAAAACGATACCTTTTATTGGCCGGGTATGGCTACATGTTTTGACAAATAAAGGCCGGACTCGTTTAGAAGCCAGGTCTAAATTATTATTATCTTTTTACATCATAATTTGCCATCATAAGTCAATATTGAGCAAATCTTAATGTAGCGGCTAGACATTAAAGACATTCTCGTTTTATCTGCATCGTCTTCTCTCTCTCTGCCCTGCTTTCTCTGCAGAACAGTGATGTCTCTGAGCTGATGGACATTAGGACAAACATCCAGTCCAGTATGACTTGGCAGTGAATTTAAAATAACGGCAAGGATACCGGCATGCCTTGCCTATGAAAAAAACGGAAAGAACCAAACAATAAAGACAATGCCTATGACTTGGCAATGGTTCTGGGTGATAGAGCTATTATTTATGGAGATACAGTATGTGACTCCAGAACAGTAAAATGCACCCAAAAGTCACGTTACTTTTCATTTGGCTACAGCTGGTCCATGTAATGGGAGTGTTTTCTATTGCCATTTTAAAGAGCAATATACTTTGCAAATGTTGTGCTTTTTTCCTGGATATAAATAAGCAGATTTTTCTGTCAATCAAATTTACATCAAACAATGGACTGCAGCCATGGCTCAAATCATTGGCCCTCTCCCCCAGCTATGTTGCTGTTCTGGAAATATATTGCTTTCAATGACCAGTATTTAATTGTTACATCACCATAAGAATGCTCAGCTAGAATCTGTAATGCTATCAAACAGTGACTGCTAGGCAAAAGAGCCCTGAGTCGTATTGTTTATATTTTTGATTTGGTCCGATGTGTGGGTTGGAGTTTTGTGCTAATAATCCTTGAATTGGAACATCTTTGTTACTTTTCTTAAAAACAAAAGACAAAAAAAGACAAAGAAATTAAAGGGGAACTATTTTACTATTTCTTTCACTATTTGGGCACTTTTACACAATTCCTGTGAGTTTATGGAACACCTCTGTAATTTTTTATTTTTTTTTATTCATTGTTTTGTATTTCTAATCAAGTCCTCAAAAACAGCATTTTTCTACCTCAAGATCTTAAGCCGTTTTGAGCCTGGGCTCCAACCACAATGGTAAACCACTGCCTCGCCTGAACATTATCATGCAGCGGTGTCTCTCTGACATCACAAATCAGCACATTTTCAGATGACTCAGTTCAGTGAGGGTGAATATTGTGAGAGGAGAATTGGAAGAATGCGCCAATATGAGAATTAGAGACATAGATCATATATATATTTTTTTTTATTGATCTTTTTCCCCCTCCATTTTTCTCCGATTTTCTCCCATCCCAATGTTAGTCGTATGCCAATTCCCAATCCCCTTCCTGGTCGCTGCGCACCTACCCCCCACAGTCAGATCATCTGGGAGAGTGGAGGCTACCACGTGCTTCCTCCGACACACGTCCAGCCAATCAACCGCTTCTTTTCACCTGGCAGCGCGGATCCTCCCTGAGAGGGCGTAGCGTGTGGAAGGATCACACTATCCCACTCAGGTCCTATCCGCGCTTAGCAGGCGCCCCGACCGAACTGTAGGAGTCGCTGTTTACAACGACCCGGACCCACCCCGCCAGCTTCTCCCACCCTCTAATACAGCCAATTGTATTAGTGTGAACGGCCAGCCAAGCTGGTGACAACCCCGGAGCTGTGAGCTGGATTCAGCTCACAGCTCCGGGGTTGGTGACGAACGCAATCTCCGCTACGCCACCTAACCGCCCCGAGACATAGATCATATTAATATAAGTCCACATAGCTAGGAAACAATGCTAAACACTGAAAAAGGCCATTTATAAGATAGTTCCCCTTTAAACAAATCTATGTCCAATTGTATTTATTGATTTACCTTGTATTGAACATGGTGTTCTTGTTTGGACACCACATTTTAAATGCATTAATTCCTGTCTGGCTGCTACCCATACCCAAAAATAAACAAATAAAAGTCAAAAGTAAATTAGGTAAGCAGCATCCCCGACTACTTGATTAATTACAACTAATTGGTTGCTTGTGTCCATGGTATGACATCACAAAGGGGGATAGGCTGTGGTCAGAAACATGTTTGGCCACGTGAAGCTTCCTCCCATGCTGGTGCAAAAGTGGGCTGTGCTGAATATGATGCTGCTTGGTGTTCAATCACCTGGCCGTAATCCTCTCAGCTGCTCTCGTATCAGTTGGGCATAGGTGTGTAGAGTGTTTTCGCAGGTCGAAGTTGAGAAAATTTGACCTTTGACCAAGCAGTCGAGGTAGAATTTCTCTGCAACGGAAGGTGAAAAAAACATTTGCGCTAATATGACCTTGGCTTTTTCAGATAAGAACCCTGGCCAAACGGCAAAGGAGGATGTAATTCCCCCCCTTAAATAACATTTAAGGCTGTCAAATCCATACCAATCCTAGGCAAAACCCATTTTCTATAATATGTGGCCTTTAAAGTATACTTATAAAGTAAAGTAACTTTAGTTACGTACTTTACACACACATGCGCAACCTAGGCGTGTGTATTTATTTGTGTTTGAGTTGTGTAGCTTGTGCGTCTGTGTTAACACTTTAATCGCCATGGGTTAAATTCATAATTTACCATCCCTCGCCAGCTCTATTTGTCTATGGAGAAGAGCCCCTTCTTTGCAGGGCTATAACTTTTTAAATTATATTGCTAAATTGCCATTATTATGGCCCATTCAATGTCCTATATGTATTGTTCAGGGTGTAGCAACGTTAAACTTTTTCATTCACATATTCATACTAAAATATGGTCTAAAGTATAAGTATGTTTTTATCGTTTTCTGCAGCTTTCTCCAGAACTTGATTTATAGCTCCAAATGCATTATATGCATGATGAAATACAGTTTGATAGCGATCTGTGCCAGATAATAAATTTCAACTGGAGGTACTTCTAGAAGTTTCTACGTATCATCTGATGATGACCGGATGGGCGGGGGATCGTTTATAATTCCGTGGGCAGCGTTAGATGATTCATCCAGAGTGAGTCATATGTTCATCAGAGCAGTTAGTAAAGAACACGTTAGAATATAACGCTGAATCTTACCGTGGCTTCCTCGCGCCGCTGGCAGATGAGCGTGGAACCGAATTTTTTCTATTATGGGATGTAGAAATGCCCGATCCATTTCCAGGTTGTATAATAGTATATACGTCCAAATCATGTTGTTTTTTCGAGTTATTTGCACCGATCGATGTTCACTGTATCAAGACGGAGTCTCTCTAACGATAGCGAGTGGCCGGACCACATATGGATGAGCACTACCGGTTCAAAGGTTAATATCCGGTTGGCGATCTGCCGATCGGCCACCAGATGGCGCTCTTGGACCGCTAGAGAGTTGAGAGGAGATCAGCAGTGTGTCTCAGGGCTCCGGAAAGGAAATATGATTTCGATGACAGATTTTTGAAATATTGACATCAAAGACGAGTTACGGCGTCTTCGGCAGAATGAGCATGGCTCGGAATGACGTGAAAACTCGTTCCCGGCGATCATAGTGTTAACTACAGTTTTTCCTCTGATGTTGGGGGCCTCGCTTCCTCCCTGTCATCTCCGTCTTCTGATAACTCAATTACGTCCTTTGACTCCTTACAGGCATTAGCTTGACGGCGTCTGAGGCGGAGACGGGGGGATTGTTGTGAGGCAGCCGCAGCCTCACGTCGCTCAGTAACTCAGTTACACAAAGAAGCCGTCAGAGCAGTGAAGTCAGACGACAGTCACATTCATTATTCATACTCGGATACGTGGTACGTGTGGCGTTTCTGGGGGAAACACAATGAAAACACCAATACTGGTATTTATCCTGTGTTGTGTTCTACTCAAGTTTGCTCTTCTAAAAACGGTGTCGCTTTCAACGCCCATAGTTGCCAGTGACACCACTGTTAGAACGTTCAGTTCAGTTGAAGATTCTAATCTCACCTGAAAAAGGGTTTAAAGTAATTGAGCTGGATTTTTAATGGTTCAATGATGAGGACTTAGGGTAAGTAGAGATAAAAAAAGAATCCATCTATGCTTTGCGAGGTGTTGAACACCTGCCATACTTCCATGGAGATCTACACAAATAATTTGCATAATTGATGTACTAGAATTGCATACATAAAGCATAATACTGTACCTCTTCTTTATGGGTTGTGTGATCATCAACTTGCGGTAGCGTACTTACACAACACCTGGCCGCCTGTCTTCACCTTGAATGAATAAATTCAGTGTTCAATTAAAAAATTAAATCCGCACAGGTTTGAGTATCTTCGCATTCACGTACACTGTAGTTTAAGGGAATAGTTTTGCATCTAGTAAATTCTAAAAGAGAACTAAACTCAGTTAATTTCCCCTGTCAACGTCTTAATTTGTCACACACATCATACATAGGCAGTGAAATATGACTCAAGTAAAATTATGTTTTATACTGATATTATGTTATTAAATATCACAGTATATCAATATTTGCTGTGTTTCACATGAACAGATACCGTTACCGTAACTCAGCATACAGGTTGAATGGCAACAGGGTTAGTGGTCCTCAACGATACAGCTGGGCAGTAATTGAACACGGGTCTCAACTACACTACCCAGGTGCCCCTGCCCTATTCCCCGTACCTGGTTCAACTAAGGTCGCTTTCACACAGGGGCTGTTTGGTCCGGACTATCGGACCAGAATTCGATAGTCCGGTTTTTCGGGTTTGTGTGAATGCGTGTCAAACTCGGTCCGCGGACCAAACACACAAACTCTGGTCCGCCCAAAACCATAGGTCTCGGTTCGCTTCATCGGACCAAATATAGGAAATGCTTATTATTATTACCACCGCGCGGCATTCACTGCAAAACAAGCACACTGCATCTATCTATCTATATATCTATCTATCTATATATCTAACTGTGCATCTTGGGTAGAAGGAAGAAAAAACGCGGCTTATTATTATTATTATTATTCACTGCAAAACAAGCACACTGTACACATATGGGCAGAAGACCAAATAAAACAGCTACTTGTGGGCACTCATAAAAACAACGCGGTGTACAAGTTGTTTAGCGAGAGGATGGTGGTAATGGGCTTCAATAGAACAATGGATCAATGCCATGTCAAAATAAAAAAACTCTGCCTCCGCTGATCTGGAGTCAGGCAGGGCTCGCCATATCTATGGGGCTCGCAGTCCACACACACAGACACACACACGCGCGCGCACACACGGGCTCGCAGCCACACACACACATTTCCACTCTCTATTGTCCAATAGACGAGCGCCATTTTAGACCGTGTGACATTGTTCAGAAAGTTTTGGTGCGCCTGACAAATTGCTGTGTGAATGCAGACGAACCAAATGAAGAATGCAACAATGTTGCAACTTCACCACCAGAACCGCACAGAGTCCACCAAAACTATATGTGAAAGCACCCTAAGTCGATCAAAAGTCCCATTATCCAGATTCAATTAACCTGATGTTTGAATCCATGCTTTCCCTGTTCCTCGAAGGTGGATTCAGTCTCGTTAATTCGAACCAGACTTGATGCTCAGGATCAGTGCGTGCGGGCGCCTCAGCTGAAAAGACAGCAGGTGTTGATAGCAGAAATCCTGATTTTCTAACGGCATTGATTGATTGATTGATTTAAAACTTTATTAACAGATTGCAGAATGGGTACAATACAGTACGGCTCAATAGCCTCACAGACAAGTTAATAATCTATAGGCTAATGTTAAGTCCCTCATTACCCCCAACAGGCACGTGCACACATAGAGGCTAAGGGGTGCCTGAGCACCTGCCTCATCAAAAAAGTGCCCTTTTTGATTTTTGATTTTTTTTGTATAGACTGCCCTTCCAACTGAAAAATGTCAGGATAGAATCAAAATATTAGGTAAAGAGAGAGAGATGCCCCATATTCCATTGCAGTTTGCACGGCCTCCTCAGCGTGCCTCTCCGCGGACCTATATATTTTATGCATAGCGTGGGTGGTGATGATGATGATGATAGAAACCGCTGTTGAATGCTGGTATTTCACTCATTGAGGGACACGAAGAAGTCAAGTCCGATGGGATTTGGGAATCTCAAATACAAATCGGGATTGGAATAAAAATGCATTTATATTAAACAATACAGAATATGCAGCACTTCTTGGGGTCTGTAGGGTAAGCACTTATTCCCTCCCCCCTGAACATTTATGGAGATGTATGGGCCAAACGGATAAGTGAGCTCCTGCACTGATTATTATAGTTCAATATTCAATATTTGATCACCATAACCCCCCAAAAAGCATAAAAAGGGGGCCCCCGCCCAAAAAGGGCCCTTAAAAATCGTGCTTGCGCGCTACGCGCGCTCGGTTAATATATACACACAAGTGTGGTGCCCTTTTCAGCCTTTGAGCACCTGCCCCTCTAAAGTCCTGTGCACGTCCCTGACCCCCAATCAATCAGATTATATTTCTTTAAATGTGCCTGATGGCAGTAGGCCAATGAATAATCGAATGAGATCTATTGCTAGCGAAAATAATTAGTTAAACTCTTTCAGAATAAGTAAATACAAACAAGCCCAAAGAGTATCTAATTGATACAAATTAATAGATGCTTATGAGGATATCTGTACTGACTGTACTGTATGCGCTCGGCTTAGGTAACATGTACTTTATATAAATACAGTTTTCAAGGCGCGACCCCCGAAATAACAGAGGCTTGGAGCCAGCTATACAGTTTCACTATTAATCAGGTTTTAATCTGTTTCGGACATAATCCATATGCATTGAATTGATTAACCTTTGGTTTATACCAGTGACACATGTTCATCATCAGATAACAGTGCTTGAACAGATAAATGCATTTTCTCAAATGCATTAATGTCAACGGCTCATTCAATTTCTCAAATCCGTCAAACAGCGCATCTCATCAGACATTTTAATCCCAGTTACAATATCACAATAACGTGTGAGTGACAATGATACAATTCAACAATCCACAGATTCAGATTCCTCGTAATTCAATCATAATCCACAATCCATGCATAGACACTTCAATTTATGCTTGAATGAAACACAATCCGGGTGCTCCGTTAAGCAAATACATCCACAGCAGAGAATATGAAACTAATCAGAGCTAATTAAAAATATCCCTGCGGGATTCACATTGCAATGCTCCGTTATTAAAATAACCTGTGTGCCGCGACGCGCGAGCGCCATATCCGTATAACTATGACGTGCATTATTTAGGACAAAGTAAATCTATAGGCTGAATATTATTTATTATCAGCATTTAGGTCTATTATTTTATATTTCAAAAGCCCCCTCTAGGAAAACGAAGCACAAAAACATAATTTACAATGGTATAATGCAGATCTACACTGTGGTAATTATTTCAGGAAGCGAGCTGCATTTCTTTGCGAGGGTGTGGCCATGGTTCATCCAGCTAACTGAACTAAACCCTGCTCCGGACCAGGTTCAAACTTTCTGATCTGTTACCATGGCGATTTAGAAAATCCGACGTCGGGGAACGGAAATGTCTGGCTTAAGTCAAGCTATGCTGAAAATTATCCGGCTAACTCAGTTAGCCAGGTACGGGGAATAGGGCCGGTCTCCTGAACGTGTTTACCACTGGCGGCCGGTGTGACCTACTTTTGGGTGGGCGCAGGGGGTAGGGGGAGGGGGGGTGAAGGGGGGGGGGGGGGGGGCATGTCACTGGCAGCGGACAGCTGACCAAGCGAACACTGACTCCCCACAAGCCACAACACTACCAAACCACCAACGACACACAACCAGTCAAATAAAGTACAGTCTAATTCACAACTTGAAACACAATATATAAATAGAAAAGTTAGAAACAAACTCGCTCCGTCTCCAAACACGCAAGTTTCAAGTTTCAAGTTTCTTTAATAGTTGTCATACAGAAGTACAGAATACTTTTGTACAAAATGCTTCTTACTGTTGCGCTCCAGAGACTGTGCATGACAAGATAAGTATGAAATAAAAACATAGTAAAAATTAGAAGTACAAAAAGAGGTCACAGTGTTCAGTTTAGACATATGTACAATGTTCGTAGACGTAGTTACCATACAATATACAATACTGTGCAGTGTACTAATATACAATACTATATAGTGCAAGGCATAAGTGGACGAGGTGCAGTTTAGGTACAATTCACAGTAGGTGTACGAGTTGTAGTGCAAATCCTTTATCAATAAATATAAAGTGTAAGTGTGTTTGTGTGATCTAAAGTGTGGAGAGTGGGTGCTGCAGTGTGTTGTTTGTTTGAGTGAGTGTGTGCGTGTGGGTGTGTGTGCTGTGTGCATTTGATGGTTGTTGCATAGTGATTATTGTTCGTTTAGCGATTATTGTTCGTTTAGCAGCCTGATGGCCTGGGGATAGAAGCTCCTTCTGAGTCTTTCTGTGCTCGCCATAAGACTCCGGTATCGCTTGCCTGACGGCAGCAGTTCAAAGAGGCAGTTGTTCGGGTGGCTCGAGTCCTTAATAATTCTCTTAGCCTTCCCCTTGCACCGCTTGTTGTAAATGTTCTGGAGGGTGGGAAGCCCCCCTCTAATTGTGCGTTCGGCTGAACGTGTCACTCTTTGTAGTCTGCTACGGTCTTGTGCAGTGCTATTCCCAAACCAGGAGGTGATGTTGCCGGTCAGGATGCTCTCTATTGTACATGAGTAGAAGTTCCTAAGGATCTTCTGACTGACTTGGAACTTCCTTAGGCGCCTGAGGAAGTAGAGGCGTTGTCGTGCCTTCTTCACAACACTGTCAATGTGTGTGGTCCATGTCAAGTCCTCGGATATGTGGGCTCCGAGGTACTTGAAACTGTTCACTCTCTCAACTGGTGCCCCGTCGATGCTGAGGGGGCTGTAGTCCTTGACCCCCGACCTCCTGAAGTCCACAATCATCTCTTTTGTTTTGCTGACGTTCAGGGAGAGGCAGTTCTCCTGACACCACTGTGACAGGTTCTCTACCTCTTCCAGGTAGGCCCTTTCGTCGTTGGCAGAGATCAGGCCCACCACTACTGTGTCATCAGCAAATTTGATGATGGTGTTGTTGTTCCGCTGTGCTACGCAGTCATGTGTGTACATTGATTGATTGCCATCAATCAATATGATCACAGTCGCCAGCAACACGCACATCCCGAGATCTCTCTCTCTCTCTCTCTCTCTCTCTCTCTCTCTCTCTCTCTCTCTCTCTCTCTCTCTCTCTCTCTCTCTCTCTCTCTCTCTCTCTCTCTCTCACACACAGTGCGACGTGGAAATGTGAAATATAGCGTTACACAAGGATAGTTCTGCAAAAGATCAGACCTAGTAGTATGTAGTATATTAACTTCAGTATGGATACAGGGCTGTACAGCATATTTTGCATTATTGTTAAACGAGCCAAGGCTAGCTATTAAACAAAGACTTACCACCATCACAAGAGTTGAATGGGGCGATATATTCAGCTGCACAACCAGGCGTGTTGTTGTTGTTGACAGAACAAGCCATAATCTACTTCTTTTAAATCCACTCAAAAATAAACTCCAGTAACATTTACAGACAACCAGGCTTGTTGTTGTTGTTGCCATAATCCACTTCTTTTAAATCCACTCAAAAAGAAACCGTTGTTAGCTGCATCCAGCTACCAAAAGCAGATCGCAGTCACGTAAGGGCTACAAAATATCCGGACAGGAAGGACCCGGCTGTTACAGGATCTCACTGCCACCTAGTGGTAGATCACTAGAAAACGGGCCGCCTTCCATCATATTACATCATATTTCAATGCACAGTGCGTTACGCACTGATAGGCGAAATATATTTGCTTGACCTATTTAATTGGCTGCGATGTACAGCGATGAAACCAGTGCACGCCCACTGTGTGCACCCTGCGTCTCGCCCGGCCTGAGAGGTACTCTTTCAGACAGTGACTTCCCGTGAATGAAAACAATTATTTATATTTGATATATTAACGTTATATTGTGCATTGGAAACACAAACATACTTAAAATGAGTAAATATTATTCATTTTAAACATGTTTATTTTATTTCTAGGGCTCTAAAATAAAAAATAAAAATAAAACATTTTCGTCTTCTCCTGCGCTTTACCAGGGCGGGCGGCGCCCCAGCGCCCCTAGTGGAGAAAGCGTTTGAAAGCGTCATGTACAGTATTATGATACTAACTTGACTTGGAAAAAAATTACACTCCTGACATTAACATTCCACATTAAGCTTTTTTCCCCTGACCGAATTAACATCATTGAACTGGTTCTTTAACAAATGCATAATGTTAAAAAGAAAAGAAAATACGGCCCGAGCTATGTAACAATTATTATTTTATTAGTATGAATCCAGAAACTATTTCAGTATGGTGGTTATTGTTGTGTAAGAATTTAATTTCATACAGTAGCAACTCCTTGTCAAAGCTCACCCTAATAATAAGTCTTGTTCTATATTTCCTGAGCTGACACCAATGATGACACAAACATTGTCATATGACATACATTTATAAGTTGTCAATTGGAATATGATAGATGGCCAGAGAGGGAGAGGAAAGGTGGGAAAGGGGAGAGGACCTTCCCTTAGATGCTGGTGTCCAACCCGGTGGAGTGGCCCTTTCACGATCACTGGCAGATCTAACAAAGAACCCGAGAAGATTATTAGGAAGAGAAAGGTGATCAATAGATTGTGACTAGCCATACCTTGTGGGGTCGACAGTGGCTCAGGAGGTAGAGCGGTCGTCTGGTAGTCGGAAGGTTCGATTCCAATTCCCCCTGGACAGCGTGTCAAAGTGTCCTTGAGCAAGACACTTAACCCCTAATTGCTCCTGATGAGGAGGTAGCCGCCTTGATGGTCGCCTCCACCGTCGGTGTGTGAATGGGTGAATGTGAGGAACAAAATTGTAAAGCGCTTTGGATAAATGCACCATTTATCATTTTATTTGTGCACTGAAAGTCTTAAAAAACAACAACAATGAGAAGCATTCCTACAAAAATAGTTTTTAATGTCACAAAGATCCCTTGGCAGGTACATTGCAAACATCCTTCTCACCATGAACACACCTGGTTTTAAATCATGGCTTGATTGATCAACTAATAAACATCACCTGCATCAATTAACTCCTGACAGACAAGACATGTTCAGTTACTGTTCTAAGGTTTGAATTGAATGTAGCGCTGAATTATTGTGACACATGATGAAATAAAGACAAACCAGACATAGCCTACAAACTTGCTCAAACTATTTACAATAACATTTACAATAAAAAAAAAACATGGGTGTATGAAGGAGTCCCATCAAGGTATCTCTCCTTCACATAGATATATATATGGAACACAGTTACGTTCAGGTTTTCAGTCGTAGAAGAACATTACGACAGGGAATAACAAGGGAGTATTTAGCACAGTTCAGGGGAGAGAGGGAAAACAAAGATGGGGGATAAGAAGGCATGTGTGATTGATACGATACGATACTCTATGGAGGCAGCTGTGTTTGCAGCATTTGAATCCAAGACACATTTTCCTACGGGGACCATAAAGTGTATCGTATTGTATAGTACTCCTAGGTTGGCCTCCTGATTCTCATTCAACCTGCTGTGTGGTATTTACGGATGAACATCTTCCACTGAGTAATTCTGATAGCTGCTAAGCCAATCCATATGCCCGCCACAACCAATCACATTTTGGAAAAATGCATTGAGAACAGGAAGTGAAGTGTTGACCGGTGTCGTCTGATTTACACCAAACATCACAGACGTGTTTCCTCCACGATGGGAAAGAGGTCTGTAAAGACGTGTGTCATTAGGCCACATGGTTGCGCTATTCACAAGAATCACATGATGGAAACATGATATTTGTCACAATGACAGCTATTGGTGCCAACGCCTCACACCAAATATCACACCAGTTGGCCAAATGATGGAGTTAAGCATTACATCACGCGCAGGAGTGGTTTGTGAAAAATAAACCATGCCTAGGGGTGGTCGTTAGACCCCCCTAGGCATGGTTTATTTTTCACAAATCACGACTGCAAGTGGTGTAATGCTTTTATACAACTGCCACATTCATCCAACCTTATTGCTATACAATAAACACACATTAATCGAAGATTTATTGAAAAAAACATCCGCCACAAAAAGTAGTTCCCACAACAACAAAAAAGAGAAATTGCCTCCATGTAGAAGCAGCTCGGAAGTGCATCCAACCAACTAACACATCCAACTGTCTTTCAACTAAGACATCCAACCAACTAACACATCCAACTGTCTTTCAACTAAGACATCCAACCAACTAACACATCCAACTGTCTTTCAACTAAGACATCCAACCAACTAACACATCCAACTGTCTTGCAACTAAGACATCCAACCAACTAACACATCCAACTGTCTTTCAACTAAGACATCCAACCAACTAACACATCCAACTTTTCTTTAGTTTTTAATTATGAAGTTAGCGGTTGTTATTGGAATGATTGATTGATTGATTGATTGAAAATGTTATTACCAGATGCAGAATAGATACAATACAGTACGGCTCAATACACACAATTGTTAAGGGGATGCAGACCTACTTTCTATAGAACTTCATTCTTAGATGCTTCTATAGAAAGTAGGTAAAACAAATTAAAACGTTTTCTTCGCCCTATTTTTTTATTTATTTTTTTAAACCTACTTTAGAGGGCCTAAACTTAACCAGTTGGAAACCAGGCGTACAGTAATAAAATTAGCAATCAATCAATCAATCAATTCAATAGGCCATGCTCACTTAAAACAGTGCAGCACTCAGCTGCTTCTATGTGTCTGACTCCTCCGCCGTTGCAGACAGGAGTGTGTGTGTGTGTGTGTGTGTGTGTGTGTGTGTGTGTGTGTGTGTGTGTGTGTGTGTGTGTGTGTGTGTGTGTGTGTGTGTGTGTGTGTGTGTGTGTGTGTGTGTGTGTGTGTGTGTGTGTGTGTGTGTGTGTGTGTGTGTGTGTGTGTGTGTGTGTGTGTGTGTGTGTGTGTGTGTGTGTGTGGGTGTGCCAGACAGTGTGATAGAGTGAGCTCTGCAGTCAGGGGCAAGGAAGATTTTGCGTTTTTAAATTGCAAATAATCAATCAATCAATCCGCGATTTTTCTTTTGTTCCACAATGACTCATGACCCATAGATTACACAATCCAACATTGTGTAAGAGACTAAGACATTCGCAGTGACAGAATCGGTTATTATTTAGTCGTTATGACGCTATCAACATATCCATTTGTAAAGATTATTGTGCGCCATCTTGTTTTTTTTTTTAAACTCGCACGCGGAGTGATAGTGATTCGGTTGTGGGCGGGTCCTGGGACCAAGAGCGTGGAATTGTGACAGATACATACGTGTAAATTGACTGTTTCAGCCAATCAGAATCGAGATATTTGCATGCCGTTGTATAAACCCATATATGAAAAACCCTGAAGTCTACCACATGCTTCCTCCGACACATGCGGAGACAGCCAGCGGCTCTCTTTTCACCCTTGGTGAATTCAAGGCTGGTCTTCTGAGATGGTACAGTATATGGCCTCTGTTTTTTTTGGGGGGGGGGGGGGGGGTTGTGTGTGTGTGTGTGTGTGTGTGTGTGTGTGTGTGTGTGTGTGTGTGTGTGTGTGTGTGTGTGTGTGTGTGTGTGTGTGTGTGCGTGTGTGCGTGTGTGTGTGTGTGTGTGTGTGTGTGTGCGAAAGAGAGAGAACATAACAAAAACACAACTGTGTGTTGGTGTGTGTATTTGTATCTATGGTACTCATTTGTTATTGCTCTATATTTTTGTGTCTATGGTGTTTTTCTGTTTGGTACAGTACATTGGTTTCTGTGTGGTGTTTTCTGGTTTTCTGTGTGTGTGTGTGTGTGTGTGTGTGTGCGTGTGAGTGCAAGTGAGAAAGGTCATGCAATGTCCATGTTCACAGATGATTGCCTGTTTGTTTGTGTTCTCTGCTACCGCTGATGACTTATTGATTGCTGCAATGAACGGCATAAAAAAGGACCGACCACTCTTTCTGAAAATTTCCCAGGGACCAAATTCCCTTTGTAATTAAAAAGCATAGTGGACAACAACGGCTGTTGTCTTAGCCTCAGTTATAGAGGTGAACCTGGGGAGAAAAGGAAGAAATATTTGAGTGCTTCTTGATCTTCTGTTCCTTTGAGGTACAGTATATTGTCTGTTTTCTCAACATCTCCATTCCCGAAGTTCCTCTTGACTGCATGCCCCTCACATTATTAAACCAATATTACATTAAATTGGAAAACTAAACTTTTTTCATTTTGCACTCTGACTTTACCAGAGACCTTTCAGAAAGGGGAGATGATTCAACTTGATTATTTTGGTCTCATTGGCGCAGCTTGGAATATAGCACATCCTCTTCCTTATATCCAATATCTTTGGCTCTCTCTCTGCATCCTTTCTTTCTTCGGGGACCTATGTATAGGTGGAACAAATTACCGACCACAGAAAAGGACCTTGCACTCTCGCCTCCCTGAAATTAACTTTGACTAGAATGATTACTGTAAGAGACCCCCGACATGAAATCGTTGACTTTTACAACATTTGAAATCCCTGTTACCCACTTAACAAGATCGATCAATAGAGAACAAAAAAACCTCACGGAAGATTCAGTCCCATCAACATCTTAACTACCCTTACATTGTATCATTTTGTCTCCTTTTTATTGTAAGTGCTCATTACACCTGCTGGCGAGGGGGTATTGCAATCACTCTCATGGTTCCGTCTGTCTGTCTGCACCAGCCATAACTCCTACTAGGGGTGTGTGGAGACATTGGGTCTCATTCCCCAACGGATTTACGACAAAAAATTTGCTCTCAGGCAAATTTCTGCCAATTTAAGACATTATAGGGCTAGTAGCGCGATTCCCGAAATGTTCCTGAGATCGGATTTGGCCGTGGCTGAGAGCAGAATTTAAGAGTGCTGAGTGAGGAGCACACTTATGATTGACTGATTGAAAATGTTATTAACTTGACAGACTGGGTTCTCCATGTTCTTAATGGCTTTATTTGGGAGTAATCATAGTGATTCCTTCATGTCAACGCTACAGGCCTCCTTGGAATTAATTACTTAATCATAATTAAAATAAATATGACAATATTTGTACGATAAGAAATTACGCATTTGATGTCGGAAAAATAAATAATATGGATTAATCTGATCACAGGGCAGCTGGATTAACCATATCTGAACCAGCTATTTTGGACAAATGTATAATTACTTTAATTACTCAGATATTCAAACACAATTATGCAATTATTGTGAAATGATTGAAAATAATAATTATTTAATGCCTTCTGTGGAATTTGTATTTCTTATTTGTTACATATCTGTTTTAATGATTAATTATACATTTGAAATAATGCAGGTCAACATGCAATATATCCCATTGATTGGTATACAATGGGACAGACCTTTGTTTGATCTAGCTATAAACCTGCATTCCTTCAAATATATCATTAATCAATTAAACTGATATTGAATATACACCAACACTGAAATGACAGTGGATAAATAAATAAATAAGAACTAAAGCTAATCACGTGGACTGCATTAATATTCCATAAGGCTTGTGTGCGTATAGCCTACGTGTCTAATGAATGAACAGTAGGCTTATATTATTAGAATTACTTGTTTCATTAGGATTTAGTAGATACTATATATATGCTCTGCCCTATACAGTAAGTACAGTACACATATTAAGGCCGCCAGAGTCGGGCAGCGGACTGGTGGACTGTATCTGCGATCTCCTAATAAAACAAGTCATAGAATAATATAAGCCTATACTGCGTTCATTCATTACGTGCATAGGCTATACAGTACTGCGTGCGCGCTGCGGCAGGTGCACCACGAGCTGTACTTAAGGTTGCCACCTTTCACAAATAGGAATAAGGGACACCTACCATAGAGAATCTTTTTTTACTTTATTCCGGTTTTAGGGTTAGGGTTATGTTATTTAATTATTTAGGGGAGCCAGCCCCCCAAACTCCTGAAATGCATAGAAAACAAACAGTCAGCACTGTTGTAGCTGAGGTTGTGTTTAACCGGTATACCTGTGTCACCTCAGCTGCAGTAACCTAGAGGGGAGGAGTGGGATGATACAATTTAAATGAAATTAAATTGAACAGTATGACTTTTATATTGTTGTCTGAACACTATTTATTTATTTATTTATTTATTTATTTATTTATTTATTTATTTATTTATTTATTTATTTATTTATTTATTTATTTATTTATTTGTTTATTTATTTATTTATTTATTTATTTATTTATTTATTTATTTATTTATTTATTTATTTATTTATTTATTTATTTATTTATTTATTTATTTATTTATTTATTTATTTATTTATTTATTTATTTATTTATTTATTTATTTATTTATTTATTTATTTATTTATTTATTTATTTATTTATTTATTTATTTATTTATGTTTAAGTATTTATTTAAGTATTTTTGCATTTATGTATTTATGAATTCTATTATTTATGTATTTATTAACTGTTAATCCATTATGAATAATTCCGTTTTCCAGATGAGCATAACAACATAAGAGTTTAAATGGGCACACTATTTAATTATATTGATTAATATAAATACATGTTTATTTATTAGACTTTAAAAACTCAACATTAATGAACAATCAACCATATTAGTCAACTGAAATAGCCTAGACCTAGACTATGCCCACATCAGCAGCCAATATGTAGGCTCCTGGCTGCCAGGGCAGGTAAACAGAAATACTGACATCTAGTTAAAAACACAACCAGATAAATAAGATGTAATATCCCATACCGAATCAATCTCAGGAGATGTTTCAGTCATGAAGAACTGTGACACCTGTGCTTGGGTCCTTTGCGTTCTTATATTTCGGGAATGTTGTTCTCCTGATGCATGCTGTCTGATGTCAGTCAGTCCACCATGCGCCACAGAAAAGACACACCTACATACATACTTTGCAGTTTGCTTTATAAACATCTCAACTGACGCTATAAAGCTAGGGGTTTGCCAGTTCCCACTCACGTCTGTACTTCTGGAGGCGTTTTGTCTTTTTAGGACGCGGTGGAGTAGTGTCTGCTGTGGACATTTTCAAACAGCAACCATGACAGGCTGCGCACAGACAGAGGATTGGCACAACGGCACAGAACGTATTTTTATCAACGTGAAAGCGTGAATTCTCATTGGTCGTGAGCTGCTGAGCGCACGCCCATCATACCAGAGTTGCCAAGTCTGTTTATTTTCCGCAACTTTTGGAAACAATTTTGCTTGTTTTTGGCTTGTTTTTGTAGGTCGGCTGGCTCATTTGGGGGGGTCGGCTGCTGATGGAGGCGCAGTGTTCAGGGTAACAGAGCATGAGGTGAGGCGGACCTTTAAAAAAGTGAATATCAGGAAGGCAGCAGGTCCGGACGGCATCCCCGGCCGCGTCCTAAAAGTCTGTGCCGACCAACTGGCCCCAGTATTCACTGACATATTTAACCTGTCCTTAGAACAGGCTGTCATCCCCACCTGCCTGAAGAAGTCCACTATTATCCCTGTACCCAAAAAATCCAAGCCTGCTTGCCTCAACGACTACCGCCCTGTAGCTCTCACCTCCATAGCCATGAAGTGCTTTGAGAAGCTAGTAAAGGGCTACATCTGCTCCTCCCTCCCCATCAACATGGACCCCCTGCAATTTGCATACCGCCCCAACAGGTCCACGGAGGACGCCATAGCCCATGTGCTGCACACAGCAGCATCACACCTGGACAAGAGGCAGGGGAACTATGTGAGAATGCTATTCATCGACTACAGCTCGGCATTCAATACCATAGTCCCCTCCATACTCATAGCCAAGCTCAGGGACCTGGGCTTGAACTATGACCTCTGCCAGTGGGTCTTGGACTTCCTGACTGGCAGACCCCAGGTGGTGAGAGCAGGCAACTGCACCTCCTCATCCATCACCCTCAACATAGGGGCCCCCCAGGGCTGTGTTCTGAGTCCCCTCCTCTACTCCCTGTACACACACGACTGTGTGGCTCAGCGGAGTAGCAATACAATCATCAAATTTGCTGACGACACAGTGGTGGTGGGCCTGATCTCTGCCAACGACGAGAGGGCCTACCTGGAAGAGGTCAAGGTCCTGGCGGGATGGTGCCAGGAAAACAGCCTCTCCCTGAACGTCAGCAAAACAAAGGAGATGATTGTGGACTTCAGGAGGTCGGGGGTCAAGGACTACAGCCCCCTCAGCATCGACGGGGCACCGGTTGAGAGAGTCAACAGCTTTAAGTACCTCGGAGCCTACATATCCGAGGATTTGACATGGACCACACACATTGACAGTGTTGTGAAGAAGGCACGACAACGCCTCTACTTCCTCAGGCGCCTAAGGAAGTTCCAAGTCAGTCAGAAGATCCTTAAGAACTTCTACTCATGTACAATAGAGAGCATCTTGACCGGCAACATCACCTCCTGGTTTGGGAATAGCACTGCACAAGACCGAAGCAGACTACAAAGAGTGACACGTTCAGCCGAACGCACAATTGGAGGGGGGCTCCCCACCCTCCAGAACATTTACAACAAGCGTTGCAAGGGCAAGGCGAAGAGAATCATTAAAGACTCCAGTCACCCGAACAACTGCCTCTTTGAACTGCTGCGGTCAGGCAAGCGATACCGGAGTCTCAAGGCGAGCACAGAAAGACTCAGAAGAAGCTTCTATCCCCAGGCCATCAGGCTGCTAAACGAACAATGAATGAACACTACACAACAACAACCACCAAACGCACATAGCACACACATCCACACGCACACACTCACTTTAAACAAACACACTGTAGCACCCACTCCACACACTTTATAGCACACACCCACTTTAAACAAACACACTGTAGCACCCACTCCCCACACTTTATATTTATTGATGAAGGATTGCACTACAACTCGTACACCTTACTGTAAATTGTACCTAAATTGTACCTCATCCCATTTCTGCTTTGCACTATATAGTACTGTACATTAGTACACTGCATAGTATTGTATATTATATGGTAACTCAGAACATTGTACATATGTCTATACCGAACACTGTGACCTCATTTTCTTCTTCTAAAATTACATGCTATACTATGTTATTTGATACTATCTTGTCTAGCACAGTCTCTGGAGCGTAACAGTAAGAAGCATTTTGTATGAAAGTATTCTGTACTTCTGTATGACAACTATTAAAGAAACTTGAACTTGAACTTGAAACTCATTTCTCTCACAATACTGGCAACCTTAAAATACGGGACAAGGTGCGTCCCGTATCAGTTCAATATGGAACGCGTGTTTTAGTTTCCAATTACGGGACGATTCCGTATTTTACGGGACGGGTGGCAACCCTAGCTGTACTATATATGATGACAATACAATAATCCAATCTCATGGTATCCATAAACTTCAATCGGGTCGGATCCTTTGAATTAAATGAAAATGTAAACAAACCCTGGCGTTAGCATTAGAAAGTAGCACTGCGTTGCGTGAAATCACTGCGCCCAGAGAGGAGTGGTTAGGCAAAAAAACAAATCCGAGTATATTTGCTTAGAAAACGTAAATGTCTAATTCAATTTTTTTTTATTTCTCCACGTGGTAAATACACAGGTCACAACATGTTTACAGGAACGTTTTGGAGTTGTATTTGGAGTGTATTTCGTGACTGTAGGGGACTGTAGGGAACTTCAGGGTAAAAGTCTGACCCACTTCCAGTGATGAAGCTAAGCTACGCTAATGGTGCGGGCGTTCCCTAAGCCTAATGCATGCAGATAGACAAAAAAAGTATGTATCTTCTTGTCTAACTCCAGGGAAGATGTTAAATAAGCTAATTTCCCAAAATGTTGGAGTTTTCCTTTAAGATACATACCTTTTTCTTCTCTGTGCATGCAGTAGGAGTAGGAAGACGTGCACCGTTAGCCTAGCTTAGCGTCAGTCACTGGAAGTAGGTTCCTCCATTAGCCTAGTTCCCAACATCTTCCTACTCCTACTGCATGCACAGAGAAGAAAAATGTATGTATCTTCTTGTCTAACTCCAGGCTAGATGGCAAATAAGCAAATTTCCCAAAATGTTGGAGTTTTCCTTTAAGCACTCGCAAATAAGTCCATTCCTCCATTGGATAAAGCATTGGCACCGAAGGGCCATCAGCAGAGGGCGCTGTTGGCCCTGAATGAGTTAATAACCTTATTATGGCCAAGTCATACATCTATGGATTGGCCCAAATCTCCTCTTTCCAATGGCAGAGTTAAATCTCAAGTTCAAGTTTCTTTAATAATTGTCATACAGAAGTACAGAATACTTTTATACAAAATGCTTCTTACTGTTTCGCTCCAGAGACTGTGTTAGACAAGATAAGTATGAAATAAAATAGTATAGCATGTAAAATAGAAGTAAGGTCACAGTGTTCAGTATAGACATAGGCTATGTACAATGTTCGATGCAGAATAGAAGTAACTGAGTTACCATACAATATACAATATACTATGCAATGTACTAATATACAATACTATATAGTGCAGAGCAGAAATGGGATGAGGTACAATTTAGGTACAATTTACAGTAAGGTGTACGAGTTGTAGTGCAAATCCTTTACCAATAAATATAAAGTGTAAAGTGTGTTTAGGTGTTCTAACGTGTGTAAAGTGGGTGCTGCAGTGAGTTGTTTGTTTAAAGTGAGTGTGTGCGTGTGGATGTGTGTGCTGTGTGCATTTGATGGTTGTTGCATAGTGTTTATTGTTCGTTGAGCAGCCTGATGGCCTGGGGATAGAAGCTTCTTCTGAGTCTTTCTGTGCTCGCCTTAAGACTCCGGTATCGCTTGCCTGACCGCAGCAGTTCAAAGAGGCATGTAGTACCACCAGGAGCCCATTACAGGGCAGCAAAGACTGTGAATGAAATCGACTGTAAGTACAGTTACTTTTGTCCATAGCTCCCGCATTTTTTACCGGATTGCTATACGTTTTCTTTCTAGACGTTCACAGAAAGGTAAAGAAACAATATGCGTTGTATTTCATGGCAATAACGGTAAGGTTTTATCACGATTTTCACGTCAATATTTTCTTTTCACGTCAAGCGGCTGCAGGTTTGACTGCGGCGGGTGTGAGCTGGGTAGTGTAGTTTTATGAAATTTTGTCCATCGAAAGCCCTGGGTCTCCTCTTTCTTAAGACTACAATGATTTCATGACGGCGTCATGTCCTCACGTCAGTGGAGGTTTCTCTATGACAACACGTGAAACACAAATTCACTCATAATTCATAATTATTATTCATTTACATATATATATATACATTTATTTTATTTATATATATATAATTTTTTTTTTTTTTTAATTATTATTATTTTATATTTTTTTATTAGAAAAGTTTTCCTCTGTAAAAAAAATGCCAGTGAATTTTTTCTTTTTAAAAAATGGCCAAAATTGACAGCTCTGAGCAGGCCTGCACTGCAGTAATGACTGCAGTAATTATTCGTGAAGAAAACTTCACAGGTGTGACCCAATGTTATATAAATAATAAATAACAGCCAATCGAAATAGGCTATTAATTTCGTCTAAGCACGGTCTGTGCAGTTAAACTCTTGCCATTGAATGGAGGGTTGAATGATTGACAGCCCTTGCCATCCAATACATGGAGGTTGAATATGATTGGCAGCCTTGCAAATCCAATCAGAGATTGCTGCATTGCAAAGTCAAAACGGGTCCATCTGCAGGGTAGGTTTAGCTCTGGCCAATCTCAAGTTTCTCAAGTTTCTTTATTAGTTGTCATACAGAAGTACAGAATACTTTTATACAAAATGTAACAGAAATAAGCATTTTGTATAAAAGTATTCTGTACTTCTGTATGACAACTAATAAAGAAACTTGAGAAACTTGAGATTGGCCAGAGCTAAACCTAACCTCCGACCCTGCAGATGGACCCATTTTGACTGTTTGAAAGAGCAAGGAAGTAGTTTAGTTGTTGTTTAGTAGAAGTAAGCTGTACAGCTATAACAAGTAAAGTCAGGCTAAATTAAACTTTGCGCCAACATTAGGACCGAAGTATAAACCAGCAACTGAGCAACATGAAGAAGTGGATTTATGCATCTGGATCAGAAAAAACATTGTGGATGAAAAAGTAAGTAGGCTAGTGTTTGTAAAAGCTTTAAATGCTAACAGTAGCTACCCAGCTTAGCCTACATCACAATGATAATCACCAAGCTAACTTACTGTACACACTGTAGGGCTGGGCAATTAATCAAAACAGAATCGCGATATCGATTCATAGACCTATGCAATCTCATTTCTAAGTTATGATTTTCTTTTTTTTTTATTATTATTTTTTTTTATTATTTTATCTGGGTTGAACATGATTTGTGGAACTCCCTCTGGTGTTGTGGTCGTGGTATTCACTGACCTTTGGGAAGTATTTCGACATGCACATGGGTATCTTAGTGGTGTAGTGTATCTTGTAGACCAGGCAAGTTGCTGTACTCTGTCGTCTACTCTAAGCCATCCTAGGTTGTCAAAGTGGGCAGGGGTGAGGTGGGTTTTAGGAGTAAGGTCAAGCAGTAGTCTGACCAGTTTGTTTTGTGATGTTTGTAATCTTGTTTTTAGTGCCTTTGAGGTGCTTTGGTACCATGAGGTGCAAGCATAGTCGTAGTACCCTTGAATGAGTGCTCCTGTTAGAGTCTTCAAGGTATTCTTGTTTACCAGAGAGGAGATCCGGTACAAGAATCTAGTTCGTTGGTTGACTTAGTTTTATTACATTGGATCCCATTTTGTCACAGGAATGATTTGCCTCTATAGGATGGAACCCATGTAGGGAATTTCATCTTTCCTTTTAAGATAAGATAAGATATTCCTTTATTGATCCCCTTGGGGAAATTCAGGCATCATAGCAGCATGGGGGAAGGGGGGGGGGTACAGGTAGTGAAAACAACACAAGCTGTGTAAACAAATAGGTCAATATAATTTACTATCTAACTAACTGAAATATATTTTCACAGTGTCACATAAGGTGCAGTATGCATACAGTAGTGTTATAATTTACTATCTAACTAACTGAAATATACATTATTCATTATTCACAGTATCACAGTTTCCACATAAGGTGCAGTATGCCTAAGGTAGTGTAAGTTGTCCTCCTTGGGTTCCTATAAGTCCCAGGTCGATGTCTGGCAGCAGTTGCTGCCCACTGTTGTGGAGCCTGATGGCCACTGGTATGAAGGACTGTCCGAGGCGGTTAGTTGAGTGTCGGGGGGGTATGAGTCTGTGGCTTCCTTGTCACCTTCACCTAATATGTTTTGATCTGGTCAGGTGCGCTGTCACCTAAAATGTTTTGATCTGATCAGGTGCGCTGTCACCTAAAATGTTTTGATCTGGTCAGGTGCGCTGTCACCTAAAATGTTTTGATCTGATCAGGTGCGCTGTCACCTAATATGTTTTGATCTGGTCAGGTGGGCTGTCACCTAATATGATTTCATCTGGTCAGGTGCGCTGTCACCTAATATGATTTCATCTGGTCAGGTGCGCTGTCACCTAATGTTAATATGTTTTCATCTGTGTCCACTGACCACTGACACACAGTGGGGGATGTTTTAAAAATATAATTTAATATATAATATAATATAATAATTTGTGCTTCACCTAAAAATTTGGTCAGCAGCCTCCACTGCCTCACGTCTAAATCATCCGACTTCTGATGCAATGCACAGAGATTTTTATAAGCTCATATTTAGCTAATAACACTTAAAGTCATTGCTAAACAAACGTAGTGTGGAAAATATAGACTTTGACTGCTATTTTGATAGGGTTAGGGTCTTTACTCTTAGCTATATTTAAAAAATAAACACAATATCACTTAATACGGACTGTATTGATCTATTTGTGATTTGAAATAGATCTCGGCACGGTACCAGGCCTATCGGGCTTAAGAGGTTAATGTAAAAAGGCACAGAGTAGTCATACAAGCAAGGGGGTCGTAAACGAGGCTGGGTGCTCACAGTCCAGAGGGTAATCGAGGAGAAGGGTAATCAGACGAGCAACGGTCATACACAGGATCCAGAACGAGAGCAGGGAGGGGAGCCAGGTAGAAGACTGTTGACAAGGAGGACAAGGCAGGATTAGGCAAGGCAAGATGGGAATAAACAGGAATGAGCACAAAACTATGACTGACTGGGTTAGCTGAAACTACAATATGGCGCCGTCTTGCAGTATGAGCTTTGAGCTCGGTATTAGTTTCCGGATGATTGGATTATCACCAGCAGCTGTGGATGCTTGGGACCTGCCTCCACACCAGGTTCCAATCCTCACACAGAGACAACGAGACTAGGAAACAGGGGATATGACAATCTGTATCTGTATCTGTATTTGGATAGAAGACTGGAAGTGGGCTTAGTTTATACCGGAAGTAAAAAAAAAAATTTGCAACAATTATTGGACTATACAAGATACAATTAAGTGTTGATATGGACAACTGAGTGATTACTCTGAACATTTTGTGGAGGCTGTTTCTTTTGTTGAGACCAGACTACAGAAGGAATTGTGCTGCTTGAGTCATCATCCTTCCACTGCCTTCTGGTCTCCATCATCAGCGTTCCCTCACCACTCACTGGACCGCCATGGCCATCATCATCTTCATCTTCAGTCCTCGTCTCCACTACTCATCAGGTTCAACCTGCTTCCTCTTCTTCATTTCTTGGGAGCTAGGATGGACAGTATTCCTTGATAAGGGTGGCAGTAGGAACTTGAGTGCACTCAAACGAAATAGAGTTGAACAAACAGACATTTCATTTTCCCTTGGTAATGAGGTATATACTGTTACATTCCAATATTTTTTTTCTTTCCTTGTTCTTGTTGAGTCTCAACATTTAAAGGTTTTGGTTGAAGTACACTGGGTTTGAACCTAATTGCCCTAGCTAAATGTGGCTGTCATATTGAATACATTTTGGGTCCAAATTTGTTTCATGTCCAAGAGGTGTCCATATAAATCCATTTAGTTAGATCCAACACTGTCTGAATGTATCTAGATTCTAGTGATATAATAATATAATTAATATATAATAATAATATAATATAATAATTGTTAGACTAGAAGTCTTTATTTGTCATGCAGTTTTAACACACACACATGAGATGGGCGACCCACAGGAACACACACACACATGCAGTCGCTGATGAAATGTCTCTCTGCACTTTTCCCATCCCGTTGTCCTTCCCCCCATGGGCAGCCGGGAGCAGATAGGGCGTCAACGTGAGCCGCGCCCCGGGGACGAATCCAAGTGCTCCTGTCCGTCTTCGTCAAGGACGCCACAGCGTTAGCGATCTGTTGTGCATGTTTTTCCATTGGGTTTATCTTATCGGGGGGGAAACCCTTGTGAGCACGGGTAGAACATGCAAACTCCACACAGAGAGGCCTGGGAGATACCCCACCTGAGTACCTGGCATCATGGAAACCTGGTCCCCAAGCGGGAATCGAACCCTGGACCTTCTTGCTGTGAGGCGACAGTGTTAACCACTACACCATCGTGCCGTGATTCCGACAACAACAGCTATGGTATTTCCTGGTGGACGTGATGTTACACGAATGCTACGCTCAGCCAATAGAGTGAATAGACAATTCGACATTGACTCTGCTTCGGGCGCTAGAGAAAGCGACCTTCAGGCATCATATTTGAAGACGCTGATTGGATTCAATTTAGTTGCTAGGTTCATTATGTTGCCCTGTGAATTTTTCAATTGGCTGAGTTCCTGACACTGGCGCTGATATTCTAGTGCCCGAGAAGAGAGAGGGGGGATGAATAGGATGCACAAACAATGATTTATATTTGATATATTACACATTATTGTGCATTTTAAAATGTGTAATTATTATTTATAAAAAAAATATTAGAAATCGACTATTATAGAAAAATCCAAAACCATCTCTTTATTCTTTATTCTTCTTTCCAACAGGGGGGGGGATGGCGCCCTAGCGCCCTCTATGGACCAGCCGCCACTGCCTACAGGTACTTTTGACAGCAGTCCTACACACAGTTTTGACAGCAGTCCTACAGATAGTTTTGACAGCAGACCTGGTGCCTAGGTGGAGCGTGCTGCGTCAGTGGAACTCATAACATAAATTATAATAAAAATCCAATATCTGTATAAAAATGTCCATCTCATTATCTGTGCTTTCCCAAATTCATATTTGGATTTGGGCTCATCCCTAACTCCTACAGTTCTGATCCTTTTTGGATAACATTTTGCACATAGGCACTGTAGGCCCAGGGCCTGAATTATCTTTGATCATGTATTATATTTGAATGAATTTCTATCATTACCCATTGAAATCAACAATGAGGGTAAACATAAACACAAGAGGGCACTACTACACAAAGCCTCACATAGACTCCTGTAATCAACTCTCTGGCAACACTTGACAACATGCCAATGCCCGAGTCAGCCTATGTGAAATATATATCATATATAATCATACAATACATATTTTCCCCCAAGCGAATCTCTTAGTTATACTGTACATCAATATTGTGCCGTCACAACAGTTTTATGGTTGTAGGTTAAGTATTTAAAGTTCGCTATTGGCCTAATTGTCCTCTGTCATCTTGTTATAATCAGCAAATGCCCACGTTAAATGTGTATCATACGTTGGGAAAACGAATGATTTATGCACAGAATTAATACTTTTTTAGTTAGTTAAAACAAGAAACGTGTTACCTAGGAAACAAAAGTAAACTGGGTAATATACAATGGAACTAATTTAATGACAGGATAATCAATCAAAAACAGACCAAAAATCAAGTAACTTCAAGTAACTAATATTCGTTATTACCTGCATTGCTTTTACCCTTTTTCTTATTCTCTGCATTGCTTTTATTGTGTCTATTTTACTGCTGTGAAGCACTTTGGGCTGCTATTCTTGTATGAAAGAACTTGGTTCATTAATAAAAAAGGCACATTGTTGCTTTAAAGTTTAAGTATTTAGAATGTTTGACGGCGGCACAATGGTGTAGTGGTTAACACCAACACCAAAAACCAACCCCACCGCCATAGGCAACTATCGTCCTGTCTCTCTTCTCTCCTTCCTTTCTAATACACTTGAACGTGCTGTATCCAACCAACTTACTGCTTATCTCTTACAGAATGACCTCCTAGACCCTAATCAGTCAGGCTTCCGGACTGGCCACTCCACAGAAACGGCAATAATTGCGGTCACAGAGGCACTTCACTTAGCAAAAGCAAAAGGCCTCTCCTCTGTCCTGATTCTCCTAGATCTATCTGCAGCCTTCGACACAGTCAACCATCAGATCCTCCTCGCACCCCTCGCAGGAATGGGAGTGGCTGGCTCTGCGCTGACATGGCTGACATTATACCTCTGTGATGACACTCCCCCACACTATGTTGTCTTCCTCTGCTCTGGCTGGCAGAGCAGAGCTGGGGAAGGCTCGTCAGGTTAATTGGGGCACACCTGGGCCGGTGTGTCCCAGGCAGGATATCAGAGAGAGGCTGCCTCTGATCTCTGGCGAACTCCCCACACATTTGGTCCTTTGTTTGGTTTGGTTGTTTCTTTGGTTTGGTTCTTTGTTTTACACTACAAACACTCATGCTGCACATATACATCCACACCCTACACACACACTGATACTCATATATATTGGCTGCTGATAAGTTTAGTTTAAATAAATCTTTAGTTATTTCTTAAATTGTGCCTGTGTCTCCCCATTCTTGTTGCGAGCTTGAGCCAGTTCGTAACACCTCAATGACCGCTCCTACTAAGTGTCATGGATAGGGACCCTGTCGGCCACCCGCCCCCTGCGGACGGGTGTCCCCCAGGGCTCGGTCCTACAGTAGGACCCCTTCTCTTCTCCCTCTACACTAAATCTCTGGGTAACATTATCACGTCTCATGCCTTCTCGTATCATTGTTATGCCGATGATACTCAACTCTTCCTCTCCTTCCCTCCCTCAGATATCCACGTCTCTGGGCGGATCTCTGCCTGCCTGTCCGACATCTCCGCCTGGATGACGACCAACCACCTCAAACTGAACCTAAGCTAAACAGAATTGCTCCACCTGCCGGCCAAATCCTCCCCCCTGACATTCGAGAATGCAGCTGTGACTGCGTCCCCGACCGCCAAGAACCTTGGTGTTGTCCTCGACGACCAGTTGAACTTCTCTGCTCACATTGCAGCGACAACCAGAACCTGCAGATTTCTCCTGAGCAACATCAGAAGGATCCGCCCCTTCCTGACAAAATAAGCCACCCAACTCCTCGTCCAATCAACAGTCATCTCCCGCCTCGACTACTGCAACGCACTGCTTGCTGGCCTCCCGGCCACTGCCACCAAGCCTCTTCAACTCATTCAGCAGCGGCCCGCCTGATCTCAAACCTACCAAAGTCGGCCCATGTCACCCCACTTCTTAGGGACCTGCACTGGCTCCCCATTGCTGCACGAATCCGCTTCAAGGCCCTTGACCTGGCATACCGTGCGGCAAAGGGAACCGCTCCCGCCTACCTCCGGTCAATGGTCCTAACTACACACCCTCAGACCCCTACGCTATGCATCTTCTGCCCATCTCAGACCTACTCCTATCCGAGCTCCGGGAGGGTCATCAAGGAGAAGCTGCCTTTTCTGAGTCCTTGCCCCACAATGGTGGAATGAACTACCCACCCCAGTTAGGACAGCTGAAACCCGTCCAATCTTTCAAACCCTAACTAACCTTACTGTCATGCACTTGTCCTAATAAACTAACCTACACTGTAGCACTCAACACTTTGATGAACATTGTTACTCAGCTGATAGAGTTGTACCCTTCCTGCTGACTTGTCGTATAAAACTTCTCTTTGGATAAAAGTGTCAGCTAAATGACAAAATGTAAATGTAAGTAAATGTAGAGAAGTATTTTATTGAATGTAGTTAAGTATCTAAAGGAAAAGTATGCATTCCACATGACGTTTGTGTATTCCAGTGCTTGGTAGCATTCAATTATTGATCCATTGACCTCTAAAATGTGGTCCAATTATTCTGCTCTGATTACGTCCTCTTGAAGTTGACAGGCTTCAAATGTAAAAGTATAATCTTCATACACTTTTGTCATATTTTCTATGCAAAATCTTTTTTGTAAAATGAAAACACTCACATAAAGTACACGTAGCTCAAAATTGTACTTAAAAGAACACGCCAACATTTTGGGAAATTAGCTTATCGTCTTCTCCAGACAAAGACAAGAAGATAGATACCAGTTTTCTCTCTGTGCATTCAGTAGAAAGCTATCTGGCTGCATGTTAGCACAATGAATTGAAGCGGACATGGCCGGTTAGCCTTCGGGAGAGGTCTTAGTTGGTCAATGCCTAGGCTAACCGTCCATGTCCGCTTCCATTCATTGTGCTAGGCTAACGTGCAGCCAGAACTGGTATCTATCTTCTTGTCTCTCTCTGGAGAAGACGATAAGCTAATTTCCCAAAATGTTGGTGTGTTCTTGCTTTTTTACTTAATTAAGTAAAAAGAAGAAAAAAAAAGCTGCTGGAGAGAGCTGCCAGTTGCAGCAGAAAATTACAATATTCAGGAGGCCTTTTTAATATAAGTGTAACTGAGGGGTACAATTCCCTGACTGTATTACTAGATATGATACTTACTACCACTACCTTTGTACTTAATATTCGGCCACCCAGTACACGGCATAAATATATTATCATAAACACTCTCACGTAGATGAAACGGATCCAACACAAATGTACGAAGTCAAAGTATGCGTTTATTACTACACAGCAATGGTGTGTAGAGCAAGCACTTAATCACTTAATTACATTTATGAATTGAAATAGTATGCACTTTTATGGCAAAGAGTATTCGTCGGTATATCAATAGAGAATGTCCAATCTCTGAAGGCGCAGGCGGTACATATACGACCTGGAATAGTTTAAGGAATAACAGCAATGATACTTTAATGATTATAGGCTGGATACACTAGGAGGGGGTTAATCCGGTCGCTTGTAAGCCGACAGGAGTAGGAGGGGGGGGGGGGGTCGAATCCGGCTGCCTCGTCCGGCCAAGGGTATCCCAGGTGAACCCACTGTAGTGCCGTTCAATGCGCCGGCGATCCTTGGACCACAGATGAAAGCAGGTGGACTCTTTGTGGGCCGGCTCTCTCCGGTCCACGGGGGAGAGACGTGAAGCGACCTCGTCTTGCAGAGCGTCTCCTCACCTTGCGTCCTCTCCAGGGGGGGGGGTTCCAACACACGGCAGTGTCGGGGGGTCTTTATCCATGGAATAATCAAAGTATACAAAGCATAATCCGTGCCTGGGAAGGCGGGCTGTCGTCGGTAGAATAATCCGGTATACAGGTCCACTCGCTCGTCGGCTCTGGGGCTCCTCGGGTGCAGCTTCACATGGGTCAACCACCCTGGGTAAGCAGCCAGTTCTCTGCCCGAAACGATGGGGTACTGACCACGGTAGTATTCTCACCGCACGAAGCACTATATATTAACAGACTATTATTAGCTTAATAGACTACGTCCAACTCGACGATATAGTGCCAAATATGACTATTCAAATATTAATATACACGATGTCTCAATACCGATGGTAGGCGAACTTGGCCTTACTCCCACACGTGGCGTCGCGGGGAGGCTTTACGTCTGTGACTCTATTGGAGGGTAAGAAACTGGACTGAAAAGGAAGTCCTACTTTAGTAGCGCAGTATATATACGCACTATGAACAAATAGTCCCATTAGTGGTGCGGTAGCCAGATTCCTACGCGGAACTAGGACTTGTTCGTACATGTGGAGCGGTACGTTTGAACTGGGTCTGAGGGGTATGGCAGCCTGGCACCAAGGTCTCGACCAATAGTAGAATGGAGACTATTATGGGATGTTCAGTAGGCTAGAATGGATATTCAAAGCATATTGTACAAGGAATATACAAGGGATATCAGGGAATATTAGAGAATATACAAATACAATTAAATATATATATATAAATAAATATATATATTCTGTTTAATCTGGCCCTTCACAACAGCCACCCCCTGAATAGGTCCCAGACCTAATCAGTTAAACAGAGACAGATTAATCGCGTTGTCTATTTACATATAAGGGTTTGCTGTAGGGGTCAGTCAACTTCACAAAGTCATAGGGTTGTAGGGTCATGGTCATCATCGATTGTGTCTGGGAGTCGAGGCAGTTCTATGAGCCTCGCCACGGGACGGGTGTAAGTGCGACCCTGGACGAGCACTTCAGCTGCTCGGACCTTGCCGTCGGCACCGGTGATCACTTTGCTTACGCGGCCGGCCGGCCACATAGCTCTGGGCAGTGATTGATCAATAATCATGACGACTGTTCCTTCTGTCAAATTGTCTCTCTCCTTTACCCACTTCTGGCGGGTCTGTAGGGACGGTAGGTAGTGCAGTAGGAAACTGTTCCAAAAATTGTCGGCTAATACTTGGCTGTACCTCCACATTCGTCGGCCGTTCGCTTCTTCAGGCCGGTACATTGTCTGGGGTAATGCAGGATCTAGCCGCCCCATCAGGAGTGTGTTGGGGGTAACTGGGTCGATATCCGCCACATCACTGGAGACATATCCGAGGGGCTTCGAGTTAAGTACTCCCTCAATCTCCGTGAGGACTGTCATTAGGACTTCTTCCGCCACAGTCTGGGCCCCAAGTACTGCGTACAGGGCTGTCTTTATGGAGCGCACTTCTCGTTCCCAAGTGCCACCGAAGTGGGGTGCGTTTGGGGGGTTGAATTGGAAATCAACCTGTGCTGGAGCGAGGTGGGTCTTAAGTTCTGGGCCCATAGCTTGGAAGCTCTCTCTCAGCTCTCTTTCGCCGCGTTTGAAGTTTGTCCCATGATCGGACAATAGGGTAGACGGTCTTCCTTTCCGTGATGTGAATCTACGGAAGGCCATAAGGAATGAGTCTGTGCTCATGGTCGGGAGAAGCTCGATGTGTATCGCTCTGGTGGTCATGCATTTGAATACAATACCCCACCGCTTCTCGGTTCCTCTTCCTTTCTTTATGTGCAGCGGGCCAAAGCAGTCCATACCCGTTGAGTGGAATGGCTTGTCACCGATTCGGAGGCGACATGGAGGAAGGTCAGCCATCCTTGGTATGCTGGGCTGCGCGCGCCACTTGCGGCAGTCTAGACATGTTCGCTGGAAGCGTCGTACCGCCTCTCTTCCTTGTAGGATCCAGTAACGACGTCTGATTTCCGCGAAGACTCTTTCTGCTCCTGCGTGATGTACATCCTCATCGTATTTCTTTATAATCAGCTCTGTGACCTTGTGTCGGCTGTTCAATACGATCGGGTATTTAATGTCATCCGGTAGATTGGGGGCTCTGCGTAGGCGACCACCCACTCTGATGAGGGTATGAGCGTCGCTCTCGGGGGCCAGGTGAATTAATCTGCTGTCGGATGGGACGGGCTTTCCTCCCTGTAGACAGGCCAATTCATCGGGGAACGAGTCTCTCTGGGCTCGCTGCAGTAGAAGCAATTCTGCTTCCTCGTAGTTAGCTGCTGACATATCAGCGGGGGACTTGCACTCCGGGTGGTACCGCAGGAATGTTCTTTGTTGTGCACTCTCTATGGACGTGCAATCGTCTATGTTAGGGTCGGTGGAGGCTACGGTGCTCAATCCACAGAACACAGACTTCTTATTTTCCACCTCCTCTGGACTTGCTTCCCTCGGGATAGGCATGGGCCACTGTCCTTCCGGGAGTCTTAGGAATGCGGGGCCGTCACTGTAGACATTGCGACGGGTGAGGTCATCCAGGGGCATCCCCCGGGTGATGACGTCAGCTGGGTTCTGTTTTGTATCAACGTAGCGCCACTCTGTTTCTCCGGTTAACTCTTCGGTTAAGTCTTGAATCTCGGTGACTCTGACTCCCACGAAGACTTTGTACTTGCATGAGTCCGGTTTGATCCAGGCGAGTACCGTTGTGGAATCTGACCACAGGATTGTGCTAGACACCGGTATGGTGAGCTCACGTTGGATGAGCGTGGCTAGGTGCGCTCCGGCTAGGGCTGCGCAGAGCTCTAGACGTGGGATAGATTGTTGCTTGCGTGGGGCTATTCTCGAGCGGGCGAGGACAAATGCTGTGTAGATCTCTCCCCCCTGGTCTTGGGCCCGCAAGTAGGCTACTGATCCGTATGCGACCTCTGAGGCGTCACTGAAGACGTGTAAGTCCATTTTACATGTCTCTGGCCTCACCGTGGGTGGGAAGTAGCTTCGGCGCATATTAACGCCTGGGAGTGAGTGGAGCTCCATCTCCCACTCTCTCCAGGTGGATGCAAGGTGTGCGGGAATGGGGCTTCTCCCGGGATTGTAGCCATCCAGGTCTCGCTGCTGGCTGCCTTGTCCTCGGAGGAGAGGCTGCGCAGTACTTGCGGATCGCTGCTGGCCCACTGCCTGAGATCAAAGCCGCCTTTGATCAATGAGGCGCGGAGTTTAATCAGGAGAGCCTCGGCTTCTTCTTGGGTTGAAAGGCTTTGTAGACAGTTGTCTACGTAGAAGCTGTTCTTTACGCTGTGTCGGACCTCTTCGTCCGCTGCTGGGTCCTCTGCTACATGTTTCTGTAGTGCAAATGTAGCACAGCAGGGGCTGCACGTCGTTCCGAAGGGGAGGACTTCCCATTGGTAGATGGCTGGGTGCTCATCTCCTGGCTTCTCTCTCCATAGGAACCGTAACAGGGGCTTGTCCGCCTCTACTAATCTCACCTGCAGGAACATTCCTTTAATGTCCCCGCTGATGGCCACCTTTTCCTGGCGGAAGCGGAGTAGAACGCCGAGTAGGGAGGGGCCGAGTGTGGGACCGGGCAGTAACTCTTTATTTAGATTTTGGGATCCGATCTGGTAGCTGCAGTTAAATACTATGCGGTCTTTACCGTTGTGATGGACCTTGTGGTGGGGCACGTACCACGATTCAGTGGTCTGGTCAGCCTCTTTAATGTCCATCTTTGTGACGTGTCCCGCTGTGATGAGCTTCTCAATCTCAGCGCGGTATACACTCTCTTGGGCGGGGTTCTTGGCTAAGCGCCGCTCCGTGTTCAGCAGGTACCGTTCTGTGGCGTCTGTCTTGGCGTGGAAAGTAGGCATTCCTTCTCGCCGCAGGAGTGGCGTGGCGTATCTCAACACGCCGTTGACCGGGACTCTCTTGGTCCCTGTCTCGAGGAGGTGAATGGCGTAAATGTCATCTTTAGAGCGAATGTCTTTCTTTCCGTTCTTAAAGGGCATTTGTTCCAAGGTCCATAGCCGCTCTACGTGTTGCAGGAGTGCGGTTTCTCCCTCTGTGACTCGGGAGTGGAGACATCTAGTGGCTGTACTTCGGTTGAGAGATTTGGCGAGCGGGCCTTGGAGAGTCCATCCCAAGCGGGTCTCGACTGCTGCAGGACAGCCTCGGGGTCCGGTATGAACCCGGTCTATCGGGACAATGAGGTCTGCATGGTCGGAGCCTATCAACAGGGTCGGCATAGCATTGTCTATGAGCGGGATCGGTAACTTGCGCAGATGTGCATATTTCTCCATCAGCTTGGCGACGGGGTATGTGTACCGCGACAGTCCTATTTCTTGGCTGGTGAAAGCGTCTGCAATCTGGTACCGTCGCTCAGGCTGGCCGCTTGCTGCGATAGAGAATGAGACATTCTCGCCCTTTATCGTCTTCAAATCTCGTCTTATTGTCCGAATTGTCATTTGGGTTTCGCTTCCCCGCAGCCCTAGCTGGGCCGCAGCGGAGGCGAGCAGCAGGGTCTTCTCTGACCCGTCATCGAGGACGGCGTAAGTGTCCAGGACTTTATTCTGGTAGCTTAGTGTCACACGCACTACTTTTAGGAGTACTCGGGCTCCACTGCTGCTGGCGGGATCGATGTACATGACGCTCGCTTTGCGGCTGGATGGTGCGGGTGAAGGGCGCCGTCTGTTACTGTCGTGAAGTATGTCCAGATGGGCTCCATCGCACTTGGTGCACCTTTTCTTTAAGCGGCATTCGGCTGCCATGTGTGAGCGCGCACAGCGAAAACAGCGCTTGTTGGACTTTATCCATTGACCTGCTTCCTCCGCGTTCAGCTTGGGGAAGGAGTCACATTGCGCTAGCCAGTGTTCTTTCTCACAGTAGGGGCACACTATCTTCCACTTCTCCGTTCTGGAGGGGGTACTGTGGCTCCTGCTGCTCGGTACTGACTCCGATTGGTGCATCACAGTCACCGATCTTCTTCCATCATTTAGTCGTCTGGTTCCTTCTCTGGAGCCAGGGGTGCTCCGTCCGAATGTATCTAGCCGTAGGCTGCTGACTTCTCTCGCCAGGAAGTCTGCTAGATCGAGGAGGTTCGGTTCGGGGCCATTCGGGTCTCTGTGGTCCCTCTGCCGCCTAAAGCGCTCCTGACGAGCGGGCGGCAGCTTCTCCAGAATCCTTTCCACATTTGAGTTGGCGTAAAGTTCATGCCTCCCCTTCTCTCTTTGCGCTCCCAACATCCCTACCAGGGACTGCACTCTGATGGACAGGTCGTCCAGTGCTCGATTGTCTATTGCTGGGGGTAAGCGGTCGATGTGTCGGATCTCCTGGATCACGTAATCCCATATGCGCCCATACCTCTGGTCCAGTGCTACCAGCGCTGCTGTGTATGGGGTGGTGGAAGTCGCGTAGGCGAGCGCTATATTATGTGCGCGGGGTACCTTTAAGTGCTTCAGTAGGATGGCGTATTTGTGGCGTTCATCCAATACATCCACCAACATGGTCTCCAGACACATGCGGAGTTCTGTATACTGGGCCCGGTTCTCTTGGGTGAAGTCGGGTACCATAGGCGTGCCAATGTATGACGCTGACTGTGGATACATCGGCGAGCGTTGGGGGAGAGGCCTCCTAGGCGAGTCTCCTCCCGCTCCTTGGTATGGGCTGGTACCGGCAGTGTACCATGGCCCGCTTGTCCAGGTGCTGTTCCTCGGTGCGGGTCGTGCGTCGTGCTCACCCGTGTATAGAGTCGGGGGTCTGTAGCGCAGCTCCGCGGGAGTATAGCCTGGGCTGTACCGGACCTCCTGGTCCGGTAGAGTACTGTGCTGTCTTCGGGCGTGGTTCTCCTCCTCTTCCTCTTCGTCTTCAGTTAGGTCATCCAGTGCTTGTAGTCTCTGGTTTAGCCTCTCCACAGGATATGCTGCTCCTTCCCGGTTGCTAGGTCTCGCTTGGACCGGTGGGGGGAGGTGGTCTGTGGGGGGTATAGACCTCGTCTGTTGGTCAAGTTCAGGGTTGTTCACTCGGCTAGGGGATGCCGCCCTGGAGGTGTGTCTAGACGAGTTCCTGGAGCCTCTGGCGGAGGGAGAGGGTGTTGTCCGTCTGATCAGCTGTTCTATTAGTTGCGACTGCTGTCTGTCGCGCGCTGCGTCCCGTTGAGCACCGGCTCGTTCTCGGGCCACATTCTCTTCCATCTGAATGCGTCTTATTTCTAGACGTATCTGCTCGTGTTCGCTTCGCTGCTGGATCTGCAGTCGGTCGCGTTCAGCAGCGGCGTTCAGGCTGATGAGGAAGGCCTGCTGTAGGGTCCTCTCTGCCTCGCTGGGAGAAGGCGGTTGTATAGGGGAGCCTTCCCTCGGGGTACTCCTTGCGGAGCCTTGGAGCTCTATCTCCACGGTGCTCTCCCCGTCTTCTTCCGTGCCGAGTTCTCTCTCGGTAGCGTTGTATTCCTCCCGGGACTCATCGGGGACTACTTCTTCAGTACTGGCGGGGTGTGAAGTCATGTCTGGTTCCCACTGGTCCCCACCGTGAACTTGGTCAGTTACATTAGAGCCCGTAGGGGCCTCTATGGTCGGGGTAGTCTGGGCGTTGGGGTTAGACATACTTTTACTTTCTAGTTTTACCGCGTTTACTGTTAGTAGAAGACTAGGTTGTTGACTGACAGCGTAAGCCTCTAAGTACTGAGGGAGCCGTCGTTCGCTGCGGGCGTTGGTTAGGAGGATCGTTTCGTGGAGTGTTCATCATAGGCCATTTCAATATTAATAACACTATATTAATATTACACTAATTACCCTCCGGCTCGAAGGACCAATTGTAACTGAGGGGTACAATTCCCTGACTGTATTACTAGATATGATACTTACTACCACTACCTTTGTACTTAATATTCGGCCACCCAGTACACGGCATAAATATATTATCATAAACACTCTCACGTAGATGAAACGGATCCAACACAAATGTACGAAGTCGAAGTATGCGTTTATTACTACACAGCAATGGTGTGTAGAGCAAGCACTTAATCACTTAATTACATTTATGAATTGAAATAGTATGCACTTTTATGGCAAAGAGTATTCGTCGGTATATCAATAGAGAATGTCCAATCTCTGAAGGCGCAGGCGGTACATATACGACCTGGAATAGTTTAAGGAATAACAGCAATGATACTTTAATGATTATAGGCTGGATACACTAGGAGGGGGTTAATCCGGTCGCTTGTAAGCCGACAGGAGTAGGAGGGGGGGGGGGGGGTAGAATCCGGCTGCCTCGTCCGGCCAAGGGTATCCCAGGTGAACCCACTGTAGTGCCGTTCAATGCGCCGGCGATCCTTGGACCACAGATGAAAGCAGGTGGACTCTTTGTGGGCCGGCTCTCTCCGGTCCACGGGGGAGAGACGTGAAGCGACCTCGTCTTGCAGAGCGTCTCCTCACCTTGCGTCCTCTCCAGGGGGGGGGGTTCCAACACACGGCAGTGTCGGGGGTCTTTATCCATGGAATAATCAAAGTATACAAAGCATAATCCGTGCCTGGGAAGGCGGGCTGTCGTCGGTAGAATAATCCGGTATACAGGTCCACTCGCTCGTCGGCTCTGGGGCTCCTCGGGTGCAGCTTCACATGGGTCAACCACCCTGGGTAAGCAGCCAGTTCTCTGCCCGAAACGATGGGGTACTGACCACGGTAGTATTCTCACCGCACGAAGCACTATATATTAACAGACTATTATTAGCTTAATAGACTACGTCCAACTCGACGATATAGTGCCAAATATGACTATTCAAATATTAATATACACGATGTCTCAATACCGATGGTAGGCGAACTTGGCCTTACTCCCACACGTGGCGTCGCGGGGAGGCTTTACGTCTGTGACTCTATTGGAGGGTAAGAAACTGGACTGAAAAGGAAGTCCTACTTTAGTAGCGCAGTATATATACGCACTATGAACAAATAGTCCCATTAGTGGTGCGGTAGCCAGATTCCTACGCGGAACTAGGACTTGTTCGTACATGTGGAGCGGTACGTTTGAACTGGGTCTGAGGGGTATGGCAGCCTGGCACCAAGGTCTCGACCAATAGTAGAATGGAGACTATTATGGGATGTTCAGTAGGCTAGAATGGATATTCAATGCATATTGTACAAGGAATATACAAGGGATATCAGGGAATATTAGAGAATATACAAATACAATTAAATATATATATATAAATAAATATATATATTCGGTTTAATCTGACCCTTCACAACAATAAGGATGTACTGTATGGTTTATCATTTCCGATATCAGATGTCAGATTTCTTTATTGTCACGTCATTCAGTACCTTACAGCAAAGAAATTGTGAAATTCTATTTGTTGTGGTTCCTCAACCATAGCAGCATCCAATAATATAAATACAATACAATTAGCATGGAGTAAGAATAAAATAAGATAAAATATGACTAAAATAAAGATATACAGTTCTAAAAAGTGTGCAGTGCAGATAACAGGATGTAGATATATACTATTATGAAATGTAAATAACAAAATGGCTATGTACAGTTCCAAACAATTTTGTGTATGTTGAGCAGTGGTAAAAAACAATGTGCAATACAGTTTTTTATCAGCAGCAACAGTGTTTCTCAAGTGTAGTCCAGGTGGTGGGGGGCGGGGGGGGGGAGAAGACAGAGCGCTGACTCTCTCCACTGCAGCCCTGTCGATGGTGATGGGGTCCAGCTTCTCTCCCCCTCTCCTGTAGTCTATGACCAGCCATGTTGTCAACCTCTCTCCTGTAGGCTGTTTCATCGCTCTTGGTGATTCGGCCTTTCACTGTGGTGTCAACGGCAAATTTAATCACCGTGTTGGAGTGTGTGGCTACGCAGTCATAGGTGTACAGTGAGTAGAGGAGAGGGCTCAGGATGCAGCCCTGGGGCCTCCAGTGTTGATAGTTAGGGGGGCGGAGGTGTGAGGGCCCATCCTCACCACCTGGCGTCGATCCGAAGTCCAGTCACACAGACTGGGGTTGACTCCTACAGTAGTTCCCTGAGCGTGGTGTCGAGTCTGGCGGGTACTATTGTGTTGAACGCTGAGCTGTAGTCCACAAACAGCATCCTCACACAGTTCCCCGCCTTCTTCAGGTGGGTGGTGGCCTCATGCAGTGTTGTGGCTATTGCATCTTCTGTGGATCTGTTTTGTCTGTAGGCGTATTGGTGTTTGTCCAGGTTGAGCAGTAGGTTGTTGTTGAGCAGTGTCTTGATGTGCTTCTCAAAGCATTTGCTCACTATGGGGGTGAGAGCAACTGGGCGCCAGTCATTGAGTCATCATCATGTCTGTTTAGAAATAGAAAAGCCTGAGGAAGGAGTTTGGACTCCAAAAGACAGCCTAATTAAATTCACATCCATGTGTGCAGTGGCCAAATAAGAAAAATGCAACAATACAACAATTGTAGCATAATCAAATTAATTGAAGCTGACATCCTGAACTGTGTGATTTCATTGCCAGCACTCAACAGTTCAATCAGTGTTTGTTTCCCATAGCTAAAACCAGAGAACCACCAATCAAGTGCATTTTTGTTAAGATGTGTTGCCTGTAGTTATTGAAAGACAGGATAAGGGAGTGTGACTTTGAGTGCTTAGCCCTTTCACTACCACACTAAAGACGAATAACCGTCTGGTGGATACAATAAAGTTGTATTGTACAATGTGACTTCTGAGATTAGGTGGTAGGACAACCCCTCTAGTTTTCTGGCAATACGGGCCAATGGTTAATGAGTACATTGAGCTGCCAGAGGCCATATAAGCAGAATATGTGAATACTGAAATCCACTATATTTCCCTTGGTTTTACAACTGAAGCACAACCATTTTCAACCTGTTGAAAGGCAGGTTCAAGTGTCTGACATAATTTCACCCTTAGCATACCTGTCAAGTTAAATAGATTCAGGACAAATTGTCACTGACCGTAAAATAAGCAACTATGGTTAAGAATTAACATTGACTGTCAGTGAAAGCTCACCCAAAACAAAAACCCTATATGAGTGGGTCAATATAATTATGTTGATAGCTACAGTACAAGCTGGCTCTGTCATCAATGAGCAAAAACAAAATACATGTCGGTCTGGTACTGCTGATAACAGGCAGGAGGGAGTGCCTTCAAAACAAATTAAACACGCAAAGCAATGTCAAAAGCAAGCAATGAGCTATCACTGTCAAACTGTTTAGCAATTTTGTCAGAGGGGCACATGCTTGATTACATTCCGGATCTCAAAAATCCCATTATACCACCAAGAAAATGCCAAGTGTAAAGATCGTTTGGTTAGGAGGTGCTAATTTGATTTGGTCTTGGCATTTATTTTTGCAAGCACATAAAACACCTGCTGGAACTACAGTTGGGGAGGACAGGTGATGAGTTATACTGCCTGTCAGCTGAAATAACATCCAATCACATTATGTCTGTCTCGTACTGAAGGCTATCAAACGAGCAATTAGGACAGATTTAGAAAACACACAGGACGCAACATGTGATTGATATTGTAATTATGCTTTATTGTGTGTCTGCCGTCATCTCACATGTGGCCCCACATATCGGTACGTCACTGAGTAAGGGAAAGTGGAAGAAACATGAGGTATCATACCACCTGCTCCTCTTGGGCGCTTTGACACCTATGTATGTGAGATTGCTGTTCATTGACTATAGTTCAGCTTTCAACACCATAGTCCCCACCAGACTGGTTGACAAGCTGATCGATCTGGGTCTGAGCTCCGCCATGAGCGCCTGGATCCTGGACTTTCTGACCGAAACACAGAAGTGGTCAGGGTGCGTTGACACACCTCCAACTCAATCACCCTGAGCATCGGGTCCCCCCAGGGCTGTGTTCTCAGCCCTCTGATGTACTCACTGTACACACATGACTGTATGGCCAGGTTCAGCTCCAACTCCATGAAGTTTGCGGACGACACGTGGTGGTGGGGCTGATCTCTAACAATGACGAGAAGGCCTATCGGGAGGAGGTTGATGAACTGGCACGTTGCTGCCGGGATAACAGCCTACTCCTGAACATTGGTAAAACCAAGGAGCTGATTGTGGATTTTAGGAGAATACAGCAGGGGACACACAAGCCACTGTGGATAAATTGGGCTATCGTAGACAGGGTGAGCAGTTTTAAGTAAATGGTAAATGGCTGCTTTTTTATTTAGCGCTTTTATCAAAAGCGCTTTACAATTTGTTACTCACATTTTACCCATTCACTCACACATTCACACACCGACGGCGGAGGCAACCATGCAAGGTGCCAACCTGCTCATAGGGAGCAATTAGGGGTTAAGTGTCTTGCTCAAGGACACATCGACACACTGCCCGGGAGGAATGGGAATCAAACCGGGAACCTCCGGATTGCCAGAATGAATGAAAACTTCATTTAACAGATTGCAGAATGGGTAAAATACAGTATGGCTCAATACACACAATTGTTAAGGGGATGCAGACCAGAGAAAGACGATTGTCTTGTTTACATCAGGGTCCCCCATTTTCAATTCATAGTGACATTTATGACATACGCACAACATACATGACATTTATGGCATAGGGACATACATGACATACAGGTATATAGTATATAGTACAGGTATATAGTACAGAAAAAAGCATTTCATATAAAAGTATTCTGTATTTTTGTATGACAACTAATAAAGAAACTCTATTCTGGGGCTGTAGAGAGCATTCTGACTGGGAACATCACTGCCTGGTTTTGAAACCCAGGATAGGAAGGCCCTACAGAGAGTGGTGTGCTCAGCAGAATGAACTACGGGTATTGCACTACCACCCCTGCAGGACTTATACAATAGGAGGTGCAAATCCAGAGCCTGCAGAATAATGAAGGACCACCCCAACAACAGCCTGTTCAAGCTGCTGCGGTCAGGCAAGCGCCTCTGTATACACGCAACAAGAACAGATAGACTAAGGCTCAGCTTCTTCCCTCAGGCCATCAGAACAATGAACACTGATCTCTCCACACACAAGCACACATGAACACACACACACAACATTCTGCACTTGCACACACACAAACGCACCATATGTCACTTTAAACACACAAGAAAAGGACACTTTAAAGGAAGGAAAAGGACACTTTAAGAAAATAACTTGTTGTGATTGTTGCATAGTATAGTTAGTAATAGTAAGCATAGGGACATAGACTAGAAAAACTGCACATTGTATAGGAGTGTACATAGGATCCAGTGCCTTTAAGCGATTTATTAACATGTCTATTTACTATTCTATTTATCTTTATAGTTATCTTTTTATTATTATTACTATTACTATTGTGTTATTGCACAATCGTAGCGGGCATGGCCAATCGCATTTCACTGTATGCACTGGTATGTATGTGATGAATAAACTCTTCATTGATTTTTTTTTTTTTTATCAAATATTTTTCTTTTCTTTTTCTTTTCTTTTTTCCAACATGTAACAAAACATATCACAATACAACAACAACAATACATAAAAAGACTTCCCAAGACAGTAACTCAACACCACATGACAAGACAACAACTGATACAACTGTACAGTGATCATCCTAACATGGACTCTTCATTGAATCTTGTATATCTGCATCTAGCTGGTGCCCCTTCATAGCACAGAGCTAAGAAGCTACTGTAGGACTTCCGGTTTGCGACGTTCTGGTGAGCAGCCACATGAAAGAGCTCCCAGTCAAAGAATATCAAAAAAAGGAAGTAAAACAATTCAAAATGAAATAAAAAGTGAAGATTCGAATGGGCGGCCGGGTAGCACAGCGGGCTAAGCGTCTGTCTACCACAGCAGAGACACTGGTATCGAATCCGGCTGTCAGCGGTGCCTCCGGCTTGGCCAGTTGTCATACTGGCACAATTGGCAGTGTCAGCGGGAGGGAAGCCGGTGGGTGGTAATCTGGTCATTGTTTTTTTTTTTATTTATTTATCTTTTTCCCCCTCCTTTTTCCTCCGATTTTCTCCCATCCCAATGTTAGTCGTTATGCCAATTCCCAATCCCCTTCCTGGTCGCTGCGCACTTACCCCCGACAGTCGGTCTGGGAGAGTGGAGGCTATCACGTGCTTCCTCCGACACACGTCTAGCCAATCAACCGCTTCTTTTCACCTGGCAGCGCAGACTCTCACTGAGAGGGTGTAACGTGTGGATGGATCACACTACCCCCCTTAGATCCTATCCGCACTGAGCAGGCGCCCCGACCGAACTGTAGGAGTCGCTGTTTACAACGACCCGGACCCACCCCGCCAACTTTCCCACCCTCTAATACAGCTAATTGTATTAGTGTGAATGGCCAGCCAAGCTGGTGACAACGCCGGAGCTGTGAGCTGGATTCGAACAGGCGAATCCAGCGTCTCCGGTGTTGGTGACGAACGCAATCTCCGCTACGCCAGGCCTGGGCGGTCTGGTCACCGGGCCGGGGGGACACCGGGCTTGGGGTCGCGGGGCCATTGAGGCGTGGTGCTTTGGCCTTCTGCACGCCTGGGCTTGGGGTTCTCGTGGGCTGGGGGCCTGGCGGTCGGGGCGGGGGCAGGTGGGGGTTCTGGGAGCTCGGCTCCATGCATGGTGGACCAGGATATGGGGGTGTTCTGTTTATCTGGGAGGAGGGTGGGAGGGAGGGGTTTCTCTTATGGGGGTCAGAGCGACTGAGCTTTGCCCAGTGGGGACTTGTGTGTTAGGGGGTCGGTGTGCGTGGGGTGGGGCTCTCGGTGACATGGGAGGTAGCAGGCTGGGCTCGGTAGGGGGGAGTCTCCTTCCCTCCCCTCTACTGGGCCTGGCCCAATTAATTCAAGGGACCCGTTTCACTGGGGGCCCGGCTCCGCACATATCGGTCTGGGATATTGGGGAGTTTTACGGGCTTAACTCAGGGGGGGGGGGGGGGGGGGGGGGGTGTCGGGGGGGGGGGGGGGGGTCATTGTTGTTGTGCACATGTGCCCCCCACTGGTTGGAGCCCTGAAGTCTATCAGATGCTTCCTCCGATACATAGGAGACAGCCAGCAGCCTCTTTTCACCTGACAGCGAGGACTCTCACTGGGGAAGTGTAACACGTGGGAGGATCACACTACCTTACCCAGTTCCTTCCCTCGCTGTGCAGGCGCCCTGACCGACCTGTAGGAGTCACTGTTTACAACGACCAGAATACCACCCACCGGCTTCCCACTCGCTGACACTGCCAATTGTGTCAGTATGACGACCGCCCAAGCCGGAGGGACCGCTGACAGCAGGATTCGATACCAGTGTATCTGCGGTGGTAGACAGACGCTTAGTCCGCTGCACTACCCGGCCGCCCAATCAAATGTATTTGTATAGACCGAGATCACATGGAATAGCACCCATTGTACAAGTCAAGAAGAAACATCACAATAGATCAACAAAAAAAAACACCATCAAATCCAAATATGCGGCACTCCCAGACTTTCCCCAATGAAGATAAGGAACGACTCACTAAAAATCTAGTGTTACCACCCCAGTATGTCAAGGGGAAGGGGGTGAATAACATAAAGGATTATTCTGTTGTGATAAATGAACCAAAGGAAAAATAAAGCAATGCCCACACGTTTAGGTGAAAGAAAATAATATTGGGCCTTTTATATACAAACAAAAACAGACTAATAGACAATGACAATAGTGGAGTTGAGAAACACAACCAAGGGGAAAGGGGGGGGGGGGGGGGGGGAAACCAAGTGTGCTAATGTACCAAGTTCGCTAATTAAGTCAGAGTCAAACATTTTTTAACCAACAGCATTAGAGACACAAGGAAGGGGGGAAACAGGAAGTGCCAAATGAGTTCTAAAACAAGAGGAGGGCTTCCGATTGGTCAACTGGTGATTTGAGTGATGGCTGGGATGACTGGCTGGTTTCCAATTAGTGTCCTGATGAATGACAGGAACCTGGATCAGAGTAGCAGGTGGAGTGATTGAGAGAGAGAGAGAGAGAGAGAGAGAGAGAGAGAGAGAGAGAGAGAGAGAGAGAGAGAGAGAGACGTAACACCTAGCAATAGGGGGGAAAAGCACCAGGGGCGGCGTGGAAGAGAGAAGCCTCAGATGGGCTGTTCAAAGGGGATCCCCCAATAGGATGTCGGTGATAATGTAGTGTTGAATAGAACAGGCAAATAATTGGAATGAATGTATAATATATATATACATATATATATATATATATATATATGTAATGAAGCACATATGTAATGAAGCACATAGTACATACATGGTATCTAAGGTACATACACATTTTATTTTTATTATTAAAATAAATAGAGCTAAGAACAACAACAATAAAATAGCATAGGAAAACTGAGGGCAATGTAGAATGGATCCATCGTGCCTGTGGTAGTCATAACTGGTTTGAGGAAGAATATCCGCTGCTGTCCTTGATGTGCAAGCCACCACCACCTTGACCATCACACCACCTTGACAGGCCAAACGGACCTTCTAGCTGTGAGGCGACAGTGTTAACCACCACTAACCGTACATGAACAGGGTGAAGTAGAGAGGGCATGGTTAGATGTTGTAGGTCAGACTGAAGACGGCATGAAGCAGAACCATGGTGCTAGTGGTGGTCAGAACCAGTTTGAGGTAGAGCAGTTACTGCAATCTGTATGTCAACAAACTATCACTCGATACATCCACTCAGAGAGACAGGGACAGAGGTTAGAAAAGGCTGAAAGAGAGAGAAAAAAGATGGGTCTTAACCTTTTAACACTTTCAGAGCCGCGCTTAATCACCATCTCGGCCGCTAGAAGGCCAGCTTAAACTGGTAATTTCCGCAGTGTTTCACAATGTTTGCAGAGCTGTGTGTGTGTTCTGTATTATAGCTGTGGAGACAATGGTGTGGCTCATTTGACAGACACTACTTGTCGTCCAACATGAAAAAAATAGTTTGTTTCTACACACTGTAGTTTGTAGTTTATTACACACTAAACATTGCGCATTTCCAAGATAATCCAGTATTTTTTCATAGATCGTGAGATAAAACGTGTTATGTGCAAAAACCCGAATCGTTCTGGTTGATTCCCTGAACCCACAAATACTCCCAAATAAAAGGTATATAACATGTACATATGTACCTTCACAAAATCTTCAAGGGGGGGGGGGGGGGGGGGGGGGGGATTTGAAAAAAAGATTTGTTCAACCGCTGGCGAGCAAACACGTAATATTATGTGGTTGGCGCAGAATGAGTTAAGCCCGAGCCATATTTTCAGAAAATTCACCTAAGAAATTAAAAAACATATCTAAGTAAATGGAAGATTGCTCCACTTCTACAAGGTCCATTTGCATGTTCTTCTAGTATGTATCTAGGGACATATATGGATCTCAGGGAATGTATTCCCAGTGTCAGAAATATGTGTATGTTACTACAGTAGGCTTGAGTAAATTGTAATGAACCAAAGGAGAATATATATAAAAAAAAAAAAAGTATGGCTAATATTGACCAGACGTGAAAAATGCATTCAGCACCTTCTTGCGATCATGTGTACAAAAAATATAAGCAGGACAGATGATTTACAGGGGGTTTTGTAGATACAGTACTGAATTTTGACATCCGGACACATGCAATTTGAAATATGAATATAGAATATCAGGCCTAATTATGGCCAAGTCACACATCTATGGATTGGGCCAAATCTTTTCTTTCCAATGGCAACGAGAGAAAAAAAAGCTTCACGCTAGAAGTCAGATGATTGACAGGGGCTGGGAAGTGTAGTTTTATTTTTTATTAGAAAGCCCTGGGTCTCCTCTCTCAAAAGACTACACTTAATTTAGGTTGCACCAAGTCCTCGTGTCAATATGCACCTTTTTCCAACTCGATGCGCTGAGATTTCTATAAACTCATATTTCACTAATAACACTTAAAACCATTGGTAAACAAACGTAGTGCACAACATTAATTAATTAACGTTCTGTATTGATTGATTTATGGCGTGATATCAATCTTGTACAGGTACCGGACCGCTCGGTTAAGCAAAGATTTTAAAACTTCGACAGAGCAGGCACCCCTGCCGGCGGCGGGTAATTTATTCCACAGGTAGGGAGCGTGGTAGGCAAAGGATCTGTGGCCAGCGGATTTATTTTTTACCCTAGGAACCAATAGGAGCCCCGCATTTTGTGAAAGAAGAGCACGAGCGGGCGAGTATCATATAATGAGATCGGATAGATAAAGCAGCGCCAGCCCATTTAGAATTTTGTTGAGGAGCAGCACTTTAAAGTCAGATCTGGCCTGGATGGGAAGCCAGTGTAGAGAGGACAGAATAAGGTGTGATATGATCACATTTTCTAGTTTTAGTTAGTATCCATGCAGCGTGCATTTTGCACAAGTTGACGTTTTTTGACACTAAAGTTAGGTAGGCACATTACAATAATCTAAATGTGATGAGACAAATGCATGAATTAGGGTTTCAGCATTGGCCAAAGTTATAATAGGATGATTTGTAGATTATTTTGTTTGTTTGTTTTTTTGGCGGCTGGCAGTGCTTTGGTTTGCGGACTCAAGGGTGCTGTAGCATTGTGCAACCTCATCCTTCTCCTTAACCAATCCACTGCTGTGCAAATCCTTATATTCTCCTCTCCTCTATCCTCCTTCCTCTCCCCTCCTTTCCTCCCTCTCTCCTCCTTTTCTCTCTTCTCCACTCCTCCTCTCCCTTCCTTTTCTTCCCCGTCCTCTACTCTCGCATATGCTCCCATTTCCTCTCCTCTCCAACTCCTCTCTTGTCCTACTTAAGTTCCTTCATCCCTCCATTTCCATCTCAATCCTCTGTTCCCTCCTCCCACTCAACCACTATGCCACTCAGACAGAACCTTCACTCATCCACTATGCTGCTCAGACAGAACCTTCACTCATCCACTATGCTGCTGAGACAGAACCTTCACTCATCCACTATGCTGTTCATACAGAACCTTCACTCATCCACTATGCTGCTCAGACAGAACCTTCACTCATCCACTATGCTGCTGAGACAGAACCTTCACTCATCCACTATGCTGTTCATACAGAACCTTCACTCATCCACTATGCTGCTCAGACAGAACCTTCACTCATCCACTATGCTGCTCAGACAGAACCTTCACTCATCCACTATGCTGCTCACTCATCCACTGTGCTGTTCAGACGGAACCTTCACTCATCCACTATGCTTAATAATAATGCAGGACCTGTTGCAGAGGTCTTTATTTGGCATGCAACGACACTCAATGTTTTTTAGCGGTACACACAGCGGTTAGTTTTTAGCACACACACCGGAACACACACGCATGCATTGTCTCTTTAGAGTCGCCGAAGCGATTCGTCTCTGCGATTAACCCATCCCGTCGTCCTTCCCCCCCAAGGGCAGCCGGGTGTAGACAGGGGTCAACGTGAGCCGCGCCAGGGGACCAATCCAAGTGCTCCTGTCCGTCTTCGTCAAGGACGCCACAGCGTTAGCGATCTGTTGTTGTGCATGTTTTTCCATTGGGTTTATCTTATCGGGGGGGAAACCCTTGCGAGCACGGGGAGAACATGCAAACTCCACACAGAAAGGCCTGGGAGATACCCCACCGGGGTACCTGGCATCATGGAAACCTGGGCCCTCATTCATCAACGTGGACTTTGACCTTGACCTACTTCCACACGTAAGCACGGAATTTAGAACTAGCGCACGCACAGGGAAGTCGGCATTCATCACACGTGCGTAAGCAGGCTCTACGCACACCTGTCATGATGAATCCCACCTTGGCCCTGCGCCGCAGCTCGTGCACGCTTTCACGTATTTGCATACCAAAACCGCCCCGACCAACCAAATATGGTCAGGCCCTCCCCTTCAAATACCATGAGGGAATCCCTGTGCGTGGAATGTTGGAGGATGGCAAAGCGAACGAAAAAGAGAAACTACACAGACACCGAGGTGGAGGTCCTCGTAACGGAGGTAGATAAATAAAAGGCGGATTTGTAAACGGTGATGTCAGATATCAACGGCTCCCTAAGACCATTGCTGCAATTCTGCCTGGACAGCTCAAAATACTAATAAAGACCGTTCGTTGACCACTGTTTGGCGTTGGTTGTGTTGTGTGTCATTATAACCGTGCTGTACAATATGAATGCCTTTATTAGTTGTGTTCGATTGGCTATATGATTTTTAGAGGCATCTATTTTGTTGTCGGCTAATAAAGACCGCGCTGGAATATGACTGCCTTTTCCCGTGTTGTTTGATTAATACCCACGGATTAAAGTTCTCCTCAATTCTATTCCAAATCGCGATGGATCTCCCGTCAATTTTCTACCTGCTGCATGATTTCTAGAGGCATACTACTACAATCTATTTTGATGTCAGTATTGGGTAGCCTATATAAACAATATAATACGAGAGCATATACAAGAACAATGAATCTCACTGCATGTATGATGTATCCTGCCTTTCAATACATGAACTTGAATTCCATCATATAGTCTGTCCACTATCTGCATGGTGTCATTGCAATGCGTTTTCTATTCTTTCTTGTACAGTAAAAAGGGGGAAGAACACTATATTCATATGACTTATTCTGCTTACAGCTTCGAAATTCCACTTGTTTCGTTTAACGTAAAGCCTTTTAAATATAATCAAAACGTTCCCGTGTTTCGGCGGTCTGTGCGCAAAATAATAACGAGTTGAGCTTTATGATTTATGATGAATTGAAAATGGGGGACCCTGATGTAAACAGGATGAAAGTTGGTCTGCATCCCCAATTAACAATTGTATGTACTGAGCTGTACTGTACTGTACCCATTCTGCAATCTGTTAATAAACTTTTCAATCAATCAATCAATCAAGCTACGCGGAGCGCAGTCAGTCAGTAGCCTACACCCCGTATATTCCGATAACGCTATATAAACCATGAATGAATGAATGAATGAGAACTTTATTAACAGATTGCAGAATGGGTACAGTACAGTACAGCTCAATACATACAATTGTTAAGGGGATGCAGACCAGAGAAAGACTTTCGTCTTGTTTACATCAGGGTCCCCCATTTTCAATTAATCGTAACATATATGACATGCTGCATTCATTCTGAGAGAAAGATCTATTATTCCAAATGCTATTTATAGGGTTTTGACCATAATTACACTACTGTTGCTATTTTACAATGAACTATAATGAACTACGGTTCATAGAACATCCAGTGTTATTATGCACAGAAGCTCATTTCCTTGTTGTAATAATATATTCTACCACTGGGCGCGAGGTACGCCAGGTCCGAAATGTGCGTAGATGTAAGCACGAAGTCAAGTTCAAGTTGAAGTTGATGAATCCCACTCTTTGCTTAGAAATGATCGTACGCACGGGTTACGCACAGATCTGTGCGTAGAACACGTTGATGCATGAGGGCCCTGGTCCCCAAGCGGGAATCGAACCCTGGACCTTCTTGCTGTGAGGCGACAGTGTTAACCACTACACCACCGTGCCGCCAGACAGAAGCACAGCTGGTAGTAAGTTCCTCCTCCCCTTCACTCACCCACTGTGCTGCTGAGACAGATGCACAGCTGGTAGGATTCTGTGCTGTCAGCACAAACAGAAACAACATTATTACTTTCATTGGTGCCATTACTGTATATTGCCACAGACGGCCTTGTTAAAATGTGATTTACTAATTCCCTCTCAATACTAATTTCCACCCCGCTGTCTCACCGGGATTAACATCATTTAACTGGAACGAGGTAGAAAACAAGCTACACGTTGATTAGGGAGAAGAGAGAGAGAGAGGGAGAGAGAGAGAGAGAGAGAGAGAGAGAGAGAGAGAGAGAGAGAGAGAGAGAGAGAGAGAGAGAGAGAGAGAGAGAGAGAGAGAGAGAGAGAGAGAGAGAGAGAGAGAGAGAGAGAGAGAGAGAGAGAAAGAGGGAGAGTGGAGGGAAAGGCCCAAGAGAGAGGTAATTTCTCCCCATCTCTCAGTTGTCTGTGGCCATATCAGCTAGAAATGTCAATAGAGGAGATGTTAAAGCATCAATCCAGGATTTCTCTTTTCACTGATTATCAGTGTATACATTCTGGGTTCATACCACTGACCTATACGGTTGTATTCCCACCGTCACAACCGTTTGAAAAGCAACATGCTGAACTGCATCAGCTATTCATGAATGTGGTAAGTGACCATCGCTTGAATGGTTGCAGCAAACGAGTTGCTGATGAGGCCCTTCGGTAAATAAGGACATAGTGTAATAGATTAGAAGATGGAAGCACCAATGGCTGATTCTCTGAACATGAGTCAAAGTGTCATGCATGTGAACCGCCAATAGGGGTAGAATGGCTAACTGTGAGTGAGTGAGTGAGGTCACATCTCTGTCTTTATTGTTCTTTACTACAGTAGTACTATTGCTATTATTACCTCTTCTGCCTTTACCTCCCCTCCCCCATCTGCTATGACACTTGAATTTACCCATGGGGATTAATAAAGGAACACTTGATTTTACTTGAGTTTGTGTTAAACCAGCAAGGGTTCACAGGCACAAATGAAACTCCTAGATTTTGAGACAATGGTTTCAGTCTTCCGTTTCTCCTTGATGATACAGACTAATGCCACATTCTGGTGTGGAGTTATTTAATCTCACGCAGGCGCAGAAACGTACCCGCTCGTTGCTGTTGGAGGTAGTTAGAGCAGTGTGAGCAGTGTGAAATTTGTCGGCAATGATTACAGGCGACGGGAGACGATAGGAGTCGCCTTTTGTCTGTGGTAGTTCTTTGATGTCGGATCGGTGTGTTCTGACCTTAAAACAGCAAGGGGCAAAATGTTCTCGTCAAAATGTATTGATCGATGCCATATTGATATAACTGGGTAGGAGCACCGGATTTGCTTGGGAGTCAGAAAGTGTGTGTGTGTACGTGTAGCGGTACACCAGGGCCCCGTTCCCCGTACCTGGATAACTGAGTTAGCCGGATAATTTCCAGTCAAGCCTGACTTAAGCCGGAACTTCCCATTCCCCGAAGCTCGATTGTCTAAATCACCATGACAACAGATCAAAAAGTTTGAGCCTGGTCGGGAGCAGGGTTAACTTCAGTTAGCCGGATGAACCATGGCCACGCCCCCGCAAAGAAATGACAGCTCGCTTCCTGAAATGATTCTCACAGTCTAGGATCTGCATTATACCATTCTGAATTACGTTTCTGTGCTTCGTTTTCCTAGAGGGGGCTTTTGAAATGTATAATAATAGAACTAAATGCTGATAATAAATCATATTGAGCCTATAGATTTACTTTGTCCTAAATAAAATAATGCACGTCATATACGGCGCTCGGAGTCGCGATACACGCTGCATGTGGTTATTTTAATAACGGCGCATTGCAAATGTGAATCCCGCGGGGATATTTTTAATGAATGAAACCTATCGGCCGTTTGGCTCTGATTAGTTTCATATATTCTCCGCTGTAGATTTGCTTAACGGAGCGCCCGGATTGTGTTTCATTCAAGCATAAAATTGAAGTGTCTATGCGGGGATTGTGGTTTTTGTGTGATATTGTAACTGGGATTAAAATGTCTGATGAGATGCGCTGTTTGACGGATTTGAGAAATTGAATGAGCCGTTGACGTCACATTAATGCATTTGAGAATAAAGAGATAAAACTTCATTCAAAAGTAAAATATTCTAAACACGGGTCTCTCGTACATTAATGGATAAACAATGAATTTATCCCGTCTGGCACAGTGGCGCAGCGGCTAGTGCTGAATCCTGGCAACCGGGTGACCGGTGTTCGAAACCCTGCATTTCTAATATAATTTTTTTGGAATATAATATTAATTATTATACGCAAAAGTAGCCTAGTTTTAAGTTAAAATATTATAAATCTACATGCATTGAGGATGTCATTCTTTATATAGCTCTCAACGTGCACCAAATTGAATTATTCCTACATTGCAAAAAGAAGGAAAAGACTAGGATTCGAACCCGGGCCGTCTGCGTGAAAGTCAAAACCAGAAACCGTTACACCACAGTGCAGATAAGTAAAAGATCCACCATACATCAATCAATGGGTAAGAGAGCCGTATCCTTATTCTGTATAACAGTTAAACTAATTATTTTCACAAGCAAGATCTCATTTGATTATTCAATCCATAAACCTACTGCCAGCAGGCAAGTTTAAAGAAATATAATCTGATTGATTGGGGTAATGAGGGACTTAAAATTAGCCTATAGATCATGCATTTAACTTGTCGGCGAGGCGATTGAGCCGTACTGCAATCTGTTAATAAAGTTTTAAATCAATTAATCAATCAATGGCATTAGAAAATCAGGATCTCTGCTATCGATACGTGCTGGCTTTTCAACTGAAGCGGCCGCGCGCACTTATCCTGGGTCTCAAGTCTGGTTCGAGTTAACGAGACTGAATCCACCTTTGAGGAACAGGAAAATCCCGGCTTCAAACATCGGGTTAACTGAATCTGGATAATGGGACTCTTGATCGACTTAGTTGAACCAGGTACGGGGAATAGGGCCCAGGAACTCTCATATTTAACGATCAATCAGGAAAAAATTAAACATTACTTTCCTACTGACAATCTGATAAGCACTTGATGGCTAAGAGCAACAACGTTACTCTTGCATGCTGTTGCCTTTATGAGTCAGGTCCTGATTAGGATGTTGGCTCCAAAACTGCCGCATTCATAGTCACAGCACAGTCTTTCACTGTAAAATAAAAGAGATTGGCAATAACTAGGCACACTACAAGCTAGTAGGCTTCATCACAGCAGATGTCTTAATTCAAAATTACAATAAACCACAGAGATGTACAATGACCAGCCCAGAAATATCAACTTATTTCACAATATTTCATAAGCAAGTGCACATGCAGCCGCATTTTAAACCAGCCTTCACATTGTCACTACAATGTGGCAGGTAAACTAGCCATGAGAACCAGAACCAGAAGACTGTGAGCAGCTTGACCATTTTATGCTGAAATATTGCGGAGAGCAGAAAATTGCAAGTAGCCCGACCATTATGGACATATTGTGGGGATTGGTCAAATGTCTGATTACGACGTGTCCTTTTCCCTCGAGTGAAACCAAACGATAGGCCTACAGGCTACTGGCAGACAAAAACGGCTCACCGTTGGATTTCGATAAAACAATTAAATAAAAAATGTATCTTGTCATTATGTTGTGAAAACACTATTCCAGTCTCAGTGGTTGTGCCAATCTGGTCCCAGATTTCATCCACATTCTGCATAATTGGCTTGAGAGCCCAGCATGAATGTAATGCCTGCATGGTTGCCGTTGGACACTTGAGAGCTGAGTGTTAGGGTTCTGGTGGTTCACATGGAGAGAGAGATAGAGACAACATATCAATTATCCTTGCTCACCCCACGAGCACCGCAAAGCAATCTGAAGCAGAGCTGTGGTTGTGTGTTTTTGTGCACTCACCATACAAAAAAGAGAATAAGTACTTAAAAGTGGAGAGTTTATATTGAAAATAAGCTTTTTGTGGATTGTGGATAATATGATCATTACAGGCTTGGAAGGAGCACCTCTGTGAACCACAGTGCTCTGTGGGTATAGGCTGGATGTTTGTTAGTTAGCTTGTTAACACATTGGGCGCCATGGGTTATACCCATCAATATACCCAGTCTACCACCACTGTAAGCCTATGGAGATGTTTACCTTCTTTGCAGGGCTATAACTTTTTTTTATTTTATTGCTATATTGACATTACTATGGCCCATTCAACATCGATTATCTATCGTTCAGGATGTGGGAACGTTATATTTTTTCATTCATACATTGTTGTGTTAATACCGTCTAGAATATAAGTATGTGTCGTAAATTAATTGAATCAAAAAAGTATGGTACAAGTAAGGTTAGGGTTTTAAGGAGACACAGGGTCACAGCTAAAGAGGAAGGACGCTCGAGTCAAAAGCAAACAGCAAGGAATGCATTTTGGTTAATGGTTGAAATGACTGTGTCCCCACATCCCCCCTGGCGAGGTCAGATAGCCATAAAAAGCCTATACCAGAAGTAGAAAGTGTAACCTTCCCCCCTCTGTGACAGCTTAAGGACAGCCAGACAGTTGGTGCTATAGATTGAGGAAGAGATAGCAGGGAATAGCGTGCAGCTGGTCAAAACACAGTTTAATGACTTAAAAATGCAGAAAGTTAAGACTCTAAAATAAGCAAGTTATTAAGCAACAGATAACTATAGGAGACAAATCAAGAAAGTACAAGCAAAATGACACTAAAAAGGAGACTAATTGATCACTGAGAAGTGTAATAACCAGACTCACTGCTAAAGGGAAACACCACATAGGTTCCTCTCAAATTGGAGACAGAGAGAGAAATTGGATCAAATGCTGAAATACCCACTAAAAGAACATTAATAAAATTGGAGAAAACATATCATTGTCAAAGAAATAAGATTCTAGTTAATTTAGGACTAATAGTTAAAGACCATTACCAGCGAGAGACTAAATTAAATAACACAGGATTTAGAACTTAAATTAAGACAAAGTAAGATTAAAACAACTATTACCTTTTCTCCTGATACATTAATTAGATATGGAGTTTTGCATCAAACATTATACAGGTTGTTATAAGGAAACTGTGGCCGCAATGATCTAAATCTGAATTATACTATAGGATTTAGATAGTCTAGCACAATCTGGAATGTAACAGTAAAAAGCATTTAGCAAAGTAGTGTGTGTTCATTTAGTAAGAAAAAGGTTAAAACTAGGAAATTGAAAATGAGTGACCCTGATGTAAACTTTCCAAAGAGGGTTTTTGCTAATCTAAATCCCTTTGGCAAAGTTGTGTGTATTGTGCTATGTTGTACCCATTCTGCAAATCTGTGAGCAAATTATTCATTCATTTAGTCAATCAAATAATAAAGGTTTAGTCCGTTTCAGTAGAAGGAAGGAAACGGTTGAAATAGATGTCCCTTCCTTATTTGGTTAGAGATCGTGTTAAACCAATGAAAAATAGGGATCGGAGTCTCCTTCTGTGACATCACGGAGTGGAAACTCGACCTAGGGCGTGGGTTGGGGAATTCCTATATATTCTACCACAGGTTGAGAAGGAGAAAACGGACGGAGACGAGAACACCACGAGGACGCACGGAGAAAGCAGCTTGAGAAGACCTCACCAGCGCTGAAAACCTATCCAATCGAGACGTGCTGCAGATGCTGTTATAGAATAAGAAAAGTTAAACGAGAACTTTAAGCTGTCTTTGGATCTTCCAATAAACGACAGCCGACTGTCATTGTACCTTAGCGCCTGGCTCCGACTCCATCTCATTTTATAAGAATTGAACTAAAACGTGTGAGTACAACAGCAGAGATACTAGAAAGAGATCCACTATACGATCAGTCATTTAGAAATACACGTCATATGTTTTCAAGCTTTTCTGCTGTAATTCCAAAAACGAGAGTTATAGGCCCTGACGCATATGATAGATTATCGATTGGCGTTTCTTTCACGCTATATTAAAAAATTCAAATGTATATGATCGGTATACATTATGCTTCATCATGCGTGAAGGAAAGGGGGGGGGGTCGTTTATAATTCCTTGATCGTCAGTAACGGCTTTATTTAGTATGGGTTGATAATATATTGATCAGATGGTTTGCAGTGAAATGAATAAACAATCGGGCTGAAAATAACGTTACTGTCCTCTTACCGTTCGCCGATGAGACTGGAGGAAAAAGATCCCAATTATTTGACGCCGATCTGTATGGCGCAATAAACACCGAAATCATCGATTATTATTATTAAGTTTAGAAAGCGATCCAAATGCACTATATTGTTTGTCTGGATCCACGTAACAAGATATCACTGCCGGAGGGATTTCCTCGATGCACCGATCAGCACTTCCGGTTTTGGCGAGAGTGTAACTCGCCCGACCATCCACCAGGCGGCGGTATTGAGGCGTTGCAATCTCATACAGGGTCCCGCTGCAGTCCGGAGGTTGGCTGGATGAATTATGAATGCCATGGTGAAAAAATTGAATATTGATCCCAAAAACGGCGTAACTCGTTCTTGGTGACCAATGTGTTAATGTGCTCATATATGTTCAGTAGTTTCTTTTGGCCAGTCTGCAATGCGGGATTCGTCATCCACGCACTCCTCAACTGCACTGTCCTCCGAGCAGACAAACCGCTAGCACAAGTGTAATGTTCACGAATGACAGATCAAAGGATATGCATGTGATACAAAATGATACAAGAGACACAGATAAAGTGATAAATCGAGAGAGAGAGAGAGAGAGAGAGAGAGAGAGAGAGAGAGAGAGAGAGAGAAAGAGAGAGAGAGAGAGAGAGAGAGAGAGAGAGAGAGAGAGAGAGGGAGAGAGAGAGCGCGTTACGTGCGATGCAATGGTAGGGGAAACACTGATAAATATGACACTGATAAGATGGGTACACTACATCGTTTGGGGCTTAATTGTGACAAACAAGCCTTTCTCTCATCAATCACCATTTCCCTAGCAAAAATAAGCGTAGCTAACGTTAGTGGTGCTGTACTAGCAAATGTAATGTTTACTCCACCATTTTCTACCGTTCAATGTCCTAAAGAAGCACTTTGTTCTATATTCATAACGTGACAATCAGATGTATCGACCGGTAGGCATACACTGCGTAGTTTACATGAGTTTGCAGGCTATGGGTCATTTGAAAACCGTTTTTAATATATTGATCAACTTACCTCAGACGAAGTCGCGGCAAATTCTGTTCCTTTCTTCGCGGGCAGCCAAAACACTGGAGAGGCGCGTGCAGGTTACAGTATAATACAGTATGTCCTCCACCTAGGGTGAGTATTGGTAAAATGGGACACTTAAGTGACTTGCTCTATCATTTTCCAAGACTCCGAATATTAACACTTTGAGTGCCAGCAGGGGGCGCACAATTTAGCGCTTGAGTGCCAGCGCTCTATTCAATGAGAGGGCGAGCACATTTGCGAACGCATAAACTATATCTTAAATTATGGCTATGTGTCGAATACGCCCGTCGCTTATCAATGACTTGCTTGCAGTCAACATTGTCGAAACGGATTGTTTTTTCATCGGTACATTTCCGTTTTATACCATTTTGAAAAACGCTAGTTTTTGGAAATTTCCAGAAAAAAAGAGATTCTGCAGGAATCGCCCTTTACTGGAATACACAAACACGTTGTAATTTTTCGGCCTATTTATAAATAGTTTTCAAATAAACGCTAGATTATCGATAGTATATGTGTACTTATGCACGCTAGAGAAGCGGGCTGAAAAATTGATTATCTTATTTCCTGATCAGCACACACACACACACACACACACACACACACACACACACACACACATACACATGTAGGGCCCACGTTGATATATCTGTGAAAAAAGCTCTGATTACCCCAAGACTGGTAAAATAGATTCCTTACCTCAGATCAGATGTTCTCCAAAAAGATTATTCCAATTCCTGATAGCCATTCCAAATATCGATCGCGTTTATTGATCCAACGCTGGGTGCTCGAAACACATATTCCACACTGTTCTGAGGGACCACAAAGACTGCAATCGGCTCGGATTACATGCCTGACAAGTAAAATGTGGATTCCGGATTTTCTTTTCCCCATGCATTTTAATTCAGTCCAATCCAATGGGTGCATTATCATCCGGGAGACGATAGGGGGCGGTATTTTCCCTGTTCGAGCTCAGAGAGAGTCCCAGTGGTAACGTGAGGCTAGATTGATGAAAAATTAATGGAAATCGCTAATAAAAAAATAACGATTAATAACGTTGAGCGCATAGGTCTCCCCCAATCTGGAATGTGGATGTGGGGTCCGGTGGCCAAGCCAGGAACCCAGGTTTAGACTAGAAATACCTGATGACCTGTGTGACCTAATGACCAGTGCATGCATGGCTGTATCGAGCCTCCGGCCACAGGCCAGTGAGAGGAGCAAACCAGATTCATCCTTAGACTACCATATACGACCAAGCCTGTCGGATCATCCATTATTAACCAGTGGCTCGCTAAATTTGGAACTCGCAAGAGTATATAATGCCATGGTTGTTTTCATCCTGGAGCCATTGCCCGTGGAGGGCTTTGGACTCCAGGACTGTTTCTCGTTCTCTGTGTGTTCCTGTCAATAAAATCCATCGATTGCCTTCACCTTTGTTTCCTGAATCTCTGTCCAGCTGGCTCATACATATCAATCCCAATAACTCAGATTTTGATACTATCAAATGGAGGCACTGCTGGGATTGATTTTGGGCCAGCTGACAGACACCAAACGCCAAGAAGGGCCAGACGGTGCTTTTTCTTCAGTGACAGAACGAGAACTCCTGACATCAAAAGGAGACATGGAGAATGAAGAAAAGAGAAGATCCAGACATTCACTAACAGCTGTCTGCGGCGTGTCTTCAGAATCAGCTGTGGCAGAGAGGGAGGTCACCAGACAGTCTGTGCTGGTCAGGAAGGGCTCTCTCAGGGGAGAGATGCCAGCAGCAGCCCCTCAGACGTCAGAGACCCAGACCACCAGACCGCCCTCGCCGTCCTCCGTGGAGACCAAGAGACAGGCTGGAGGAGGAGGCAGTTAAGCCGCAGGGGCCAAAACGCCCCATCTCTCCTCCGCCCAGCAAGGCCAAGCACCGCAGCCTGGTACAGATCATCTATGACGAGAAGAGGGACAAAACAGCAGGAGGAGAGACACTGAGGCAGAGCTGAAGAGACGGGGTATCAGCTGGGGAGAGGCAGAGAAGACAGCCTAAAGACACTGAGGCAGACCAGAAGAGACACCTTGCCTCCAACTGCGCCCGAAGATACAAGGGGACCTCTCGTTCATAGAGGAGACCTTGCCCTGGGAAGGGAGACCTGCACCTCTTTTGGGGGAAGGGGGTCTGCGGGCGGATACAAGGCAGCCAAGGCTGGTTGGTTCGATGTAGGATCTACCTGAACCTTTTGGGGGAAGGTGTATCCTAAGTAAGGGAAAGAATGCATCCTAACGGAAGGGGTGTTCTCTAACTGGAGGGGGGTTCAAAGGGGTTTTAGGTGTAGTTCTTTTGAAAGTTGCAAATCTGTGTCTCTCTCAAAACCAGCATTTTTCTGTCTTAGGATTTCAAGCTGTTATTGGCTTGGCTCCACCCATACTAGCAGAATGCTTTGAGTGACAGCCACCCACCAAATAGCTCCGCCCATCTCCCCGTCCTTCCATCCAGGTGAAGGTCTCAGGTTTCAGGTTTTTATTTCGACACGCAAAACATATACCGATTTTACTAACTAATACAACATGGCTGTACATTATGTTTGGGATCCAGAGAGCGACCCACAGTATGATTCAGAAAAAGAAGTCGAGTTGCAACAGCGAGGCTTGCAAATAGTTTCCGATTGGTAAGTTTATCTTGTATGTATGTAACGTTAGTTACAACGTTAGTATAATGGCTTGCCGAAAAGAGCGAGTAACGTTACTTACTTGACCAGCCAGCTTGCTTCGATAGCTTGCTATAAGTAACGTTACCTTGTTTACCTCTGACTAGTTGTGTTTGTATTGAGCAGTTTTTAATTATGACTAGCTTGCTTCAATAATTTGCTATAACGTTACTTTATAAAGAGCAGCATACCGTTATATACAGTGTACTTCTGTCGCGTCCCAAATAGTAGGTACAACTCCTTTGTTTACCCCACCGTCGAACACACACACTAACGTTAGATTGTACTCACCCCCCAAACAATGGTTCCCCACACACACATGTGAACGTAGTTAGTTAGCTCACTAATTACGACATATCTACTTACTACTTCTGTCGGGTCCCAAATAGTAGGTACAACTCCTTTGTTTACCCCACCGTCGAACACACACACACTAACGTTAGATTGTACTCACCCCCCAAACAATGGTTCCCCACACACACACACACGAACGTAGTTAGTTAGCTCACTAATTACTACATATCTACTTACTACTTCTGTTGGGTCCCGAATAGTAGGCACAACTCCTTTCTTTAGAAGAATCCAGGATGTCGCCCCAGCATCAAAAAGACCTTGATTGACAACGTCTTCGGCGGAAAAATTTGCAGTACAAACCCGAGTATGAGACGTTGCGACAGAACTAGGAGGGTCCCCAAAAACGAACTTTGTCCATTGCTGGCGAAGTTCGGCATCCACGGGAAAAGCGTGCAAAGACGTATTAGTAGTACTAGCTTTACAGCCAGGAACAGAACATGTCCTGTAAGGCCTGCGGGGTTTGCTGGGTTTGCTCATCGTGGAAGATATGAAGATATGAAGATGCAAGTGACCGCACTCCGTTTTCTCGGTACCTCTGTATTCTCGGTAGAATGGGGGCGGGCGTTAGGGGCGGGCATTAGCTCCAACCACAGAGCCAATCGCATCACTGTGCGCTACCCAGCGGCCGTATGACGTGTATCGACGTGTATGACGCATATTGGCCGTTCAAAAAAAATATGACGAAAGGGGCTGGGCTGAATCTGAGCAATCCGCCAATATGGTATTTAGACCCTAAAACACATTGATACGAACTCCTATTACTATAATACAATGCTAGAGACTGAAAAATGACATTTATAATACATAGCCCCTTTAAAAACTCAGTACAGGCACGGATATCAATAGTTAAGATGGACGTACTACCTAGAATCAACTTCTTCAGCTCAATGCTACCGTTACCCCCTCCAGAGGGTTACTGGAAAAAATTACACTCCTCCACATACAAATTTAATTGGAATAACAAACCACCACGTATAAAAAGATCCACCGCACAGAGAAATAAAGCAGACGGTGGCATGGCATTTCCAGATTTTTTCCACTTTTTTAAGGCGTACACTTTAAGACCATTGACAACATGGTTTGATCCCCAAGCATTAGTATCCTGGAGAAAATTAGAAGAAAACATAGTAGCCCCACATAGACTGAAGGACATAGCATACACCAAACTATCAATTAAGCATTGCGAATGGAAATTTGGCCCCATAATTACTCATGCGATCCGGATATGGCGTGAAACACAAAAAAAATATCCTAACCCACATAAATGGCACAATCATACTCCCTTATTCAATAACAATGCACTCTTTATTGGAAAACGACCTATAAGATTCCCTATATGGGAAAAGCAAGGCATACACTCATTAGGGGATGTTTTTAACAAACAGGGTTTTTGTAGTTATGAAGAAATACGCAAAGAAAATGTAATCTCACCAAGTCCACACATCTTTTTTACATACAGTTATTGTTATGTTTGAAGACTCAAGGTGTTCCTGTGAGGTTCGCCTGTTCCCTGGACCTTTAATTCCCTGTCTCCTCACCTCACCAGCCCCCACCCTCGCGTTGTTTTACTCTCCTCTGCTCTTCAACAGCCCACACCCTTGGACTACCTTTCACAGCTATGATAAGTTATGATTAGCGCCCCAGAGGGCTTTAAATACCTGGACTTCCCCTCCAGTCCTCGTCGGGTCGTTCTGTATCTGTATGCTACCATCTACCGCCGCGCTCCTGGTGAGACATCGTCATCGCTCTCTATTCTTCCACGGGAGGATTCCTTTGTTCTCACTGGGAGACGTTGTGCCATTCATCACCACCTGTCGCCGTTTGCCTGGAGTGGGACACAGTCTGCGCTCTCTAATTCTCTACGGGAGGTTCTCCAGTGTCCCACTCCAGACGTCTAGCCGGCGCGCTCCAACTCCAGACGCGCTCCCACTCCAGACGCGCCCCACTCCAGACCCCGAGCCGGCGCGCTCTTCAAGCCGGCGCGCTCCTACTCCAGACGCGCTCCTACTCCAGACGCTCAAGCCGGCGCGCATCGCTTCCTAATCCTCTACGGGAGGATGCGTCTCTTCACTTCCGAGGAGGATCTCCTTGCCAGGCCTCCGCCGTCTGAACCCTGCCATCCCTGTAAGCAGCTCTGGCCCTCGCCCTGTCCAAGGCCTTAACCCTGTTTTCTCTGTTCCCTGTCTCCAGCCCGCCTCCCCGGGCCTCTGTCCCTGTTCCCCTCTCCAGTGCCCCTGTTCCTGCCCTGTCCTTTTGCCCTGGCCCTGTCCCTTAGCCTTCCCCTTAGCCTGCTCGCCTCTTAAAGGCACAGTGCCACATTTTTCCCTATTTCTTTGTTCCAGTGTTTTTGTGTTCTCCCTTAAAGGGACAGTGCCGCTTTTTGTTGTATTGAATAAATGCCCTGTTTTGGCTTACTCTCATACCTTTCTTGTGTTGTGCGATTGGGGTCGGTTACAAACCATAACAGTACGACCCGACCCGTCGACGACCCCAGCCAGCACAGACAGTGTATGTGAGTTTGCCCTTTTTTGTTCCCTCTAACCCACTCTAGCTCCCTCTAGCTCCCTTTGGTTCTCCCCTGTTAGCTCCCCTGTTAGCCTCGTTAGTCTCCCCTGTTAGCTTCCCTGTTAGCCTGTTAGCTCCCCTGTTAGCCTCGTTAGTTTCCCCGCTGCTAGGACTGCCCCTTCAGCTAGCAAGGTCAGTTTCCCCACTGCTAGGACTGCCCCTTCAGCTAGCAAGGTCAGTTTCCCCACTGCTAGGACTGCCCCTTCAGCTAGCAAGGTCAGTTTCCCCACAGCTAGGACTGTCCTTCCAGCTAGCTTGTCCTCTCATGCTGGTCCAGCCCTGTCTGCTAGCCTTGCTCCGGCAGCTAGCGCAGCCTCTATGTTAATGTAGCAGTACAGCTAGCATAGGCCCTGTAGCTAGCAGTGCCCTGGCAGCTACCCTGTCCCTCTGCTAGCCCCACTTTTGGTGTAGCTTCCCCTGCTAGCATGGCCCAATTTTTTTTGTTTGTTGCTTTGTCATGTCCCCTGCCCCACTGTCTGTATTTTTGGGTCGCCCGGTGGCTCCCGTGGAGGGGGGGGTACTGTGAGGTTCGCCTGTTCCCTGGACCTTTAATTCCCTGTCTCCTCACCTCACCAGCCCCCACCCTCGCGTTGTTTTACTCTCCTCTGCTCTTCAACAGCCCACACCCTTGGACTACCTTTCACAGCTGTGATAAGTTATGATTAGCGCCCCAGAGGGCTTTAAATACCTGGACTTCCCCTCCAGTCCTCGTCGGGTCGTTCTGTATCTGTATGCTACCATCTACCGCCGCGCTCCTGGTGAGACATCGTCATCGCTCTCTATTCTTCCACGGGAGGATTCCTTTGTTCTCACTGGGAGACGTTGTGCCATTCATCACCACCTGTCGCCGTTTGCCTGGAGTGGGACACAGTCTGCGCTCTCTAATTCTCTACGGGAGGTTCTCCAGTGTCCCACTCCAGACGTCTAGCCGGCGCGCTCCAACTCCAGACGCGCTCCCACTCCAGACGCGCCCCACTCCAGACCCCAAGCCGACGCGCTCCACTCCAGACCCCGAGCCGGCGCGTTCTTCAAGCCGGCGTGCTCCTACTCCAGACTCGCTCCACTCCAGACGTCTAGCCGGCGCGCTCCAACTCCAGACGCGCTCCTACTCCAGACGCGCTCCACTCCAGACCCCGAGCCGGCGCGCTCTTCAAGCCGGCGCGCTCCTACTCCAGACACGCTCCTACTCCAGACGCTCAAGCCGGCGCGCATCGCTTCCTAATCCTCTACGGGAGGATGCGTCTCTTCACTTCCGAGGAGGATCTCCTTGCCAGGCCTCCGCCGTCTGAACCCTGCCATCCCTGTAAGCAGCTCTGGCCCTCGCCCTGTCCAAGGCCTTAACCCTGTTTTCTCTGTTCCCTGTCTCCAGCCCGCCTCCCCGGGCCTCTGTCCCTGTTCCCCTCTCCAGTGCCCCTGTTCCTGCCCTGTCCTTTTGCCCTGGCCCTGTCCCTTAGCCTTCCCCTTAGCCTGCTCGCCTCTTAAAGGCACAGTGCCACATTTTTCCCTATTTCTTTGTTCCAGTGTTTTTGTGTTCTCCCTTAAAGGGACAGTGCCGCTTTTTGTTGTATTGAATAAATGCCCTGTTTTGGCTTACTCTCATACCTGTCTTGTGTTGTGCGATTGGGGTCGGTTACAAACCATAACAGTTCCATTAAAGAAACCAATTGAACACCACAGATACCACAAATTCTTCTATGAAAGAGAGACATCGAGAGGTTTTGTTTCAGATTTTTATCATCAATTACTAACGTCCTCGTATGAAACCCTCCACCTAGACTCCGTCTGGAGGAGGGATATACCAGACCTGGAAAGTGATTTTGATTGGCAAGAAGCCTGGGCAAATGTTCGACTCACATCAAGGAACCCGGACCATCAACAAATCAATCTTAACTATATTCACAGGACATACTTGACTCCTATAAGACTGAAAAAAATGGGTCTTATGTATTGGGACTGCCCACCAGTTAAGATATTCTGGAAAGAGGTGACCCAGCAATTATCAAATCTCTTAACTTGGAATATACCTGTACACCCCTCTGTATTACTGCTGAATGATGTTTTTGAGTGTGCAGTACATCCACAGCAAAAGAGATTGGTTTTATCGGGTATCACAGTGGCTAAAAAGCTGATAGCATCACGATGGTTCCAACCGGAAAAAATTTGCTGAAAGGTCTGGATTATTACATATCTCGATGTGATCTATCAAGAAATATCTACAGCAAGAATTTTGGGTCTCAATGAATCCAAAATGACATTGTGGTTAGAAGTGGTGGAGAAAATAAAAGCTAGCATATAATGGTAATGTCTGGTTAGGAGCGAGGGAAAATGGATGGATTATCCAAGGGGGGTCCGGGAGGGGGGGGGGGGGTACGAGCTAGAGCATATGTGTGTAGGTTTTTAGATAACAGGTATTAAGGGTATATCCTATATAAGACAATTAACTAAAATGTGATTTCATTGGATGTGCACTGTCAACTAATGCTTGTATATCTTATCGTGTGTTGTCATGTTTGTTTATGTGTTTGTTTAAAAAATAATAAAAAAATAAAATACAAAAAAATTAAATATAATTTCATCAGATCTGTCATCAGAGAAGAAAGAATGACACTGATTTATTGTCCAATGAGGAAACCTGTTTCCAAATTGAAATTGAAGAGATTTGCAGAGGTCATGTTTGGTGTGTAAATATTGACTGCCATATTCTTTTTGATGTTCTGAATTGTATTATTTTCTTTGTAAATTGTTTTTGAAGAGGTTATACAGTGTGCTATACAACCCTAAGTGGGAGTGTTAAAGTTAGAGGTTCTATGTAGGATTTCAAGTAACTGTCTAACTGTTTATATAACTGTTTCCACTAGAGGGCGCTCTAGGCGGAGCCACTAATGCTGCCACCAGGTGGCGAGTATTTAAGGAGATGTCTCCTCCCCCTCTACCTCTTTCCCACCTGCCTCTCACAGAGAGGAGAACTCTTGTACTGCGGCTTTACCATGTGAATAATAAACCATGCCAAAGGCTAAAGATAGAAACCATGCCTCTTGACCACATTATTGTCGCCCCATAGCCAGACTCTGTCAACACAAAATAACAACGTTTATGTTTTCGTTTTCGCTGGGAAACTACACTGCTATTTGGCGCTGCTGACTGACGTCACCACAGCGTAGACGCCTGGCTTTAGTCGCAGACCTAGGATCAGATTTCCCTTACATTCAATAAGCTTAACCCTCTAGTCTACTGCATAGTGTGTCTTTGAAGACACAAACCATGTTTGGAGACCCTACACTGACCCTTTAAGAGAAATCATATGTATTTTTTCAAATAATGGTACCAGACAATCTGACCAATGAAATGATGAGTCAAAGAGAGTGTGTAATTTCTTTTGGGGGAGGGGTCCCTCTTTTCATGAAGCAGCACCACCTGGAGCAGCTCACCTCTAGTAGGTAAGATGAATATCACTATTAAACTTGTTTAAAATGGAGTAACTGCAGAAAACATGTGCATGACTATGAACATGTAAATAAGCATATATTTTTTTGTATCAACTTTTTATCCCATTTTCTATTTTTCTCCCATCCCAATTTCGTATCGTCCAATTCTACCCTCCCTTGTCTCGAACGCTGTTAGGCCATGCCTCCCACAAGCCGGCTGCAATGTGGACTAAGCCTTACATCACGTGTCCCCTCCGGTACTCGAGGAAGCAGCAGTCGCATCTTTTCACCTGCACAGCGCGATCTCTCAGCGTCGGGGGTCTGCGTTTTTTCGAGGGCACGCCGCCCCCGTCGCTTCCTGATTCTGCTGCGCAGGCGCACCAACGGACCTGTAGGAGTCGCTGTCCACAACGTCCGATCCCCACCCATCAGCTTCCCACCCCCTAATACTGCCAATTGTATTAGTATGAACGACCAGCCAAGCTGATAGCAATACGGAGAGCTGGGCTCGAACCCAGCGTCTCCTGCATTGGTGGTGAGCGCCTTGCCCACTGCACCACCTAGCCGCCCTGTAAATAAGCATATATTATAGTTTAGATACGTATTTTGCTTTATATATAGAGTAAAACTGTTAATTTTGGTTTGTGTCTTCAAAGACACACCATGCAGTTAGCCCAATTTGGTTCCCAATTAGGCTGTGTGTGTGTGTGGACATGCTGTAGCAATAACATGCATTAGCATGTGTGTATTTGTTTGCATGAATGATCATTGAGTGTGTTGTTAGCAATATGTCATTTCTGCATACAAACACACACATACTAATCATTATTACTATGATACTACTGTTATAACTGAGGTATTATTAGCCTATAGTATTTGTTACTTACCTGATAATAAGTGATGCAATAGTCAATGTTTGTCCTTTACAATCCATCGATACTTGCAGAACATGGACACAATAACGTTTTATGGAAGAAAGCAGACTGTTAGGGTGAGTACAGGGTACTACATGGTATTATATGGTAGTACAGGGTACTACAGGGTATTATATGGTAGTACAGGGTAATACATGACACTACATGGTATTATATGGTAGTACATGGCACTAAGATAAGATAAGATAAGATATTCCTTTATTAATCCCCTTGGGGAAATTCCAGTGACACACACATACAGCTCATCGTCTCATTAATAATAATAACAACATCACAATCATTACATTTTTACAGTAACAACGACACAGCATAAATTCAAACAGACATGTACATTTGTTGACACATGTCATCTACAGAATGCCTGAGACGCCATATGCGATAGTCAGGCTGCATCAACAACTGAGTAGTTAAACAAAGTGTCGTCGCGCCAGGTGGCGGGAGGGAAGGAGGGATGGACAGGCGGGATCGGGAGACAGTCTTAGGATCCACTCCTACAGCGCGCATACTGTTGGCAGCCGTCCAGAAAAAGTTCTTACGGCGCTAGGCGTAAACACGGGAGGGGAGGAGGTCTGGGTGGGGGTTGGGGGTGGGGGGGGGGGGGGAGTGCCGAGCCAGATCTCAAGAGTCAAGTCAAGTCAAGAGTTTTAATTGTCACGGCATACAGGTATACAATGAAATGCGGGTGGTCTTGCCCGCAACGATGTGCAATACAGTGGTACATATAATAGAATCATAAGAAGGAAACAACATTGTGCAGTAACAGGTAGCAGGTAACATGGAGTGACATCTCGGTATCTGTACATAGTTATTTACAGAGCATGTGGGACATGCTAGTTAGCTTTGGTAGTGCAATACACTGTTCCTATTATTCTAATTTAAAGTGTCCTTTCCTTTGGCCATAAGTGTGCGTGTGTGCGACATGAGTGTGTGCCCGCTCATGTTAAAGTGTTAAGTGGCTGCTCGTGTGTGAGCGTGCACAGTGTGCGTGTCGTGTGTGTGTTCATGTGTGCTTGTGTGTGGACAGTTCAATGTTCTGAGCACTCAATGTTCATTGTTCATGGCTCTGATGGCCTGGGGGAAGAAGCTGAGCCTAAGCCGCTCTGTCCTAGTAGCTGGGGTTCGCAGGCGTCTGCCTGACCTCAGCAGCTGAAACAGGCTGTTATTGGGGTGGTGAGGGTCTTTCATTATCCTGCAGGCTCTGGATTTGCACCTCTTGTTGTATAGAACCTGCAGGGGGGGTAGTGCAATACCCGTGGTACGCTCGGCTGAGCGCACCACTCTCTGTAGGGCCTTCTTGTCCTGTGCCGTGCTGTTTCCATACCAGGCAGTGATGTTTCCGGTCAGGATGCTCTCTACAGCTCCTGAGTAGAAGGACTGGAGTATCTTTCCCGATACTCTGAACTTCCTTAACTGTCTCAGGTGGTAGAGACGCTGCTTCGCCCTCTTTACTACTGTGTCTATGTGTGTTGACCATGTCAGGTCCTCTGAGATGTGGACCCCCAGGTACTTGAAGCTGCTCACCCTGTCCACGGTAGCCCCGTTAATCATCAGTGGTGTGTGCGTCTCCTGCTGTCCTCTCCTATAATCCACGATCAGCTCCTTGGTTTTACCTGGTGGGGGAGGTGAGATGTTGGGTAAGGGAACGCCGCATTCCAGTTGTTATCTCGTCTGACTCCCTTTTCCGAGGCCGCGAGCAGACCTTGGCATTCCACAGTTCTACACCAGACTTGAGAGTGTGGGGGGGGGGGGGGTGCAGTAGTAGACAATGATTCCTAAAAGCACCGTTTTTGACTCAAATTCGATCCGTCGCGCTCTTAATGTCCTGCGCGACCCCCAGCAGGACTTGACCTCTCAATTGTTCGTCAGATGAATGGACAGCGAGTCTTTTAACAAGTTCCATGTGGGTTTTAACAAGTTCCATGTGGGAGACTTCCAGTCTGGCCACAGCTGTCAGGCAGCGGTCCACACGGTTATCATCCTTTTGTTCGTCTCTTTTCCCGATTATTTTTGTACAAATCCAGATCCAGATTGCGATCGCTCCCAAGCCGATCAGCAGGATTGTGATGATGTACACATCTTCAACATCCTCAATTTCAAGAGAAAACAGGCATATTGATCGCCATTTATTCCAACTGTCAATCGCAAAGCCCGCTTGATATGTCCCGATTGGACACAGCGGATCAGCTGCGTTCTGCTTTCTTGAAGAGAAAATTCGATCAATTGCTGCAAATGACCAGCTTACTAGTTGATCCATTGTAGTTGAGTAGGGAGCCAAGTCTGTTGAAGAAAGTAGAATCCACGCCGTCAGGGAGGCAGTTAGGGCCGGCGAGAGGAATGACCTTGGAGGTCTAGGGAGAGGAAAGAAATATGCGACTGCTCTCGGCAAGAGGGAGGGAGGGGATTATACAGGGTATTATATGGTACTACAGGTTACTTCATGGTATTGTAGTACAGGTTACTACATGGTATGGTAGTACAGGGTACTACATGGTATTATATGGTAGTACAGGGTACTACAGGGTATTATATGGTAGTACAGGGTACTACATGGTATTATATGGTAGTACAGGGTACTACATGGTATTATATGGTAGTACAGGGTACCAGTCCGGGCGCCATGGGCGGGCATTAGGGGGCCGGGCCCGCCCACTGAGTCAGCTGTGCCCACCCTGGTAAAAAGAATTTTTTTATTTTTTTGTCAATCAAAGTCAACTATCCAAATCCTTAGTCGGGGACAGCCCTAGTGGGCACTGATGTCAACAACAACACTACTGAAGCTAGCACGGCACTCTGTGAGAATTCGTTTTCTACCCTCAAGAACGTCTTTACAGAACATCGCCTTAGTATGCTTCATCGACGCAACTAAGGCCAATTTAATTCAGTTGGCATTTGAGAAGGACTTAACAAAAAAGTTCAGGAATGAGTGGAGGGGCAGTGTTTTAAGAAGATTTCACTCTGTCTCCAAACACCGCTTGCCTCCCCACTTTATGGCCTGTGGCCTGTGGAGGAATTTTGTTTGCTTTTTTATGCACCTTATTTTTGTCAGTACATTTCAGTTTGTCAGTGAATTCAGAAGTGTTGAATAAATGGAGACTTTTCAAAGATATAGAATAGAATAGAATAGAAATGTATTATCCTGAGGGAAAGTTGACACTGCAAATCACTCAACATTAAATATTTAGACAGAACAAGTCACAAATAAGAATAACAAAACAAATGGCCTAAGAATAGAATAAAATGAAATAGAATAAAAATAGAATAAAAGATACATAAATAAATACAGTAAAAATATACTGAAGTCTACAGTAGGTGTAATAATGCACAGTGCTGTTTAAAAAGTAAGAGTCCAGGAAGATGGTAATTGTCACTCTGTGCTCAGTGATGCAGTGAGGCACAGTGATGCATTGTATAGTCTGATGGCTGTCGGAATGAAGGACTTCCTGTGCCGTTCAGTGCTGCATTTAGGTAGTGTGAGCCTATAACATGCTCCTCCTGTCAGCCAAGTCTGTGTATAGTGGGTGGGAGGGGTTTTCCCTGATGGCCTGGAGCTTAGCAAGGTTCCTCCTCTCCGCCACCCTCGCTAGAGTACAGCTCCACCCCAACCACGCTACTGGCCTTCCTGACCATCTTATCCAGCCTGTTTGTGTCCCCTGCCAGGCCCGGACTGGCCATCGGGAGCACCGGGAGTTTTCCCGGTGGCCTGGCCTGCACAGATAAAAAAAAAAAAAAAAATAATAATTTCTTTTTTTTTATATATATTTTTTTTTGCCAGGCCATTGTTTCTAGTTGTGGCGGCGGCGCGGCGCGATAGTTAGATAACCTAGGTGGGTGGGGAACAACCAGGATTTCACTGTCTGTGACGGAGTTGGAGAACTATCTGACTCTCTCCCTCGGATCACACACACACAATGGAGCCGTGCTGCCGCTTGATATTGGTGGAGGCGGGACCAGGCGATACAACTGATTTTTGACAGTGGAGGCGGCGAATGGAATGGCAGATGGCACTCTGCAGAATACTGTAACCATAGATATATATAGAACACTAGATAGCTTAAGGCGGAGTCACCAGCGTCACTGAACCGCCGCCATCTTGCTCGAGTCAGCCTTGAGTGAGTGAGTGAGCTGCACAAACAAAAATACTCATAACCTGTTCCACCCCAGGTGAAAATCTGCATAAAATGTATACCTAGGTAAATGGAATATTGCTCCACTTCTACAAGGGCTATTTGCATATTCTTGGTATCTAGGAACATCTATGGACCTCAATGAATGTATTCTCAGTGTCAGAAATATTGTGTCTATTACTAGGCTTGCTTAAATTGTGATGAAACAAAGGAAAATATGAATTATGATTTTTCTTTTCATCTTTGACAGTGAATAAAACCATGATAATAATGACTAAACTTAAAAAACTGCCACTGAGCTCATTCAGTACCCTCTTGAGATCATGTGTACAAAATATCTAAGGAAATTAATAAAGGGAAGATGATCAAACTGAAGGTTCTGTATATACAGTACTGAATTCTCCCATCCGGACCAATGCAATTTGAAATATTATTATAGAATATAGAATATATGCTTATACATTACCTTATTATAGCCAATTCGCACATTTATATATATATACACATATAGTATCTTTCAAATGGCCGAGTTCAATTTGGATATAGTATCACCAGGCGTGCATAATAACAGATACTGATATTTACTGTAATCGACTGTACTATTTTATTTCACCCACAGTGTAACCATTTTGAAACTAATTTCAGATCTAATTCTTCCTACATGGTAACAATAGTGTGGGGAAACTGACTGCGTTTCAATATTTGTTAAAAACGTTACCTTTTGTAGCTTATTATCGCGAATCATAACAAGTATTCACATAATTCATTCAGAACACTGAACTTTGAACCCCCATAGAACTTGCCAGGAAGTGTAGATCGGAGAAATTTTAACGCTGGCAGATAGCTAGCGACCTCCCCTACAGAATGGCCGCAAAAGCTTCAATTCCCATGGTTCAACATTTCCATTTCCAGTTCCGGGTCAAATTGGCGATCGCAAATAGAAAACTTAAAATTATATAAGTACACTTTTAACCTATTGCTAAACTATTGCCAACCTAACGTTTTACATTCTACATGTATTTGTGACATAGTAGTGATTTTAATACTTGAAAACGGTTGATTTTAAAATCACAAATTATTTTGCATCTTCATAAAAATATGCTTATAATTTAATAAGGTCAAAAGGGGTCGGTACCGACCCCGTCGAGTGGAACAGGTCATAACTCGCTGAAATATTGACAGATTTACAAACGGGTTGGTTTGATACTGCATACTTATAAAAATGTTTTTTTTTTAAAGATGTTTTTTTTACAAACCGCTTGAATCATAGCCACGTTAATAATGCTTGTAATAAACCAAACCGTTTGTAAATCCGTCAATATTTTAGCGAGTTATGAGTATTTTTGTCTGTGCAGCTCACTCACTCTCACTCAAGGCTGACCCGAGCAAGATGGCGGCGGTTCAGTGACGTCGCTCTCCATTGGCCGGCAGCGCGGGTAAGCTATCTAGTGTTCTATATATATCTATGACTGTAACAGCCAGGCAGTGAGCCAGGTAGTTTTGTAATAATGAAAGGTCTGTTATTTAATGTTTGTGTAAGGGCTATTTTAACTGTTGATGGGTAGTGCATCAGTAAAGTGAATATGGTATTGTGCTCTTGCTCTGTTTGAATAGGTGGAGAGAGTGGTTAACTGTATTTTATAATAGTAAATAGACAAATATGTTGTGCTCTTGCTTTTTTCTTTTTGAAGGTGGAGAGAGTAGCATTGCTAGTGCCACAACAGTTTTATTTGAGGTTCATATCAGTACATTGTACTAAGCAATTGTTGGCTCATTAGTTTGTGATTCACATGCACTAAAATTCACCAGAATGCAGGAAATTAAGTCTTTGTAACAAAAAAATCCTGGTGGGGGACCCCCAGATCCCCCGCTTAAAAAGTGGCCTGACTGGGGCTATATTTCGCGCTATATTTCCCGGTATGAATTATTTCCCCAGTCCGGCCCTGTCCCCTGCTCTCAGTCCGCTGCCCCAGCAGGTCTGTTATATATATCCGTTCAATCTGTTTTTGTATAAGTGAAAGTTCTTAAGATAGAGAGAAATTTGATTTTTCAATTGCCTCTCTGCTGTTTAGTTCAGCACCGTGGGCAGCGCCAAGCAAGCCACAGCGCCGCTGTCCCAGCTGAAACGTATAAAAGGGAACCTGTGTTGAAAAACCATTGTGCCCCCCCGAGAACATTTTATGCCCCCCCACTCATTTGTTTCTGCAGCCTGGTCTGGGTACTACAGGGTATTATATGGTAGTACAGGGTACTACAGGGTATTATATGGTAGTACATGGCACTACAGGGTATTATATGGTAGTACAGGTTACGACATGGTATTATATGGTAGTACATGGCACCACAGGGTATTATATGGTAGTACATGTTACTACAGGGTATTATATGTAGTACAGGTTACTACAGGGTATTATATGGTAGTACAGGGTACTACAGGGTATTATATGGTAGTACATGTTACTACAGGGTATTATATGGTACTACAGGTTACTACAGGGTATTATATGGTAGTACAGGGTACTACAGGGTATTATATGGTACTACAGGTTACTACATGGTATTATATGGTAGTACAGGGTACTACAGGGTATTATATGGTAGTACAGGGTACTACAGGGTATTATATGGTAGTACAGGGTACTACATGGTATTATATGGTAGTACAGGGTACTACAGGGTAGTATATGGTAGTACAGGGTACTACAGGGTATTATATGGTACTACAGGTTACTACATGGTATTATATGGTAGTACAGGGTACTACAGGGTATTATATGGTAGTACAGGGTACTACATGGTATTATATGGTAGTACAGGGTACTACATGGTATTATATGGTAGTACAGGGTACTACATAGTATTATATGGTAGTACAGGGTACTACATGGTATTATATGGTATTATATGGTAGTACAGGGTACGAAATAGAATTTTCTTTTAATATTCACATGATGTTCTATGTATTTTATTAATAAAACTTGTTATAGAAAACCTTGGTGTTTTACTACCCTTACTGCACAGCGTGTCTTTGAAGACACAAACCAATATCAGTTTGAGGGGGTGTGGGGGTAAAAAAAAATTATTGATATGTTATCAGGGACCCATAATCTCTAAAAAAAAATGGGGTGAATATTTTTTCCCCCAGATAATTAAAAGTCATGCAGTAGAGGGTTAACAATTCGTACAATGGGAAAATAACTGACCCTGAATCTGTGGCTAGTATCTCTCTGGTGATCATATCCATTTATCAGATGAAGCCAAACACCATTTCTAAAAGCAACAACCACGTTATCATTATTTGTATTCACTGCATATTAAATCACTGTAAATACTAATGTAAATCATTGTTTCGTTGTACATATTGCGTATAGTTTATAGCGTTATTGTTTTTACGGCGGGCTCTACATGCCCCGATTTAAAATGGTTATCTCCTCTTTGTATACTTTTTAGAGAATATGCTATACAGAGTTATATATATCATTCTTATTTACTTTTGTCCTCACAGACAAAGTATTCTGCCAGGGAACTTATGGACACGACAGTAGTAGTTATAAGGTTTTTGAGCTTGTAACGTTAGTTAGCTATCGTGGTATCAGCCGGACGTGACGTGTAGCTTGCTAGCTAGCTAGCTTGCTAGCCGGCATGATGCATGCAGTACACAGAAGAGGACCTGTACGCATCTATGCTTTAAGCAAGTGGCTTGTCCTTCCGCGTTCCCGTTTTGCTCTCTGATTGGCCACGCATGTTTCTGGTCATGTGACATGTGCGCCCAATAGCGTGACGAGCTGTGTCTTTGCCCATTTCCGCGTCGAACAGCCTGCAAACTACCTGGCGTTCTATCGCCATGATCTAAGACAAACTCTAACCTTAACCAACTTCGAAAGAGTGCCTAAGCTTAACCGTCGAAAGAACTTGCCGTCACGCTCTAAGACAAACTCTAACCTTAACCAACTTCGAAAGAGTGCCTAAGCTTAACCGTCCAAAAACTTGCAGTCCCACGATTGGTGCACTTGTCACATGACCAGAAACGTGCGTGGCCAATCAGAACGCAAAACGGGAATGCGGAAGGACAAGCCACTTGCTTAAAGTATAGAAGCTACCTGTATTTTACTCTGTCCCGAAACGCCTCTACATGCCCCAATTTAAAATGGTTAACGACAGTAGACATGGCTAACGTCTAGTACGTTTAGCGAGGTAACGTTAACGTTAGCTAGCTAGCTAGTGTGGTAAATTCCCACAGAACTTCTACAATAATTTGAGGTTATTGTAGTACAGTACAAATGAGATTGATTATCTGGAAGGAGGAGAAAGGGATCATACTTGATAGAATTGTTGATCTCCTCATCTGACTTAAGCAGATGAGGAATAAACGTGTAGGCCAGACAAACCAGAACTGTAGTTCAACTCAGCTGATTTATTTGAGCCAGGGCCAAGAGTGAATAAAAGGTTGCCTTTCACATACAAAGGATTTATCGGAAAACATTAACATGGCTGCTGTGTACAGGAATCAACAAGGTTTGCATCCCAACCCCCAACATGTACATAAAACAGTCACTCGTTAACATAATTTGAACATACATAGTTTACTGTAGGCCCCCTTTTATATGAGTAAGCCTGGTTTCTAAGATAAGTATCTTTACATTCTATTTTAACCAACCAAGGGTCCATGTTTTACTCACATAAAAAGCAGCACAGTCTCTCTGGTGGAAGGAGCGGTGGAGCCCAACAGACCCCTGGGGTCGGTCCGGTCTGAGGGCTCCCGAAATACCAATTTGTCTCCTCTTATATACTATAATTTCTAGCCAATAATAGAATACAGTTGGTCCGTGGGCGTCTTCTGTGAGCGGTCTCCTGTGGGCGATCTCCTGTGGGGGCTGGCAGCCCCCCCCCCCTGGGTTGTGGCGACGTGATGGGACAGAGACAGAGGGGGCCCGTCGGTGGCCCCCGTCGGTGTGGTCCCCCGCTGAGCACAGAGGGGTTCTGCTGGTGGCCCCCGTCCGTGTGGTCGCTGTGTTGGGTCTTGTCTCACAAGGGGGGGCTGGCATGATGTCCTCTGGTGGGGGGGTGTGAATACTCTTTGACCTTTTGGGCCTTTACCATACAGTACTAATCTGGTCACATTAGGTGTGACCTTTATCTATCCAACTGTCCCTGCGTCTCATTCCTCATTTAGCCCTGCAACCACTTCTGCTAAACAGTATACAAGGTTATTTATGAAATTCAACTCAATATTTACCACATTTCCCCGTTTTGACGATTCTTATCGTCACATATGATATATTGACTTGATTTTCTATACATACTAACCATACAAAGGATTCATTTTTTCTAAAATTTAAATTCATTTTTTCAAAATTTCTGCCAACAATTAAAAATAATTTTAATCTACACATCACAAATTGAATCTAAAAATCACAAATTTAAAACCCAATTATCTTAATCTACAGGAAAGTTTGTTCCCACACTTTTTTAGATGATCTGGTTGAGAGAAAACATACATTAGTATCACAATATTTTCATTTTTACATTCATTCAATAATCTCTTCTTTCTGCTAATTTTCCTTAAGATAGTACAATCACATCTGCATAATCAACTCAGTTGGTCTTCTCACCACTCCCCCTTTTATGAACATACCATGGACATAATACCTACCACCTCGGCGCACAGACGGACAGGGAGGGCGGAGCATCACTCAAGGAAAAAAAATTTCACCAGAAATTCTTGGCCATAACCTACACCTAATATTCTACCTATGTGTATGTGTCTAGTACTCTTGCGTTGTGTCATAATCTATACCAGTTGTTACCGTTCAGTCACCTCCCGTTCAACATACCAATCAATCACACAGAGGCCCTTGTTCAACGCTTTGGTTGCACAGTCTCTGACCGTTTTCGCCCCCCCCCCCCCTCCACCCCATGTCGGCCAGCCTCAGCTGAAGCCAATGTTTGTAGGCCTGTGACCTCGTCATATTTTGTCCCATGACTGTATTTCCATGGATCTACAGACGACTCTGTCAGTCTGGAGGTTTGTCCCAAACCTCCGGCCTCTGTACTCGGGGCTATATTGAAAGAGGGGCCAGCGTCCACAAGCGACCTCTCTCCACAATCCAACAATCTCCCACAGGAACTGACTGAACGGGCTCACACCATTGTGTCATAATCTAATGAAATGTATCCCTACACATCGTCCATGATCCCTCCACCTGTGACGGTCCGTCCTCCCCCTCGACTGAACTGCGAGGGAACAAAACACAAAACAAATTTTCTTCACACAATATGTCAAATATTCTCAAGAGAAGCCAAATGTTCAATCATTATGCAAACGTGATGGGACCACTTAACTGCCATCGATCTGATCCAATGCATCCCAGCCTCGATCTGTCCCAATGCATCCCAGCCTTCAACAGTCCTCTCACCAGATCATAACAGAGAAACAACAAAAGGCAAATAATCAAAAAAACATTCCAACAGATGTGAAAGCAGATCAATGAAATTAACCAGCTCCAACCGCGGACCACCTTAATGGTTATTTAGAAAGAAAAGAAAAGAAATCCAAAACTCTAAATTCAAAGATTAAAAATAGAAAAGAACTCTAAAAATCTAAATTCAATCCCTCATCCAATTGATTACATAAACACAGATATATCATACTTAAACACATTTTGTTATTTTTAAGACTAGTTTCACCTTAAGTGAAAGCTAAGTTGCGTGTGTGCATGTATGTGTGATCAGATTGTGTGAACGTGTGTCTGTGTGTGTCTGTGTGTGTGTGTGTCTGTGTGTGTGTGTGTGTGTCTGTGTGTGTGTGTCCGTGTGTGTGTGTCTGTGTGTGTCTGTGTGTGTGTGTGTGTGTGTCTGTGTGTGTGTGTGTGTGTGTGTGTGTCTGTGTGTGTGTGTGTGAATGGGTAATTAAGGCTTCCTGGCCCCCACCCCCAGCTCAATCATTCACTGAAATCAAAAGGACATAAACAGACAACATCTCAATCTCACACATACATACAAAAATTAAATTTAAATAAAAAATATTATCTGTACCAACTCAACCAAAAAATATGACCTAAAGTAAACGCACTCATCCAATTTCACAGTTCCACAACACATTCAATCCTGAACCTTAGAGTTTTTTAGAAAAGAAATCAAAGCAAAAACCAATCGAACATCACAATTCAACATCATCCACCCATCATTCATATTATAAACATATACTTTCACCACACTCGTTAATCAACCACAGACAGACACACAATGTTAGTTCTTCTGCGCTCGTCTCTTCTGCTCTCAATTTCTCTGCTCTGATCTCAGGCTACTACAGCCTCTCCTCACAACAGCTCCTCTACTCTCACTTCAAAGACGGACTGGAGTCCATCCTTAATCCAGACCTACCCATGCCCTCCAGTGCACAGACAGATCCAAATATTCCCTTATCAAAACAGTTAACATTCATAAGTCATAACCCCAAATGAATGCCTACTTTCTTGATTGTCTCACTCACTAACCCAGCTGTTCCCTGACAAACCTTCCCCTGTCTCACCTTCCTGTCACTTCCTGGCCCCCTGGCCCATTACCCCCACTTCCTGTCCTCTGCTCTAAAAATAACGCCATCTGTTATCTCACTTTGACTGTTCTCTCCTATCTCCACCTGTGGCCTCTTTCCTGTTGCATCTAATCTCACGCCATCCTGTCATAAAAGAACAGCCATTGTAAGCAGCTGTACATCACGACCCCCCTTGGGCATTTTGACCTGCCTCAAAAGGATTCCTACCCCCCGGGCAATATAACCTCCTCAACTTTTGTCTCGTTCATGCTCCATGCATACAGTCTCCCCTGAGCATAAAGGCTTTTGACACAAAGACCCTATCTCCTCACTTCATGAAATTACTCCATCTGTAAATCATTAAATGGTTAATCACACTTCTCATCTCCCAGAGGCAAGCTGCCCCCAGGTTTTTGAATTAATCACACATTCTCAGGGAGAAGGCTAACCCCCTCCCCAGCGTATAACATTATTAAGGATTAATAAAAACAATCATTTCGATCACTGTAAACACAACCATATCAAAATTTGTCATTACAGCAATAAAAGTGTATTCCAACACAGCAAGCCTCCATCAATAAATTATAATCTCCTACAAGTCGGAGGCTTGTGTCAACATTTTAACAGTGTATTAAAGATTTAACAATCTAAAACAAGCATCAGTAAATTATCCTGCTTCACAACTGGGCTTGTATCAAATTCCACTATAAAACATTTAGCTTATGCAAATCAACAGTGTTACAAAGATTTAACCAATTACACAAGCATCAACAGATTCCAACATAGCAATGCAACAAAATATACCCCAACAAGCCTACATCATTAAATTATCAACCCCATGATCTAAAGACTTGCAGCAAACCTTAATATAAACATCATCCTATTTAAATCAACAGTGTCATTAAAGCAAGCATCAACAGATTCCAACATCACGGTTTTACACAACAATATTCATGCATATTACAAATATAAGCATCACTCATCTAGAAAAACATTATTAGTGGTTAGTTCCAAATGCTCCTTTCTTCATACACATGTGATAAATTGATTTTACTGCAAGCAACATGTAACTCTAGTGTAGAGCATCTTTCCAAATTCAGCCTATAGCTACTCTCAAACTCCCCCCTTTGGTCAAGAATATAAACCGGTGTCCAATGTGTATATGTATGTTCCTAATATTAATAATACAATCACCCAGAGTAGCTAGTTTGTGAACTCCAGATTTATCATAGGCAATGTATCCATTATTTCACTTCTCCTCAATAGGCTCACTGTATTGTTTGCAGCCTAAGTAAACCCTTATTGACTATCTCCCCTAATCTAACCACCATACATGTTACATCTCTTCCCCTGTTTACACAAAAATACAATGTACAATATACAAATACAACCATATAACACAAAGCTAAATATAAACTCACCCGTTTTCCCTGGCCCCCGAGCGAATTACCACGAATGAAAATAGACCCAATCCATGCTGTACCGCGCATGCGCAGTGGCCAACTTTGCTCCCCGGACGATGTATTACGGCAAAGCATAACAACTATCATAAACGCCTTGTTCCAACATAACACACTGCCACGACATTCATCACGTTCTCTAACCCTCCCCAAACATCATTCTCAAAACTCGAAACGTAACATATGTCGCCCGCAAACGCCACACAACAACGGCACGCAAGCTAACTAGCTTAGCCAGCTCTAATGCGGCGTTCAAGGCCCTCACGGGAGCCGTGCCTTTCAAGATCCGTTCATCCACGCAATTCGCTCAGTACCAATCAAAGCATAAACAACTCACACAAGCTTACAATACCCAACCACTCTAACAGAAAATAATTTTTAAAACATTCTCACCAACCAACGCCGCACACATAGTTCAACACGAATCCTTTCTCCTACCTACTCCGCCTCACACCATAGCACCGCGAACGTTACACACTCTCCACAACACCATGACGTCATCAAGCAGCGACTTCTTAATATCATACTCAATCGCTACCGCATCAATAATAACCCTCAAAACGGCCACAATCTCGCCACCCTACGTCTCGATTCGCTTCTTACCTGCAATCGCCGCCACAGTGTTTAATCAATTCTCTCATAACGCCATCGTAACGTCCCCAGTTTCACCGCAGACTTTTCCACAGAGCTAAGCTAGCTAGCCCCAAACACCAGTAGGACTCGCCTCCGACCTATGTTCGTTGGTCATTAAAATATCATAACAAAACAACAATAAGCTCCTACGTTTCGCCAATCATTCCTAACCACAGCCATAGTCCCCCATACAATTCCTAACCATAGCCATAGTCCCCCATACAACCATTAAGTACTTATCAGTCATTTCGACCGAATTGTTTTTGTATCACAGCGAACGTAATCGAATCAACAGGCCGGTTTCGCTCAAGATTAAAAAGGACCACCCGATCCGCTCGATACTATGCCTAAGGACGGCAAATATATCTTCATTTAAATTAGGCCGATTGGTCCCTGACTTCAGTTCGTCCATTATCGAGCCTTGTCTTGAACACGCCGGCACCCTTATCTTCCATTAATTACTACGTGTTAATCCTGTAATCGCACAGACCCCTGCGCTGATCATGCCAGGTTCCACTCATCTTTACCATACCTGACTTGCAAGTTCTGAATAGTAACAGAGCTCTTCTTTACATTGAGCCCGACGCATTTATGCCCATACTGTCCTCACTCACGGTCCCCGTCCCGCTATCTGTGACTATAAGCAGGGTCATAACGCTCATCGGACACAGCTCTCTTTCCATTTCAGAACAACCAAATCTCCCCAACTTACCCGCGCCCCCTTCCTGAGAACAATTTTAGGGCAATTATATACTCAGAACGCGCCCCTGTCGTACACACCAGATAACGTGCTTCCTAGCCAGAAAAGCCTTTTATCTGCCGTCATGCGACGCCACCACCATTACATCATGATCAGATAGTCTGTGCGCCACCAATACGCAATCCCATTACATGCCGTCTCTTCTTGGTGCAACCCCCCCCGTATAGTTCATAAAGTATATTCCATACGAGTCCCAACTCAACCCCCGTGGCCCACAGAGGCCGGGACCGGCCTCCTGTGTCTGAACAAACACACAAACATAAAAAGCCCACGTTTGCATGTTCACTGCACAACAAGCGCGATCTTCATACCTTCGGACATCCTAACCTAAGTCACCGCTCCCCCAACCCTGCATGCAAAAGCCATATTCACCGTGGGTCCCAACAAGTGGCGTACACAACCAACCTTCATCCTGTCCCTCTCTCCTTCATTCAGACAACAAGCCCCTCGTCTATAACTCCAAACGCAGCAACCCCCAGCTCTTTGCCCCGTGTCCCCAACACACAGTAAGGTCCAGATTTGTTATGACAAGACCCTACCGCACCTTTTCAGGGGGAGACACAATAGGGTGGGAAGAACGGCACCATTTCTGTGGTAAATTCCCACAGAACTTCTACAATAATTTGAGGTTATTGTAGTACAGTACAAATGAGATTGATTATCTGGAAGGAGGAGAAAGGGATCATACTTGATAGAATTGTTGATCTCCTCATCTGACTTAAGCAGATGAGGAATAAACGTGTAGGCCAGACAAACCAGAACTGTAGTTCAACTCAGCTGATTTATTTGAGCCAGGGCCAAGAGTGAATAAAAGGTTGCCTTTCACATACAAAGGATTTATCGGAAAACATTAACATGGCTGCTGTGTACAGGAATCAACAAGGTTTGCATCTCAAACCCCAACATGTACATAAAACAGTCACTCGTTAACATAATTTGAACATACATAGTTTACTGTAGGCCCCCTTTTATATGAGTAAGCCTGGTTTCTAAGATAAGTATCTTTACATTCTATTTTAACCAACCAAGGGTCCATGTTTTACTCACATAAAAAGCAGCACAGTCTCTCTGGTGGAAGGAGCGGTGGAGCCCAACAGACCCCTGGGGTCGGTCCGGTCTGAGGGCTCCCGAACTACCAATTTGTCTCCTCTTATATACTATAATTTCTAGCCAATAATAGAATACAGTTGGTCCGTGGGCGTCTTCTGTGAGCAGTCTCCTGTGGGCGATCTCCTGTGGGGGCTGGCAGCCCCCCCCCCCCCTGGGTTGTGGCGACGTGATGGGACAGAGACAGAGGGGGCCCGTCGGTGGCCCCCGTCGGTGTGGTCCCCCGCTGAGCACAGAGGGGTTCTGCTGGTGGCCCCCGTCCGTGTGGTCGCTGTGTTGGGTCTTGTCTCACGAGGGGGGGCTGGCATGATGTCCTCTGGTGGGGGGGTGTGAATACTCTTTGACCTTTTGGGCCTTTACCATACAGTACTAATCTGGTCACATTAGGTGTGACCTTTATCTATCCAACTGTCCCTGCGTCTCATTCCTCATTTAGCCCTGCAACCACTTCTGCTAAACAGTATACAAGGTTATTTATGAAATTCAACTCAATATTTACCACACTAGCTAGCGTGGTATCAGCTGGCCGTGACGTGGATCAGGCGACAGCACTGAACAGGCTGCCTAGTGAACAACAGGCTGCCTACTGGTAAGTGTAGTTCTTTTTTTACGACAAATTAAAAACCTTATAACTACCTTTATTTCAACCAAAAATGCTTAAACAATAATGTTAGTGGTAAAAGGGAACTCATTTTGTGCAAAAATGGAAAGCTTGCCAATGTTCATGCGGCAGAATTGTTACAATAGCCGATAATCCATTTTCCCAATGATGAATCCCTATACGGGTGGAACAACCAGTGACGTCAGACTACACCTCCCTATTGTAATGACCCTGCTGTGTTACTAACTTGTCATTCATCCGTGGTTTTGTTTCAGGACACTTGTAGTAAAGGAGAGGGGGAGAAGCAACCCGGTGCTGAAGTTGTTAAGTTGCTCCGTTCTCAATTTGTCATATGAACGTTTTATTTATCATCTGAATTTGATGATACAATCTAAATCTTCTGAAAAGCCAAGCCTTTGTTTATTTTAAATCAGATGAAAACCCCTCCCTCCCTTGTATAAAGCTAAGTTCCAGAGTAGATTGACAAGTGTTCGCTGCTAGCTTGTCATCATGTCTTTACAAGCTTCAACATTGTATTTGTCATCTGAGTTTGATATTCTGAAAGACAATACTTTGTTTATTTAAAATCAAACAGAACCCCAAAATGACAAAAAAATCAATATGTTGACATAAACCCATATTTATCTAGAAATGCGCCGTTGTGACATCCGACTGACTTTGATAGAGCACGTCATATATCTTTAAATGTGAACAGAAGTATGTGATAATAAACAAAACCAGGCAAGCCTAGTTAAGCCGGACCCGTCCACCAGACACTCACACGTGCGTGTTTCAACAGTCAGTTGAAACTGACTGTTGAAACTCCTAATTTATGCAAATGACATGTCGTCAGCTTGTGACTGCAACTTGTTCTCGTTCGCGGACGACTCAGCCCTGCTGGTCTCTGACAAGAACAAGTTACAGGTTGAAAAAACCCTCAGCTCAGAACTCGGCAGAATCTGCACCTGGCTCGCTGATAACAAACTATCATTACACCTGGGTAAAACAGAGTCCATTCTCTTCGGATCAAATAACAAACTCAGCAAGACCGACAGCTTCTCAGTTACAGTGGGTGACAATATTGTCACAAGGAAAGATGAAATTACATACCTAGGTTCCATCCTAGAGGCAAATCTTTCCTGTGACAAAATGGCATCCAATGTAATAAAAAAAGTCAACCAACAAACTAGATTCTTGTACCGGATCTCCTCTCTGGTAAACAAGAATACCCTGAAGACTCTGGCAGGAGCACTCATTCAAGGGTATTACGACTATGCTTGCACTACGACTATGCTTGCACCTCATGGTACCAAAGCACCTCAAAGGCGCTAAAAACAAGATTACAAACATCACAAAACAAACTGGTCAGACTACTACTTGACCTTACTCCTAGAACCCACCTCACCCCTGCCCACTTTGACTACCTAGGATGGCTTAGAGTAGACGACAGAGTACAGCAACTTGCAATGGGCCTGATCTACAAGATACACTACATAACTAAGGTACCCATGTACATGTCAAAATACTTCCCAAAGGTCAGTGAATACCATGACCACAACACCAGAGGGAGCTCAACAAAAACCCAGATTCGGCTCAAACAAGGTGTAATGGCTTCTTGTTGGTCAACCAGGTAGTGTCTTTAACACGCACATTCCAAAAAATCCAAAACGAGATCCAAGGTATTATGAATTAAATTATAGATTTATTTTAAGCATCTGAAACATCTAAAGAAAACATCAAAAGAAAGATTTCAATACTCAAAAATAACTGAATTCTCACACTGATGTGGTTTAAAGAAAAATGTATGACCTGGCACCTTCACCAAACATTTTACCATGCCTAGGCCTTCTCTTCCTGCTCATTAAACCACCTGAGATTCCAAGAGTCCCCGCCCCCCACTCTCAACATGCACTACCAGCCTTTGGATATTAGGTGGGGTAGATGACTACAGAGGTGCAGAAACAAAATGTAAACAAATGATAGATACACTAAGAACACAATAGAATGGCTCCAACACAAGGGACTAAACACGTTTCGCAATTATGCCACATCAATGTGGAAGGCCCTACCCAAAGCTGTAAAGGAATGTGAATTACTACCCACTTTCAAAACCACTCTCAAAGAGTACCTACGGGAGACTGCAATTCGAAACTGGCCCCTGTAAATGTCCTAACCCAACCCCCTCCGATGTACAGTAAATGTCCTAACCCAATAACACACGAGACCCTCTTCTTGGGACCAAGTAAGATTTTGTCGATATTCCAATGTACAGTTTCCCCCCCCCCTGTCCGCCTACCCTACCCAACCCCCCCCACCCCACCCACCCAACCACCTCCAATGTACAGTTCCCCCCCCCCCACCCCACCTACCCAACCTCCTCCAATGTACAGTTTTTATGTCAAATGTATATACTCTCTTTTTTAGACGCTTTTTGTATCACAAACAGTACTGTATTTGTAAATCTGGTATGTCAAAAATGTATAGATGTAGCAGTACTGTCTATCTGTATGTCATGTATGTCATATATGTTATGATGAATTGAAAATGGGGGACCCTGATGTAAACAAGACGAAAGTATTTCTCTGGTCTGCATCCCCTTAACAATTGTGTGTATTGAGCTGTACTGTATTGTACCCATTCTGCAATCTGTTAATACAATTTTCAATCAATCAATCAATCAATCAATCAATCAATCAATCAATCAATCAGTTAGGAACATTAGCTACTGTAGGACGGCCCTCTGGGTCCAGCAAGAATTGGCTCCATGGGTATGACATCTTCAATGTGGGCGTGGCATCTCATGTAATGACAAGCAACTCCAGAAATACAATAAAAAGTTAAATGGGTACAGAGTTATGAGTTCAATCTCAGGGTAAATCTCAGTAGTGAAGGCTGAATGCCCCCCCCCCCCCCCCCCCCCCACACACAGATTTTACTTTTTAATGAAATGTAAAGGTTATGAAGTGTTTTATGCTTTTAATATAGAGTTATTATTCATTTGAATTAATAGCTTTACATCTGAATGATCTTTGAACATGTAGCTTACATTACAGTAGATTACATAAACGGGGAAAAAGCTCAAGCTTCCAAGTTGCTTAATAATTTTCACAAAAGTATCCCAACTGTTTTAATGCATTGCCATTGTATAGTTAAATAGTGTCACTAAATTGACTTATAGACTTTCATTTCACCTTTTTGATCAAATTATTAGGTGACCCATTTTGCCATTGAGACACATTGTGTTTGAAGAAATGTCTTCCATTGTGTGTTTAATAATTCTTTATTTGCATTTACATTTTCTCATTTAGCTGACGCTTTTATCCAAAGCGACTTACATGTTCTGTATGACAAGTCATCAGGAAGGGCACAACTCTATCAGCTGAGTAACAATGTTATTCAAAGTGTTGAGTGCTACAGTGTAGGTTAGTATATTAGGACAAGTGCATGACAGTAAGGTTAGTTAGGGTTATTATTATTATAAATGGGAAGTTTGTTCCATCATTGTCGGGCAAGGACCGAGAATAGGTGGCTTCTCTCCCGGAGCTCGGATAGGAGTAGGTCTGAGGCGGCCAGAAGATGCAGAGCGTAGGGGTCTTGAGGGTGTGTAGTTAGAGACCATTGCCCGGAGGTAGGCGGGAGCCGCTCCCTTCTATTTCTTCTTTAGTCTTTTATAGAATAGGTCTTAGGTTATTTACAATGGTGACATGTTAGTGGTTGAGACATTTGGATGATTATGTAAATTATTACAGAAAGTCTATTTTCAAAAAGTGTCCCATTTTACCAATACTCAATCAAAACCTACCTCAATCCACCAGCATTAACACAGGGGTGATACAAGCCCTGATGATGAACACACTCTAAACCTACCTCAATCCAGCAGCATTAACACAGGGGGGTAATACAAGCCCTGATGATGAACACACTCTAAATCTACCTCAAATCCAGCAGCATTAACACAAGCCCTGATGATGAACACACTCCAGGCTCCACTAGTGTTTTTGCTCTAAAGCTGCTCTAATGAATGGCCATGATTCAGATACACATCTTGTATCAACCATCAACAGAAGCTGAGTAGCATCGAGATTTCCAGTTTTTCTTTGTACTGTTTTCCCCTGATGAATGATATATCCATGGCATGTCTCTGACAGAGAATATCTGGGTTGTAATACTCTTTTTCTTTCTGTAATGATCGACACACCAGCCAATAGATGAAGAAGATATCTCCTGTGTGTCTCTGCTCTAATTGGGCTGATTTGACTCCAGTCACGTGTGAGAAAGAGATGGATGGAGCAGGTATGTTCTGTTATGGTTTTCATTCATTAATAACTGGAACAAACATACCGTATAGCAATTGGAATGTGTTATGGGTGTAAACTCTTATGTCTGGGATGTTGGTAACGCTAACACTAAAGGCACCCTTCACCCAAAAACAATGCTGATTTATTTTGCACATCATCTCGCATACATCCAAAAACTCTAAACTGTTTTGCACACATTGCAGTGACAGTTATTGAGAGTGAATGAGTTTGAATATGATGTCATCTGGGACATTGAATCCTTGTGTTGTGTTGATTACAACTCAATGAAATGATAAGGCAGCAGTCCCTAAGACAAGGTATTGCTATCTTGTTAACACAACACAAGGATTCAGTGTCCCCACTGACATCACTGGTGGCCATCTTCAAACCCATTTACTCTCAATAATTGCCAAACTGCCAAACTAAATGATTGTGTGCAAAACTGTTTATAGTTTTTGGACGTGTGTGTGATTATGAGCAAAATAAATCACCATAATTTTTTGGTGAAGCGCCCCTTTAACCTCCATTCTGCGTTTGGCTTGCAGTCATCTCAACCTGCCCGGCCCATGTCAGAAATATTTGGGGCTGTGGACACAAAAGCTTCAAGTCATAGAAATCATTATTATTGGCTCAAAAACTACTTAAACATCAGCTACATTCATTCTGTTTAAGTTGTGTGTTGTGTGATTTATTTTGTTCACGTCCATATAGTTACTTCTGACTACCTGACCAATAAGAGCCCTGTGTAACCGGAATCCTATCATTCTGTCATTCTGGACATCTGATGATCGGACATGAAACCTACCAACGTGTTCTGTGTCTCAGTGTGTCCCCCCCCCCCCCCCATCAAAAACAATCTGAAACTATTTGTATCAATCTGAAAGTTGCACAAACACACAAAACAGGCCATGGAGACTGATTTAAAGGAACACTTTGACATGACTGATCTTTCTTCTCCTGACACATGTCACACTGGAAGAGGAATCTTATGAAGTTTGTCACAGTTTCCTCATAAATGGCACGTTATCATTATTATCATTGTTATGTATTATTAGTTTGCACAGCTATCTGGCAAGCTTACCGCTACTAGTGCCCCATGGTTTTAATGAGGTGTACTAACAATGCTAACATGCCATGTTAGCGATGCTGAAGGATGAATGTAAAAACATTTTCCTCCCATGTGACAAGTGTCTGGTGGAGAACTTGTCATATTATATACATAATATGTCGGAGCTCTCTGATAAAAATCATTCAGTGTGTATTTAATAGACTGGCAGCAGAGTTACAATTAGTCCAAACTACGGCGTTCCTGCACAAACAATGATGAAGGCCATGTGCTGTAATGTGTCACTTTGGACTATTTGTACCTGGTCCTGCTGGCTATGCAGTAAAGACAGGTTGAAGGATAGTATTCTAGAGTGCTGACGTCCTTGTCTTTTTCCTCTTTACAAGTCAAGATTGATATCCGGTTAAAGATTATCTTAAAAGAAGTTGTGCTCACACCCGTCATAGTTTTGCGGTGAGAAAAATAACAAACTAATAATGAAAATGTTGAAATATCCCTTTAGAACCAGACATGGGAACGACAGTCAGGAGGCTAATGATTGACAATTCAATAGAATCATTTTGAGTTAAGAAACGGACATTTCTTGGCATATTATTTAAAAACCAAACCAAAGCAGTCAGAAAGTGGACGGTTTCCAAGTAGCGCAAGCTGGTGATATTCTCTCTTGGCTGGCGCATCCATGCTGGGTTACCGACCACTCAGGTGGACGGAAAGCGAGAACTCACACAAAAATCGACGTTAGCATAAAGACGACACCAAACAAATGTGTACTTGTGCTGCTACTCACTGGTCTTCTCACGTGTCTGAACTTCCCGTAATTATCCCACCACTACACCTGGTCAGCAAGTGAGTTATCTCTCTAAGATGGGCGCCACCAGCTTCATTACATTACATTACATTTGGTCATTTAGCTGACGCTTTTATCCAAAGCGACTTACAAGTTTTGTACGACAAGTCAGCAGGAAGGGTACAACTCTATCAGCTGAGTAACAATGTTCATCAAAGTGTTGAGTGCTACAGTGTAGGTTAGTATATTTTATATTAGGACAAGTGCATGACAGTAAGGTTAATTAGGGTTATATATTCTTTTTTATTCATTTCAGATATTGATTGAAGAAGTGTGCCTTTAGTTGACGGCGGAAGATTGGTCGGGATTCGGCTGTCCTAACTGTGGTGGGAAGTTCGTTCAACCATTGTGGGGCAAGGACTGAAAATAGGCGCCTTCTCTTTGATGACCCTCCCAGAGCTCGGATAGGGGTGGGTCTGAGGTGGCTCAGGCGGCCAGGAAGCTGGCGTGGAGCTGAATCATAACACTTGCCATCTTTAAATGTGTTTAAGCATTTCATGTATCAACAGTGATATTACACAATTGCGGATTGTGTGACTGTGTATGTATAACGACACGTACAGAGACAAAGACTGGATTGCAGTGATTGGCATCACTTTGTTGTGAGAAAGCAGTTCTTTGAGCCCGTCTGACCATAATAACTATGAAACCAGAGAGACCATGCACACTGTCTGCACCGTGCAGAACGCAAGTGGAAAGCGGAAAGTATGAAGGAGGATCACTTAATAACTCATAGAATTGATTTTAAGGTCCTTTTCCTAACATATAAAGCTCTTAATGAGCAAGGCCCAAAATACATAGCAAATTCCCTAGTTAGTTATCTGCCCTCAAGAACGCTACGGTCATCCACTACAGGTTTACTAGACACGCCCAGAAACCAAAAAAGGATAGGAAGTATGGCATTTGCCAACTATGCCCCAAAACTATGGAACACACTACCAACACACATCAGAAACGCCAGCTCTATACACATTTTTAAAGGAAAATTAAAAACGTACCTATACAGTCTAGCTTACAAATAGTTATGGCTTGGAAAAACCTGATGGATCCATGAGGCTAGGATAAGCCTTGTGGACCCAACTTTTTTTAGATGAAGGAACGGGTACATACGCACACAATAGACGACCAATGATGGATCCGTAAGGCTTGGAAAAGTCTTGTGGACCCAACTCTTTTAGATGAGGGAACGGGTACATACGCACACAAGACGCGGCCACTGATGGGTCCATGGGACTTGGTAAAGCACTATGGACCCAAACTCTGGCCACTGACCACATGAGGGAACGGGTACATACGCACACAATACACGGCCACTGATGGATCCATGGGACTTGGTAAAGCACTATGGACCCAACTATGACCACTGATAAAAACGTAACTACACTAGCGTTATAAGAGCTAAACATTGCTACCTACCATACAAGTGCATTGGTTTAGTGCACTTCCGGTTGCTACTGAGCGGAAATGTTTGTGCGGACCTGTTCTCCCAAACTGGTAAGCAAATGACTGTTTTTACGTTATTTTCATTTTTACGTTACTATTATTATTATTTTTTTTTTTTTTTAAACATTGATCTTAACTGATCACTGTGACTTTATTGCTTTTATCGTTATATGTGTCACCTCACAGCGCTTTATGCCAGATCTCTACATTTTCATTTTTCAGATTATTCCAGATAGCTAAAGTACAGAATCTAAGCTTTCAAATGATGTGTCATATGTTGACATCTGAGAATGTTTTGAACACGATGTGCCCAATTATAACTTCTAAAACTGGCTGTGTTCTAGATTGCCTAAGAGGTGAAAAGGTGTCTCAAAGGAAGGCAACTTTTCACACTTCAGACAGTTTCAACTGGGCGTCAACAAACCCCCTCCAGCAACGCCCCTCACCTGAATAGCATTAACATAATTAAGTGCTGCCATGGCAGTTATCTCTCCTCAGGACCCGATCTTCATTCTCTTGTTTGTATTGAGCTATAGACATTATTAGCATAGTAGGTAGTAGTAGTAAGATGGATACTAGTAAAAGATGGTATGAAGGTTAGTAGTTTCAGATATTAATTGAAGTTAATTTGGCTCGTCTTCTGCCAGCTTGTACAGACAGGAGCTTAAGCACAAACCAAAGTGCTTTAATAAAATTAAATAGAATAGAATATTTCTAGAGTCTTTATTGTCATTATACAGACAGCGTTATATAGCTCAACAGTGCACAATTAATAAACAATAATTATTATTAGGAAGATACAATAAAATAGTCCATTTCTATGTACCCCCCCCCCCCCCCCCCCCATGCTGCTTTGACACCAGAATTTCCCCAAGGGGATTAATAAAGGATCATCTTATCTTAGTAGGTAACATCACAATAAAAAATAAACAATTTTAGGAAGATAAAATAAAAGTCAATGTCTACAGTGTATGGATGCAGGGTCCATCTGTGTGTGTGTGTGTGTGTGTGTGTGTGTGTGTGTGATCTCAGCACTTATCTGTATCTTTGTGTGTGTTGGGTCTTCTAACATCGTACAGTCTTGTTCTGAGGTGCTGTAGACGTTGGTCTTGAGGGTATCTAACATCGTACAGTCTTGTTCTGAGGTGCTGTAGACGTTGGTTGCGGGCATGTGATGTCTTTTCCCGCATCAGAACAGTATTGTCTTATCTCCTTAAAAAGATAATTCTGCCTGTCATTGTCAAGACCGGGTGGGGGAATCACTGGAAAATTGGAGATGGTCGGGTAGCGTTTTGGGTCTTTCAGCAGTTGAAACTCGAATGGTTCAGCATCATCACGGTGTAATTTCGCCGTCACCATGCCAGGTCTGCTGGCATCGAAGCTGTAATAGAATAAAGAACACATTTAAAATATTGTCTATTTCGTAAAGAAAACACTGGTCCCAGCCTCCAGGACACTGTGAGTCAAGCATCCATGTCAACACATTTCGTACATTGAT
>NW_028174803.1:245587-299175 GCF_963971535.1 Notolepis coatsorum
GGTAACTGATAGACCACTGTCACGTTTTAAACTCGGATACGTGAAAATTGTAATAAGATATTTAAAGATAAAAGAGATGAAACACTTTTGATGGTATTTATTATAAAAAGTGAATAAGCAAGGTATTATAAAAAGTGAATAAGCAAAGTATTATAAAAAGTGAATAAGCAAAGTATTATAAAAAGTGAATAAGCAAGGTACAATTGAAATCTAGTTGGTACAACCGGCCGGTCGTGTATAAAAGAAAATGTAGTCAAGTCATTGCCCCGTCAGTCCAGTCAGTGTCCAGCAGTGTCCAGTGCAAGGCTCTTTATTTAGCGGCCCCACAGTCAAGTGTGTATGTGTCTCCGTCCTGAGTGCACGTCGTGTGTGTATCTGTCACATTCAGTGCATGTGTCAACTTAATGTGTGTTGGCGAGTCTGCGTGAAGGTGTGCACGTTTTGTGCATATGAGTGTGCGTGTGAGTAAATTGTGTGTGCGTGAGCGTGTGTGCATGTGTGTGTGTCTGTGTGCACGTGTGTGCTGAGATAGAGGGAGAGAGAAAGAGAGAGAGGGGGCTGTGTGTTTTTTGAGCTGTGTATGTGTGTGTGTGTGTCTTATCGTCAACAATCTGTGATCCTTGTGGTGAGGTACTTAAACCTATATCTGGTATAATCCTTGGCTAGTCATATATTCAGTGACTTGTGGCATTTCGTGTCTAATGAGTTGAGATAAGACTATGTGTTGATCTGTGGTGCAGCCATCTGGCTAGCTTGTTGTGGCATTTGGTGTAAACACATTTGGTGTGATTTATTTGAATTATAATCCTCACCCTGGTTAAGTGGTACTAGGATGTCAGAGAGAGAGAGAGAGAGAGAGAGAGAGAGAGAGAGAGAGAGAGAGAGAGAGAGAGAGAGAGAGAGAGAGAGAGAGAGAGAGAGAGAAAGAGAAAGAGAAAGAGAAAGAGAAAGAGAAAGAGAAAGAGAAAGAGAGAGAGAGAGAGAGAGAGAGAGAGAGAGAGAGAGAGAGAGAGAGAGAGAGAGAGAGAGAGAGAGAGAGAGAGAGAGAGAGGTTTGGGGCCTTATGTGTATGAGCATGTCAGAAGGTCAGAGTGTGTATCTGTATGGGGCATGGGGAGAGGAAGAGAGAGATCCCTTTGTGTGAGGAATGTCTGCTATATCATATTTCATCACCACTCTGGTTCTCACGTTGTGTTTTCTTGATATCCCAAAAAATGTGTAGTGTGTAAAGAAATTCGATTCCACAAGGTGCTAGAGTTGTATCAAAAAGGAGATTTATTGGCTAACCACAAACCGGACCAAATTCACTCCTAAAAATTTGTACACTCTAAAAATAGATGATCCCGGATCGCACATATACAAAATGCGCAGAGTCACCGTGTCATGTACGAAGGTCAAACGACCGCACCTGAAGAGTATCTGGAGTAGGCTGTACATGAACAGAAACAGCCTCTCTCAGTAAATGTTTTCAAAATAGTCCCGGGCAGGTAGGTAATAACAAACACAAGACGTTTTCAAATGGTAAATTAAGGTTTTATTCAAATGTGGGGGTTTCAACCCACTGCCTTTTCCCAAAGGGAAAAGGGGATGTCGTCGGTGGGGATTTCAACCCACAACAATTAACAAACAGGGAGAGATCAGGGGAGAACAAACAAGGGAAGTATAATAGTAAACAAGTCTGGACAAACACAAAGAACCACCACTCTAACCATGCTCCAGTTTAGGATGAACACCAATCCACCTCCTCTCACAGGGAGTGTGGGATGAACCACCGCTCTAACCGTACATCTCATGGCTTAGGATGAATCTAGGAAGCCAACAAGATACATACATATACTTAAACATACAAGCTCACCTTCTTAAACATAGAAACACCACTCTACCCATGTGCAGGATGAATCCAAGGTGGCCAACAGTATATACATCTCCCACAAACATGTAAACACAATGGCAACCTCACTCTACTCAAAGACTGAGCAATTGACTGAGAATGAGGCGCCGAGATGTGTGTGTGCTGTCAGGTATTTGGCTACCCATCCCTCTTGAGCTGATTGCCAATCAGCTGTCATCCATTAGCAATCAGCACTCTTCAGTAGGGATGGGCAGCACCTGACAGGGAGAGAAGAGACAGCATTAGCTCTCATGTTCACACACACACACATCATATACAAAACAACACATTAAATATACTAACCTGATGTTCAGAAGGTGTCATAAATACAGTAATAATGGTAATGACCAACCCACGTACCCAAGGTACGTCACACCTCCCCCCATAAGAGCGAACCTGTAGGGTTAGCAAAACATTATTACTTATTACCCAACATCAGATTAGTACCATCCACCAGGAAAAACCAAAACAACAACAACCTCTACTTTGACAGGCCGCACCGCCGATAACGTCCTGTCAACAGGAGACAACAAACTGGAACTTCCTGGAAAAACAAATAAACACAAAAAAAAAATCATCTCATCACGCTCAACAGGACAGCACACAGGGAAAATCTTCTCTCCTGTTGCGTCACAAAAATAACATGGTCAGGATCAAAAATGATGCCACTCAAATTAGAACCTTGGTACCGGCCGGAACAATGACTTTCCTCAGAGGTATCGCCTCCGGGAAACGGGTGGAACCACATATAATTGTCAACATGTAATGATTTTCCGCCCTTGTTTTAGGCACATGACAGACACATGTTCAAAAGGTTCCCCCATGTCCGGAATGGAGCGCAGGGGAGCCGGATGCACCCCCTGATTTGGCGTCCCCACTAGTAAAAGTTTTAGCAATACCTAATTTAGCAGACCACACACGGTCAACGTGCCACCATGTACATGTAATGTCCACATACCATCGGCAACACCATTTGACGCTTTGTATTCCAGTCTTCTCCAGACTGCAAGCCTGTCACACCTGGCCTAGCCACCCAGGTGCGCATCAACACTCCCTTTTCTATCAAAAAGGTGTGTTTCTTACTATCAGCAGTACTGGCTACTGCCGCGAAACAGCTTGTTAGCGAAGAATCATTCCGCCGGGCATCAATCAACGCCTGACGTGCCAGTGGCAAGGGCACGTCAGGGAACTTTGACTCCACCCGCGTCCTCTGAACACCACTCACACTCTCCCCCATCGCGCCACTAGATGGCCACCTGTCCTGTGCCTTGGTCACAACACAAGCAGAAAAAACATTGGGGTGATTATTTAATCAATACATCAGAACACAAGTCAGTTAATGGAGCGTTTTCAACCTCCAACACAGGGATCACACTCTGCCCAGCCAGTCTGGACCAAACACAAAGAACCACCACTCTAACCATGCTCCAGTTTAGGATGAACACCAATCCACCTCCTCTCACAGGGAGTGTGGGATGAACCACCGCTCTAACCGTACAGCTCACGGCTTAGGATGAAATCTAGGAAGGCCAACAGGCGACCGGAAAACAACCTGTGATAAGATCTGACTGTACATGCACATTATGTAACGGCATGCGCATACACCTCATTTCTATACCTCTTACCATCGCACTAGACTGACAGTAAGAGTTTTCATTTAGCGGCAAGACATCAGCCAGGATGCACTCTGTACTCTGTACTCTGCACCCTGCAGAATATAGTTATGAGAGAAAATATACTCCTGTAGCAACACACAATACTGCATGAATCAGACTACAATAAGCCCCACAAAATAGCCACTCACCTATAGTACTCAATAATGTCCCTGTGCAACACTCAACAGCCACATTATGCAGTATGACAACCTGACCAATTCGATTCAATATCCACATCTAACATTCATGAAAACAATAAATGTCGGTTCTAACCACCTAATTAGGATCACACTGGGTAACACTAACTACCCCGTCTAAACTACTTCCCTAGCGGAATGAAGGCTACATATATCTTCAGTCGCTTACCGATTTCATTGCGCACTCCACCGGAATAGACGACGCGTGCCCCCCTCCCCCTAACCAAAGCAGGTGATCCACCCTTTACCTATGTGGACAAAAATAGAATGGTTAAGAGCATAACTTACAACAATGGTTTACAACAGTCAAGTGTGCAGCACGGAAAAATGGATAATAATAATATAACTTACCAAATGAACAAAACGCCACCTACCTGACACGCTCCAATCGACAAGTCCACATGTCACATAACAACAAGGAACTATACAATTGTGCAAACTAACGAGCCCCCATGTCATGTACGAAGGTCAAACGACCGCACCTGAAGAGTATCTGGAGTAGGCTGTACATGAACAGAAACAGCCTCTCTCAGTAAATGTTTTCAAAATAGTCCCGGGCAGGTAGGTAATAACAAACACAAGACGTTTTCAAATGGTAAATTAAGGTTTTATTCAAATGTGGGGGTTTCAACCCACTGCCTTTTCCCAAAGGGAAAAGGGGATGTCGTCGGTGGGGATTTGAACCCACAACAATTAACAAACAGGGAGAGATCAGGGGAGAACAAACAAGGGAAGTATAATAGTAAACAAGTCTGGACAAACACAAAGAACCACCACTCTAACCATGCTCCAGTTTAGGATGAACACCAATCCACCTCCTCTCACAGGGAGTGTGGGATGAACCACCGCTCTAACCGTACATCTCATGGCTTAGGATGAATCTAGGAAGCCAACAAGATCTACATACATATACTTAAACATACAAGCTCACCTTCTTAAACATAGAAACACCACTCTACCCATGTGCAGGATGAATCCAAGGTGGCCAACAGTATATACATCTCCCACAAACATGTAAACACAATGGCAACCTCACTCTACTCAAAGACTGAGCAATTGACTGAGAATGAGGCGCCGAGATGTGTGTGTGCTGTCAGGTATTTGGCTACCCATCCCTCTTGAGCTGATTGCCAATCAGCTGTCATCCATTAGCAATCAGCACTCTTCAGTAGGGATGGGCAGCACCTGACAGGGAGAGAAGAGACAGCATTAGCTCTCATGTTCACACACACACACATCATATACAAAACAACACATTAAATATACTAACCTGATGTTCAGAAGGTGTCATAAATACAGTAATAATGGTAATGACCAACCCACGTACCCAAGGTACGTCACGCTTACCCAAAATTACAGTTTACAAGATCTTGTATCAAATTTGTACAAAAACAACGCGTCAAGCTAAAGAGGCTCTCGATCTATGACAAACTGACGATGATGATGATAAATGTCCTTTATCATTAAAGGCGATCTGGTTCCGTCCATTTTCGTCTTTGTTCCATTTTTTCTCTGTCCTCCTCTGAATCGTGGCTCTCTTTGATAACAGAGTCACAAGTATCTACGTGACGTCAAGCAGACGTTTCCCCCAATAAAAGGCTGGTCTAGTTCAATTTGAAAAAAGGAGCTGACTCTTTAGCAACCCAACGTCTGTATTCTGAGTTTAGAATCTCAGAATAGATTTACTATCCAATTGACTTTATATTTTCTGTTATTTGATTCAATATTTATATTTTTGAAATGGGGTTTACCAGAGGAACACAACCACACCAGTTTTGACTAGTTTCTTCATTATGGCAGACCAGAATCACAGTTTTCTGTCATTTAAGACCACCCATATTTTCCTAATAATAATGTTTTTAGCTTGAATCTATAACTTCTAAGCAGTTATAAAACATAGCATTGTAAGAACTTGGCAATTTAGTTTAAAAGGTTCTTAATTTCAAAACCCCGTGATTCTGATCCTATTCATTTCATATTTAATATCATTGCACTCTACTCCTTGGTGGCCCTTATGACAATCTGGTTTCAAGTTAATTTAATTGTCTATTGGTTAATCATTAATTGTTAAAAATATGAAGTATTCATATTCCACAACTACACTGAGGCAAAAAAGGGACAGGCTTCAGACCAGGACAGTCACACGTTGCCACTCCTACCAGAACACACACAAGGAGTTGACTGGGTGAGCATTTACTTCTGGTTACCTGTATGATCTACAAAATCATTAACAGGTTGGCACCTCCTCCACTGTGCGACTTTGTACACATTCATACAAGAACAGTGTCAGCACTTGATTGCGTTAAACCGTTCCGCTACACTGTGTTTGGACAGTCATCTTTTTCTGTAAGAGCAATAACTCAGTGGAACAGTCTGCCAGAAGAGATGAGGAGGTGCCGTGCAGCTCAATTGTCACCTTCAAAGCTCACCTGAAAGGACAGTTGCTAGCTAGCTAATCCTGTTCCCACTTTTAGTATATGGTACCCTTAAGGGGGGGGGGTCTTCTTTTAATATGTTATTGTATGTATTTATTGTATTGTTTTACATTGTATGTGTTTATTGTATTGTTTTATATTGTATGTACAAGGGACTGGAGAAAATAGCAAAAGCTACAATCTAGCGCAATGCATCTTTTCTCTTCTGATATCTTTTGATCTGTATGTTGTCCCTGAAATAAACTTCTATAATAAAAATAACCTGGCGAGAGAAAATGAGAAGCTGCTCAAGAGAGACTGTAGTTCTTGAGTGAGGGAGGAGCTAAATGTCTATATGTGTCACCTCACAGCACTTTATGCCAGATCTCTACATTTTCATTTTTCAGATTATTCCAGATTGCTAAAGTACAGAATCTAAGCTTTCAAATGATGTGTCATATGTTGACATCTGAGAATGTTTTGAACACGATGTGCCCAATTATAACTTCTAAAACTGGCTGTGTTCTAAATTACCAAAGAGGTGAAAAGGTGTCTCAAAGGAAGGCAACTTTTCACACTTCAGACAGTTTCAACTGGGCGTCAACAAACCCCCCTCCAGCAACGCCCCTCACCTGAATAACATTAACATAATTAATTGCTGCTGAATCAGAGTTCTCTCTCCTCAGGACCCCTGTCTCTCCAGGACCCCCTATCTGGACTGTATAGGACTGTGAAGCTATGTACCCCCCCCCCCCCCCCCCATGCTGTTTTGACACCAGAATTATTGTTAAATCTATGTCACAACGAGAAAAAGCAACAAAGTCCTCACTCAGTGGCATGGGCCTAATGTTATGTAGCTCTGCAAGCTGCTTACACACTGCTTATCATATCACTCCTAGCTACACATACGCACGGTCCTCATGTCATGAGGTGATGAGCATCTTAAACTATCTGGACTCAGTGGTTAAGAGGTGATGCAGCATCTTAAACTATCTGGACTCAGTGGTTAAGAGGTGATGCAGCATCTTAAACTAGCTGGACTCAGTGGTTAAGAGGTGATGCAGCATCTTAAACTAGCTGGACTCAGTGGTTAAGAGGTGATGCAGCATCTTAAACTAGCTGGACTCAGTGGCTAAGCGGTGATGCAGCATCTTAAACTAGCTGGACTCAGTGGCTAAGCGGTGATGCAGCATCTTAAACTACACACACACACACAGTTCTCATATCCCTCCTAGCCACCACAACCTAATGTTATGTAGCTCTCCACCTTGCTATCTGATGCTCATCACCTCTCTTAGACACTGATGTAGCAGTACTGTCTACCTGTATGTCATGTATGTCAATGTTATGATGCATTGAAAATGGGGGACCCTGATGTAAACAAGACGAAAGTCTTTCTCAGGTCTGCATCCCCTTAACAATTGTGTGTATTGAGCTGTATTGTACTGTACCCATTCTGCAATCTGTGCTGAGATTATAAACTTGTTGTTATTACACACACACACACACACACACATGGACCCTGCATCCATACACTTTCGTCTTGTTTACAGCTCTCCACCTTGCACCTTGTAACGTTAACGCAGCTGTCAACTGTACTTTACTATGGAATATACATGTATTGTTAGAAAATGTTTTGGATCTAAATCACTTGGAGTTTGAAAGTGATATCAGAAGAAACTACTCAACCTCGGCTGTCTTTAACTATGAATGAACACAACACTCTAACTCACCATGTTTAGATAATAAAGTACTCAACCTCTACTTGTCTACTGTCTGACTGAACACAACACTCTAACTTACCATGTTTAGATAATGAAGTACTCAACCTCTACTGTATTTAACTATGAGTGAACACAACACTCTAACTTACCATGTTTAGATAATGAAGTACTCAACCTCTACTGTATTTAACTATGAGTGAACACAACACTCTAACTTTTGTGTTCACTCATAGTTAAATACAGTAGAGGTTGAGTACTTTATTATCTAAAGATGGTAAGTTATAGTGTTGTGTTCACTCATAGTTAAATACAGTAGAGGTTGAGTACTTCATTATCTAAAGATGGTAAGTTAGAGTGTTGTGTTCACTCATAGTTAAATACAGTAGAGGTTGAGTACTTCATTATCTAAACATGGTAAGTTAGAGTGTTGTGTTCAGTCAGACAGTAGACAAGTAGAGGTTGAGTACTTTATTATCTAAACATGGTGAGTTAGAGTGTTGTGTTCAATCATAGTTAAAGACAGCCGAGGTTGAGTAGTTTCTTCTGATATCACTTTCAAACTCCAAGTGATTTAGATCCAAAACATTTTCTAACAATACATGTATATTCCATAGTAAAGTACAGTTGACAGCTGCGTTAACGTTACAATGTGTTGTGTTCACAACACTGTTTAGTCTGTGACGACGCGTCGCGATAATATACATGTATATTCCATAGTAAAGTACAGTTGACAGCTGCGTTAACGTTACAATGTGTTGTGTTCACAACACTGTTTAGTCTGTGACGACGCGTCGCGATAATATACATGTATATTCCATAGTAAAGTACAGTTGACAGCTGCGTTAACGTTACAATGTGTTGTGTTCACAACACTGTTTAGTCTGTGACGACGCGTCGCGATAATATACATGTATATTCCATAGTAAAGTACAGTTGACAGCTGCGTTAACGTTACAATGCGTTGTGTTCATGTATGTCAATGTTATGATGCATTGAAAATGGGGGACCCTGATGTAAACAAGACGAACGCTAACGTTAATGTAATAAACGTGACATGGTTGGACTTGTGGTCGGCAGAAAAACTTGGTGTAGTTTTATCAAAGATGCGGAATTGTAAACATGCTACTGTAAACATAAACAAACATTCTTAAACTTACCCATGCAGACGCATCTCGACCGATCTCAGTTAATTTCGTTGAATAGCGCGGTGTTTTCACCGGTGAGCAGAGAGCCAGAGACTGAATCAACTGGTTTAACAAAGTTCATGTACTCGTTCATTAGATCCAATGCATTCATCTCTTTCTGATCCAGAGTGCTAATCCCATTGAAAGTGTAAACAGCCAGTGCGTCGCTTCAAACACTCCCCCAATGTAAATCTCTGCGGGCTGCAGGCTAGGTTTGATTCACATGCAAATACAGTAATTACGCCCCCGTTTCATTGAAATAAAGTCCGTGAACAACCTAAATTTAAACACAGGTTTGACACTATTTTAGATATTCTAACTGTTCGTTTTTATAGTAAACAAGTACTTATACATTCAATTTATAATAATGTGAAGAAAAGAAAAAAACACATACAAAAAAAAGAGAAAACTCTAGAAGGTCTAGCCAACAAAGGGGCGGGCCGAGTTGTGGTCGCAAGCGCTGCTAGGTGACACATATGTGTGTCTATTAGGGCTAAATTCTATATTCATTGCAGAATTGTAGACGAATTCGAATTCCAGTGTCAAAAAAGGTCTTTAAAATTGCAAGACTAAAAATAACCATGACCAGTAATTATTAGGACCGACTGCTGTCGTCGTGGACGAAAAACAATCCGCCGGAGCATCACGTTCTGTCGAGCAGATAAATGTCCAGACAGCAGCGTGATACAATCCCCATAATTATGTGCATTTCCGAGAGTCAGAGAAATCCGTTGTCCCTCATATTAGCAGGGCTCTCTTCCTCATTCATAGCCCGACGGCTATTATGAATGAGTCGAAAGATTCCAGCCAGTGAATGCACAGAATTGGTGGCTCGCCAGGCAGGGCGAGGAACGGAGAGAGATGTGAGAGTAAAGAATCCATAATCCTTGTCACCAATATTGTGTATAATAACTTCACAAGATAAGACGTTCAAACACTTGCGCCAACTGCCGGCAACAACAACACTTTGTCACATGGCAGCATGTCGCAAAACCCACTGTGCCGTCTTAACCTCTTCCACCCATGTGGTCCATCGGCGATTCGGCGGGCCGCAAATGACATCACGTCATAAATCAGACTGTTTGACAAAAGTATCGTTTTTTTGTCAAACGTATTCAAGTATAAACATCATAACCATGTCACAACAGCAGTTATAATGTATATTATCATCAATACGTTAGTTTACCAATAGGTTAAAGTGTTATTAAATAGATTTTCCTTTTCGTTTTGGTCTTGTTTACTTCGCGAGAGGCGACCATTTTGAAAGATTTGAACCATGGGAATTGTAATTTTTTGTGGCCATTTTGTAGAGGACACCGCTAGCTCTCGATCAGCGTTGGAATTTTTCAGAACAACACTTCCCAAAATCCTCTATGGGGTTTCAAGCTTCATACTTCTGTATGCATTTTTTTTAGATCTCTTATTATTCGGGATAATAAACCACAACACTTAACGTTATTGACATATATTGAAGCGCAATTCGTTTCTCTTCCCTATTTTTAGCATGTAGCAACAATTAGATTTGAAATTAGTTTCAAAACGGTTGCACCCTGATAAAAATAAAAAAGCTACTGTATTTACAGTAGATTTCATTATCTGTTCTTATGCACGCCTGGTGATACTAAATCCAAATTAAACTCGGCCATTTCAAAGATAATATATGTATATATATAAATGTGCGAATTGGCTATAATAAGGTAATTTATAAGCCTGCTATTCTATATTCTATAATAATATTTCAAATTGCATTGGTCCGGATGGGAGAATTCAGTACTGTATCTACAGAACCTTCTGTTTAATCATCTTCCCTTCATTAATTTCCTTAGATTTTTTGTACACATGATCTCAAGAAGGTACTGAACGAGATCAGTGGCAGTTTTTCATGTCTTGTCATTATTAGCATGGTGTTATTCACTGTCAACGATGCAAAGAAAAATCATAATTCATATTCTCCTTTGTTTCATCACAATTTAAGCAAGCCTAGTAATAGACAAAATATTTCTGACACTGGGAATACATTCACTGAGGTCCATAGATGTCTCTAGATACCAAGAATATGCAAATGGCTTCGCTTTGTTCAATGGGGATAAATGCCGGTGTTTGCAGTGCTAAAACTATATTAAATATTATAGCTATGGATCTAATAACATAGTCGATTGTCAGTGAGTTTCTTCTGGTCAAGATGCAAAAAACAGATAATTTTTTCATCCATACATTTCCGTTTTATACCGTGGTGAATATGAGTATTGTTTTAGAGTGATTCTGTGTAATCCCAGGAAATGCCGCCAAAACAGCGTTTTACTGCATTTCAATATAAATCGTGCCATTTCTTGGCTGGATCAATAATCAATCTGAAATCAACGCTAGATTATCGGTATTATGTTTCATCATGCATGCATGAAAGGGTGGGGGGGGGGGGGGGGGGGTCGTTTTTCTATGCTTCGATCGCCACCAACGGAATACGCCACAGTACATTACAGACTCACGCTCCGATCGCGCGGAAATAATTATTGGATCAACGCAAGATTCATAACATATAGTCCTTACCTTGTCTATGATGTACTGCAAAAAGAATAATCCAATTATCTGATCGCCATTCCAAATACTGATCGCGATCGTGTTTCCACCGTGATCCACCAAAGAACACGAACCGGGGGGGCCCGACCCTTGTCGATGCATGTGTTATAAGCGATTGTCTTGCCGGAGTATTTAGACCCTGCCCGCACGCCACAGCTTGGCCCAGACAACAAGCCACATTGTTTCCTGTGGGAAGGGAAGATGGCTAAAATAGCTCACAAGACTCTGATAGGTAAGTGCAGTGAAGGTGGCTTGAATTTGTTTGATATTAAGGTAAGGAAAAAAACTGTAAGGATAAAGTGTGTACAGAAGTACTTGTGTGGCAGCACAGAGTATGGTTGGAAGCATTTTCTCAGAGAGTGTGTATAGGCAAGTGTGGGGACAATGGTCTGTTCATGGGCTTTAAACTGCCCATGACAGAGGGGATACCTGATTTGTATAGGGAGGTACTGCAGTACTGTTTTTTTTATTGTAAAAAGGAGAAGACACATTTAATGAATTATGAATTTTCTTTTATCAAAGGAAGGTGGAGGTGTGGCCTTTGTTTAAAAGCATGGTGAAAAAGGATCTAAAACTGTCTGGAAAATATATGAGTAAAGAAATGTTTGAAAAATGGTTTATTGACAGTGGGAAATGTATAGGATAGAGAGAGTTTTGTTTTGGATAGTGGGGTTTTTGTTTTGGGTGGGGATGGGGAGGATTTGGTTCTGAAATAATATTGTATGTATATAATTGAAATGCATAACATGTAAAATATGACTATCTTTAAAATTTTTTAAATAAATTTAAAGAGCGGTCGTCTGGTAATGGGAAGGTTCCCGGTTCGATTCCCACTCCTACTGGGCAGCATGTCGAAGTGTCCTTGAGCAAGACACTTAACCCATAATTGCTCCCGATGACCAGGTTGGCACATTGCATGGTCGCCTCCGTCGGAGAATGTGTGAGTCAATGGATAAAATGTGAGGAACCAATTGTAAAGCACTTTGGATAAAGGCGCTATATAAATGCACCATTTTCCATTTCTCTGTTTGGTTAGAAGGAGGAGCCATGCTGGGTAATGTCAGCATTTATTACATGGCGTTTTAACATTCGCCGAAATGCTTGATTGTGATTGGTCAATAGCGCTCGGCAGAGGTCCGTTATTACTCGATAACGGACCTCTGCCGAGCAATAATGACCGCTGTGCGCAGCTGGAGCAATCAAGCCCACTGACACACACTGCATCAGTGCAATCAGACACACCTGCCGGCTGCCGGCGAAGCTGCCGGCGATGACAGCGCGGAGCGACAGAACAGAACTGCGTCTGCATTTGATCTCGTCTTGTCGATGGTGTAAAATGAATTAGGTATATTGTTAGTAAGTTAGCCATGTAATAAGCGGGATAATGTATAGCTATACTCGGTCATTGTCGCAAAATAATTGACCTTCACTGACGTTTAGAACACCTCGGCAAGGTGGCTCGGTATTCTAAACTCTGTGACGGTCAATTATTTTGCGACAATGACCTCGTAGCTATACATTATCCCTTACATAATATATTGGCGACTGCTGCTACACTGATCAATGAAACTCACTCACTCAGTTGTAAAGAGCTTTGGGGAGTCGGGAAGACTCATTCAAAATGTGCTATATAAATGCAGTCCATTTACCATTTACCATTACAGGACAGAGCTTCGATCAATGAGAGGCAACGAAGGGTGAAGTTACCTGGGTTGTCGATACGTTTATGGAAGCCCTCTTCCTGTGGCTTGACTGTCCTCGGTTCCTCTCCATTTGCCTGTTGGGGGGGTCCGAGTTGCACAAGCTGGTGATATATCCCCTTTGGACGCCATGTCCAAGCTGGGTGACCGACCGTTCACGTGTAGGCTACACTAAACGAGAACGAACTCACGCCAACTGAACTTGGAACTGATACTAAACTCCATGTTAGCATAAAGACAACACCAAACTAAATGTGGACTTGTGCTCTGCTACTCGCTGATCTTCTCATGTATCTCCACTTCACGTCATTATCTCACCCAACCACCACAGGGAAGCATCCCGGTGATTTATCTCTCTAAGATGGCCGCCCGCCGCTAGCTTCAGACAACCCCTGAACTAGCATATATGTATCGTTGTTTACGTTGACAGGTGATGTGTTGGATAGAGATATTAAAATGGTCCCAACCAGATAACTATTACATTACGTTCAATAAGATCCCTTTGAACTTCTCTGATTGGTTAGAAGGGGGAGCCATGCTGTGAAATGTCAGCTTGGAATATCTTGGCAACTGCTTCTACACTGGTCAAATTAAACTCTCTCAGAGTTAATGTGTCCACGTTAAGATATGTTTGTGAGCAAAATTCAAAGATATCTCATATACTGTAGCTTTAAAGGCAATTGTCAGTGACCCAGTACAATATAGATAGTTAGATTTAGATAGATAGATGGATGGATGGATGGATGGATGGATGGATGGATGGATGGATGGATGGATGGATGGATGGATGGATGGATGGATGGATGGATGGATGGATGGATGGATGAATGGATGGATGGATGGATTGATTGATTGATTGATTGATATAGTTATTTTCAGGGGGGCTCAAGGGTCATTCAGGAGAATCAAGAAGACCACTTAGCAGCCCCTAAATTTGCAATGTTGGGTGGTGGCCCCAGTAGGAATCAAAACACCAACCCTGGCAGTGTCAGTGACAAGCTCTTCACATTGAGCTCCAGGACCAACTTCTACTGACCTCTTTGTTGATTGTTGACTAAGTTGTACTGTCAATCAAAGTCTATTGAAAGTGTTGTGAATGATACATGATAAAAAAAACATCCTAAAAAGGCCTTGATGGGCAAAATAAGGCCTTGATGGGCAAATTCTTCAGAAAACGCCTGATAATTGCATACCCAAAGTAATCTGCAATTTATTATACTTTATACTTAGCACATGCATGAATCTGGTCTCTTTTGAAAGGAAACATTCTGAATTTTCATCCACAACAGGACGAATCACTCTGAGTGCTTTTTAAACTTTGAAGTTAAGTTAATTTAACTTAAGTTTTTACGTTGTTTTTTACTTCCATTTGAATTATCTTGCAAACAGAGGCCTCTTGTAGGTTCCAGCTGATAAGTATGACCTGGAAACCACAATAGGTCCATAGCCTAAAGCCTTATCTAGTAGAGGTCCAAAGTTGATAACAATACCACAGAAAATGTGTGTTTTACTAAACTTTATATAATGGTATGTCTATGTGTTTTTCCAAAATGGCCGCTCGGAGTCTCCAAATACAAGATACAAGATACACGATACAAGATTAATTTATTGCCACACAACCAGGTTGGTGGTATTTGTGATTGGTACAGAGTGTATTGAAGCTCTACAGTACATACTGTAAAACTGGAACATAGATACATTTACCCCCCCCCCCCCCCCCCCCACCCTTCCCAGCAAAAAATAATAAAAAATTGTCACTTGTCTCAAAAGCGTGATTTTCTTCCGTAGCCTTTGTTTGCGAAGACGCTCTCTGATTGGCTACATAATATTCTCTGTTTCGAAGTGGTTATGCTTTGGCCCTCTTTCGAAGTGGGTTATGCTTAGAGTTACCCTAACCCTAACTCTAAGGATAACCCACTTCGAAAGAGGGCCAAAGCATAACCACTTCGAAGCTGAGAATATATGTACAATTCGGACATTTCTATCCCAGAGCCCTTCGGAGCTAAACCAATCAGAGAGGGTCTTCGCTGTACGCGGGCTAGCCAATCAGAGAGCGTCTTCGCAAACAAATGCTACGGAAAAAAGTCACGCGTCTCAAAATGCTATAACTCTTGAACGCTTCAACGTACAGTCAAAATATTGGGCTCTAATGAAAGATTCCACATAGTTACACATTATTTATAATACTAAAAACAAAAAAAATATAATAATAAAAAAATATCTAAAATAAAAATATATATAATTAAAATTATTTATTTTATGCGAGCACCTAATACCTTGAGTAGGATCAGGGGCGTATCTAGACCAAGCACTGTACTGGGGCACAGGGGGGCACCCAGGGATATGAAGCGCGCACACGAATAAATTTTTTTGCCGATTTTGCCCGGTTTTTGGGCGAAAATGACCAGATTTTGTAACTATTTTATTTTTTTTTTACTTTATTTCGATGTTAGGGTTAGGGTTAGGTTAGATGCATCCATCTGTATGGAGAATGGGAGGGGTTTGTCTGATGTTAAGGCCTTGAGAACATCACCCACTGCCTTTGGAGCAAGGACCAGAGCCTCTGCCTTTGTTCTTTCTAAAGTCATTTTCTTCACTATTTTGGAATCATGTAGAATCTTTTGATTGAGCTTGTTTTTTTTTAAGAAAAAATGTATAATTTAGATGCCTTTATTTCATATTCGACGCAGACGGTAGGCTATATATAGCACATTTTGTTTGGTTTTCAGTTTTCAATCCATAATAAGTTAACAGAAAAAATAAGTACACAACCACATTATTTCAACCTAATAAAACTATGTTTATTGTCATTGTTTTAAGAACACAAGGTGACTTGGTAATACTCACATTTTGAGTAAAAAAATCCCACTGGTCACAATGGTGACCGTAATAATGTTTTTGTTATAAGGCTCTGAAAATGTTACTGAATGATGTATCAATGTATTTCCAGCTAAATTGAAATAATAAAGGGTCTCAATTAAATATGTGTAGTGTCACATGACCAGAACACAGCTCAGTCGTCGCAAGGTTTAACTGAGGCACACCCTCCTCCAATCCCTCCACCGGAGCAAGGCCAGAGAGAGAGAGAGGAGAGGAGAGGAGAGAGAGAGAGAGAGGAGAGGAGAGAGAGAGAGAGAGAGAGGAGAGGAGAGGAGAGGAGAGAGGAGAGGAGAGGAGAGGAGAGGAGAGAGAGAGAGAGAGAGAGAGAGAGAGAGAGAGAGAGAGAGAGAGAGAGAGAGAGAGAGAGAGAGAGAGGAGAGGAGAGAGAGAGAGGAGAGAGAGAGAGGGAGAGGACAGGAGAGAGGAGAGAGAGAGAGAGAGAGAGAGAGAGGAGAGAGAGAGAGAGAGAAAGACGTTCAAGTTAAATAAACCGCTGCCTACCTGAGATCCCTGGCACTGTTTTGCTTTACTGAGCTCCGTTATCTAGTAGTTGGTTGGTCGGTCCCTTTAAGCTGCACACCGGAGCATCTTTTAATCCACCTGTTTGCTGTTCTCTGATATTTTCTGACATTTCGTTGATGCGTCGCTCGACACTTCGAGCTGACATGGGGATATCTTTTATCCTTGATTTGATTGTCTCTTTGTTTGGCAAGCCTTCAACATAAGTACACACAGCACGGTCCTTCTGACACACAAACCTGTAGTAGTCTGTCCACGAGGGCTGGAATGCCCGAATTTCGTTTGCTTTAACTTTCTTAGCTGTGCATCATGACAGAATGCAACGCAGCCTGTGTGATTTTACCTGTGAACTGCGCGAGGTCAGCTGCCTGCTGACAGCTGAACACCATGGGATGTACCATGTATTAGCTGTCATAGGGGTGTGCAAACCAGTCAACTTACAAAAAATAGCCTGTTCAAAGTGAAGTAAAAAAAATATATATAATAATAATCACTGGGGCAATCACTGGGGCACAGCTGATCAACACTGGGGCACGTGCCCCAGTGATAGTGGTCTAAATACGCCGATGTGTAGGGTATCAATCGAACGGTGACAATCTTAGCTTTCAAGCAATGTATTGGTTCATTGGCATAAAAGCATTGGATCACCTTAAAAACGAGGCCAAAGTGCAGCAAGTGCAAAACGTCCCATAGGTGCCGGTGACAGTTAAGTGGAAACTTGACTTCATAAACTGGATACTGAACAGTTTGTGTATGAACAGATTTACAAGTGAAATCTGTACCTGTAATATTCATATCCTCTTAAAACTGTGAAAAAACTGATTTACACAGAAACGCAGCTGTGTGGGTTTTTTACGATATATTTTTATTTGATTTTACATTTTTCCTTACAAAACAATTTCCCTCATAACCAGAACACACAAAATGCATAAAGAAAACTGTACAGTCGATATCATCATGTCTGGATGTGTTCTAAACAAGAACAATGTTATCTACAACAGTGGTTTCTTATCAATGTCTATCACACCAAAAGCGGTTCAGCTCTTCAGCCCCCTTGCTCAAGGGTTAAAGGAGAGGTATGGGAAGTTAATGCGACAGTCGACAGTAGATTCAAACAAACGGCATGAGCTAGCCAATAACGTGATTATATTAGCAAGCGCAGGTGCATACTTATTTTGTTCTTGCTCGTCCTTGGCTCTAACGGCATTGGCATAGTGTGGAAGGAACGCTAAAAAGCAATATTTCACTTTGGTAACCTGTTATGTGTGTTTGTGTGAACGCCTCCGTAGAAGCCCGGGAGTTCAGTAACATCCAATATTAACTGTCCTATATAGGGTCCTGTTGCCGCCACCAGCTTTCAGGCTTTCCCCATGGTAATATTGCTTCTCAAAGAAAGAATGAAAAATTACCTGGGCTACAAATTACAAATTACCTACTCTCCATTGGTTTAATATGTGACATACCTGTAAGTAAAATAGTTATATTAGGTTTTCAAAACAAACATAATTCATCTCTTGTTGGAGTACATTTAAAAAAAAATATTATTATTATTATATATATGTATTTTTTTTTTAATGGATGGAAGTCATCTCTATTTGAGGTTAGGGTTAGTTAGGAGTGAGGTCTCCAATAATAATAATAATAATAATAATAATAATAATAATAATAGATCAAATTTCTATAGCGCCTTTCATGAAACCCAAGGTTGCTTCACAATCATAACAAAAATAGGGCTAGGGAAGTAGGGAAAAAAGGGGGGATGAGGGCAGGTAAGGGATAATGGACCTAATATAATCTTAACTAACTAATGGGGAAAAGCCTTGGTGAAGAGGTGTGTTTTGAGAGCAGTTTTGAAGGTGTCCAGGGTTGGGGCGTTGCGGATTTTGGGGGGGGAGAGAGTTCTAGAGGGTAGGGGACGCCACGCTGAAGGCTCTGTCACCGAAAGTCCGTAACCTGGTGTGAGGGATGGAGAGGAGACCCAGATCAGAGGATCGTAAGTTCCGGGATGGAGTGTGCTGGTGGAGGAGATCCAGTATGGTTAACGCTAGAGTTAAGGTAAGGGTTAAGTTCAGAAACACGTTTTTAGGTGAAGAAAAGTGATGAGTTCTGCCGTTGCAGTTTAGCTAATGAGTGATTACCGTAGATGAGTGGTGTTTACTGTATGGGTGGCCAGGGCAGACAATTCACTATTCACACAGTGGCTGTTTTTCCAGTGGATCTCTTTCGATTCAAACCTGAGCGTGACATAAGAGCAAAATGCTGCCGTGTGATTATGCTCAATTAGAGCTGTATGGGAAATGTCGAGAGAGAAATAAAAAGCGGATGCAGTCGGAGCTGGAGCCAGATTGCCAGTCGGTCTTCAGAATCCTGCATTCCAATCAGCACTGGGGTAGTTCTGAATGGGAACATCCGTAACACTAAAGGTAGCGGCAACAAAGAAACAAAACAAACGTAATTATGTTGAGTAAAATCAGTTTTACTCCATTTTGAGGTGAAATGTGAGTTGAATTAAATCCTGATCTCTGCCAAAAGGCTGGGGATCGCCCAGTGGTTGCCACAGACTAAGGGCTCTGTGGCAGAAACCATTTGGTGGCGCATGCGTAGAAGTGGGGGGGGGAAAACCTTTTTTCTATTACAAAATGTTAATTTTATGACCAAAAATTTACTGTTTCGACCAAAAATCCTTTCTGTGTTGTAATTATCCAGTGAGTTCAAATATGAAAGAAAAACAATGATATTTATGACATATTCTTAAGATGCGGATGACTGCCCATTCAAAGAGACATGGGTCAGGCCTTGTCAAGACACTGGCAGAGTGAACCAGCTTCTCTTTAGACGGTTTGATCTGGTAACTCTAGGGGTGTTTAAGAAATCTAAATAATACACCAAAGTGAAACGTTGCTTTCAGAGATGCACTGAGAAAGGTGACACTGAATTTTATTTAAATTATTTTCATTTCACAAGCAAGCTGTGAACAAGTTCACAAACTGTGAACTGAAACGTGGCTGTGAGATCGAAGGGAAATCTGACTGATAATTGTTTTGAGGTTTTTTATTACATGCATGTCAGGGAAGTCTGATATCAGTGACTTATTGGATTGATTTGGGATGTTCGAAACAGTAACTTCGGGAGGCAACCTGGATTCCTTCAACAGAGAATTGAATCCCCCCCCCCCCCCCCCTTACGGTTACAGTAAGATATAATCGGGCTACAAACTGAACACGTCAGCATCAATACCCCCTTCATATAACATACATTTATATTGGATATTTATTTCTCTCCTCAGTGCAACAGTGGTCTAGGAAAAAATGTCATTGTCAAATCTTTGCCTTCAAAATCTTTTATCAGACAGGATGTTGTGCCAGAATTGATTCAAGGCAGATTAGCAGCAAATACCTAAATCACAAACAAGAACGACGAATCTGTTTCACTCACTGTCTTTTTCTTTTCCTCATATCGCTTGGTTATACCTTAAACATTGCATCTGGGGAGTTACAGGCACATCTACTTATTAGGAAATGATATGAAAGTGTTCTAGTTGATTTGTTAGGGTCTCTGTACACTTTCTTTCAAATATGCGTTTGCGTGCACAAGAGGGCGGAGCCTTTGGAGTGTACTAAGTGCTTATGTTTACGTTGCAAATCTTGATAGTGTGTAGTTCACAAGATAGTGTCTGCGAGGGAGGATTCGGCCCTGATCTGCCTCCTAGTGGATAGACTTTTCAATCCTCCAGGTACAAGCAAAATATGCAGGCAATTATATATATGTGAAGAATGCCGCTGTCTACTTGTATGCATGGTTAAAAGCAAGTATACTGAGACCCTTACTGGGAAAAAACACATGTACTGGATCTACTGGATCTGATTTTTAAACAGAAGGAACGTCCAATTCATGATTCTTTGTACCTATGGTTACAGAGCCTTACAGTAGACCCCAACAGAGTATATCTATTCACTAAAGGCAGGATATGACAAATAGAATACACCTCCGGAGCACATATTTAATACCCAATATATATTTTCCAAAAGCCTGTGAATGCTTTTGACGTTGTGACAAAGAGAAATGCAACAAGATCCAATGCAAAGTCTAACATAAGAAAACGTATTTCATTACTTAATTCAGTATTACTCCTACTGCTTACTAATAATGTGTTATCCTTGTTAAAACACAAACAGGTTTAATTTAAGTTACCCACATTAAATATTTAGCTGCAATGGGAGGTACAGTAGGTCGTTTGTTTGTTTGCTTTACAGTATGTTAGCTAGCTTGCTTCACAGTATGTTAGCTAGCTTGCTATACAGTATGTTAGCTGGCTTGCTATACAGTATGTTAGCTGGCTTGCTATACAGTATGTTAACTACCTTGCTTTACAGTATGTTAGCTAGCTTGCTATACAGTATGCTAGCTAGCTTGCTATACAGTATGTTGAAACATTTGTTTGCCTGGACAGTTAATATTATGCTTGTGAATCTCTGCGTGTGACCTTATAGGTACTGTTTCTGTTAATCGAGTCTTCTGCATGATTTACACTTGTTTCTTTTGTCCTAACGTTGACGACTGTGAAAAAACAGAGCTTATCCTCCGTTCACTCCTCAGAGGATTTTCCTCAAAAAGGCAAGAGGCCTGGCAATCACAACGCAGTGCTGATGACATAATGACGGTCCGATGTATGATTGACATGCTGATGATGCTGTTGATTCCTAAACATTTCTTTGCTACTTTTCCTCACTTCTATTCACCTAATTGTATCCCACCGACTTTCATCATCGTGGGAAAGAGATGCAAGTTAGTGTGGATATTCCCAAATCGAATGAATAATACATCTATATGGGGGAAGGAAAAAAAACTGCTTGACTAGCTCATTCTCCTTGTAACAAAGACAGTTGTGAAGAGAGAGAACAAATAGCTTGCCTTATTTCATTCCAAATAGATGGATCTCGAAAGTCTAATGCGGTGCGCCCCTCCCTAGATACTGTGTCATGCGCACATGAGATGTGGAATAACAAATGTGGCAAGCTGGCCGCATCCTTGTTGAAAATGTACAGTGAATAAGTGAATAGAGTGGGATGACTTAAAATCAACAGTTTTGAACAGTTTTCAATATGCTTTGAATTGCAGACTTGAGTGGCTTGACTCATCTCATTATTTTTGCTTCAGGTTGAATGCCCAGGAGGTAAACACACACAGACTAAATGCACTCAACTGTCCCTAGAGATAGGCAGACGGCACAAATGCAGCTTTCAAATTCACAACATTTTGCAGTAGAAGACAGGAAATGGACTCGAGTCGACTCCCACTTAAAAGGACAGCAGGAATATTGGTCAGGTTTCCGAGGACACCGGGAAGCTTCAGACAGGCAGCAAACGGGGTCTCAGAACAAATAATGTCAATGTGTTCATCAACACCACAACATGCAGACAAAGGTTTTAACTATCCACAACAGCAAACTGTGGTCCTCTCTCGTTTCCTATGCTTGATGCCTCTCGCACACTGACGTGATGACTTGGAACAACCCCCATGTGTACCTGCTTCACACAGGTTTTCTGTTGTGGATGGTTAAAACGTTTGTCCCTCGTCTTGTGGTGTTGATTAACACTTTTCTTTTTTGTCTCGAGACCCCGTTTTTCTGAAGCTTCCTGGTTCACTTTGAACCCCAGAGAACTCTGACCATGGGACTCTGTAAGAAAGCGAATGCTTATGCATTGACTACACTACTGGGCAAGGATTTCATACCACTTAATGACAAGAACTCCTAACTATCCCTTTACGTTAGAAGGAAATGTAATTTTAAGCATCAGAATGCACAGAATTTCAGTATGGTGTAAAACTGTGGAATTCTCTACAGAATTACCATGAACGGGAAACATAAAAATGCAATGGAGAAAATTGTTTTATGAAAAGTTAACTTTCCGTTGTAACGCTCACTTTCTATTGTGACACACAATTACACCAGCTCTGCGTACACCAGTGTAAGTGGACACAAAAGCCAACTGGAAGAGGTTCAAGTATAACAGTGACATTTTATTCAATGATTAGAAATAACATTTTCTCTGTTTAGACAACCACCTGGTTGCAAGCCTGGAATTATAATGTTCTACATTCAGAATAGTTTTGATATATTGAGCTATAAAATTCTTCAAGGAGCAAAACAATTTTATTGGAATTTTCTGTACTTAACTACACATTTTCAGACCTCCAACTTGAACTTGTAAAGACCTGTTTGTAGCTAGGCTACATTATAAGAATAGCTAAGACCAAGGTGACGATGGTGTCGTGTCACAGGAGTTTGAATTCTGATCTTGTCGCATGTCTCTCTGCGATGAGTCACAAATTGCTCGAACTAACGGTGAAGCGGAGTGTCTGATCTTCCGCTTGACATTATCAGGACTCGGCTCGGAGCACTGTGTTTTTCCTGCGTATGGCGTCAATGTGAGGAAGGGAACAAATTGTACTAGCCTACATGAGATTCATACAATTATACGTGTTCAGTTCAGTTCTGGGAATTCACTAATGCAGTCAAAACATCCATGGCCCTAATAGACAGCCAAGTTGGGTCATTGGAAAGAAACTCTAAATAGGGGGGGGGGCTATGCAAGTGCATCAGGCCAACCTCTGCTGGCACAGGGAGAATGAAAGCTTTCAGAGAGGAGCATACAGGACAATACCATGAACAAGGACAAAGGCAAATATAACAGAGGGGCTCATAGCTTTTAAAAAGGCTGAGAAACACACATACACTAGAGGCGGACGGACAGAGAGAGACGTCTTGTGGTGACTAATATGCAGCACTGGTGAGAACGACAAACGTTGAGATAAACGGAAAAAGAAAAAGAAAAAAGAAAGCTTTACTCTAAAAAAAGTGAGCATTGTGCATAGTTCATAGTTCATTGATAACCCCTCTGCGGGTACCTATTCGCTGTGATAACATGAAAGGAAGTGCAATAATGTACAACTCTGGTTAGTTAAGTGCACGTAGATCACTGCTGCACTGAACGGCATTGACACTTTACCCCCCCGATAGAAATATCACAACAGGGTTTTATATTTTCTCAATTAATCTATGTTTTTTTAAGTGTACTTTTGTTACAATAACCCAGGCGTGTCATTTCCTCCTGCTCAGCCCCAGGGTTGAGTCCACAACTTTATGTCCACATAAATCTTAATAATAAGTGTTTTGGCCTGATGTCTTCCTCTTCATTTCCGTCTCATTCTCCCACTCCCCCCTCCACTCTTCTTTTTTCTCCCCTCTCTCGTTCCCTCATACCTCCCCGACCCATACGATTGTGTTCCCTCTCTTGATGTCTGACACCTCGCAGTGCGGCGTGCTCTGTTTGCCGTTCAGGATGAAGAGGGACTCCGTCGACGGCGTGACCAGGTACTGTCCGAACAGCCCGCTGGTGACCACCGCCCTGTTGGGGCCTCCCCAGGGCCACGCCTGGGGGGCCAGGGGCTCCTTGAGGCCCTGGAGGACCTCGTAGTGGCCCGAGGTGAGGTCGGCGAAGAGCAGGTCCGTGCCTGAGCCCGATGTGGCCACCGCCATGTAGCGGTTGGATTCCGTGAAGGAGGGCTGGAAGACCAGGTCGGAGACGACCGGAGGACCGTCCAGCTCCTGAGTCAGAGTCAGCTCCCCCTGGAACGACACCGCCTGAACCATCAGCTTTGAACTCTGCCGGTCGGGGGTCACAATGTAGCGGCCGTCCGGAGAGACGTACGGCTGGCCCGTGATGTTCAGGTTTGGGCCGACCACGGCGTCCGTCACGCTGTCGATGAGGAGCTGGGGCGGGGCCCGCAGGCGGCTCTTGCCATGGCATTGGACGAAGTAGAAGCCACTCAGGTGCGTGTAGGCCATGCTGGCGGGGACGCAGCTGTAATTCTTCAGGCTGATGGTCTTGATGCGGTGGAAGGTCTCCAGGTCAATCTTGTGGAGCGCCGGTTCATTTTTGAGGAAGACGAAGGCAAACCTGAGGCGACAAAGATCAAGGGAAAGGTTAATAGCCTCTCCAGCTTCTCTTTTTAGTGTGATTAATACAGATCGGGATTCTCATTAGAATTCTCATTTGCACTTTTCTCCTTCACTTCAGAGGGATAGCTGTGATGGGTGTGTAATGAGGATGCCAGTATTTTAAGGTCAGTGGTGTGTATATGTGCGTGTGTGTGGCTAGTACCTGACGTGAGTGATGATGAGGTTGGTCGGAGGAATGAAGAAGTCGTCAACCCTTTGGAATGTAGTGCGGATGGTGTGATGCACTTCTCCAACACTGGCCTGGGGGATTACCTGTAGACACGGAGAGAGAGAGAGAGAGAGAGAGAGAGAGAGAGAGAGAGAGAGAGAGAGAGAGAGAGAGAGAGAGAGAGAGAGAGAGAGAGAAAAGAGAGAGAGAAAAGAAGAAATATACTATAACACAAACTGGACACACGTGGCACATTTGTAATACATCTCGAAGCACTCTTTCTTTACCTATAATGCCACGATGACTGAACATTCATAAAATGTTTTTTGCCGCGCCGTGAACGTGACTTGCGACATATTGTGGGGTTGAGAAATGAGGTTGTCTTTAAGTCGCTCACCTTGTTTGCAGGGCTATAACTATATATATATTATAGCTATGGATGCAATACTATGGCCCATTTGGCATCGAGTATCTATCGTTCAAGATGTGAAAAAGAAAAAAAAATTCCATCCATACATTCCCGTTTTATACCGTGGTGAATATAAGTATGGTTTTAGAGCGGCTTAGGGTAATTCCTGGGAGGCTAGTAATAGGCCGCGACGCACATTATACTTAATCCATTGGCCTTTCGTCCCTATACACGCTACAATAAAAAATTCAAATGCATATGATCGGTATATTATGTTCCATCATGAATGCATGAAAGGGGGGGGGGGGGGTCGTTTCTGATTAATTGATTGTCAATAACGGCATTCGTTAGTACAACAGCATACGCTGATCAGGGCGATGGCTATGAAAACAAGGCACAATCAAGCTGAAATTTACGTTAAATTGCTCTTACCTGTGGCCGGTGAGATTCCAAAAAGAATATTCCAATTATTTGACTGCCATCTGGTAGATCGTATGTCCATTTGGACCACGACATAACCCACCACAGCATAATGAATCGGGGGTCCCGAAAACGATTCAATGCGATCGGGTAAAGCCCTGGGTCCAGGTTACTAGAAAAGTCCACCCGGAGGAATTTCATCTACACACAACCCCATACACAGAGTCTCAAAGGGAGTGCAACATCGGCCGCATACCACCAGGCAGCGGTATTGGACTTTTGTGATCTCAGTGACGATTGGAAATAGTGAATAAAAGAAATAACGATCAAATAACGAGTATACTCGTTGGCGTCCAATGATTGGCGGCCAATAACGAGTATACTCGTCGTTGGTGGGGAATGAGTTAATAACAGCCGTCATAACAGACATTGTTTACAGTACATACGCCACCTTGTCCGTACAAATGTGTTCCTCTCTCCTCCGTATCCTCACGTATGTCATGATTAGAAATGTTCTGTCCCGTGTCAGATTCACTTCAGTTGTCAACTATGTAAGAAATTTGACTTTGATTCATCTTTACGTTTATTTATTTCAATGACCTCTTATTTATTTATTTAATTTACCAAATAATTTACGATCTCTAACTTAATATTAATTAAGTTAATTAATTAATCTCTAACTTAACTTTAAATATTACATTTTGTATATCTTAAAACAAGCTGCTCATGCTTTGAATGGATTTTTAAAAAGTATTATTATTTTATTTAATACAAAATAAAAAATAATTCATTGTTGTTATTGTTATTACTGCGTCCAGATGGGCTGAGCTCACTTTCTGAGGATTCAGCAGACTTGAACTAACCCAGGGTATTCTCATATATCCTGCTTATCCAGGTAATATTCTCATATATCCTGTGACAGATAAACATCTATAGTACACAACATGTCAGAGGCTGATGATAGACGTGGTCTCTCAAATAACTGATCCAGCATGTGCATTCCGCCTGTGCGCAAATGACATCTGGTCATAAATCAATATTTCCAGACTCTTCTATAAAAGTAGCGATTTTTATTTCAAACGTATTCAAGTATAACCATCATAACCATGTCACAACAGCATTTATAATGTATATTATCATCAATACGTTAGTTTAGGAATAGGTTAAAGTGTGTATTAGATAGATTTTCCTCTTCGAAATGTGTGTATATTCCGCGAGAGGCAACCTTGAATCATGGGAATTGTAGGTTTTTTTTGGCCATTTTGTAATAGACATCGCTATCTGTCGATCAGCGTTGGAATTTTTCAAAACTACACTTCCTGTAAGTTTCTATGGGGTTCAAGGTTCAAAGTTCTGTATGGATTATTTTAATAACTGTTATTATTCGGGATAATTCTACCACAAAAGGTAACGTTTTTGACAAATATTGAAACACAGTTAGTTTCTCTTCCCTATTGTTAGCATGCAGCAACAATTAGATCTGAAATTAGTTTCAAAACGGTTGCACTGTGGTCAAAATAAAAAAGTACAGTAGATAACAGTAGATTTCATTATCTGTTCTTATGCACGCCTGGTGATACTAAATCCAAATTGAACTTGGGCATTTGAAAGATAATATATATATATATATATATATATATATATATATATATATATATATATATATAAATGTGCAAATTGGCTATAATAAGATAATTTATAAGCCTGCTATTCTATATTCTATAATAATATTTCAAATTGCATTGGTCCGGATGGGAGAATTCAGTACTATATAGCTACAGAACCTTCTGTTTAATCATCTTCCCTTTATTCATTTCCTTAGATTTTTTGTACACATGAATGAGATCAGTGGCCATTTTTAATGTTTGGTCATTATTAGCATGGTGTTATTCACTGTCAAAGATGCAAAGAAAAATCATAATTCATATTCTCCTTTGTTTCATCACAATTTAGCCTAGTAATAGAAACAATATTTCTGACACTGGGAATACATTCACTGAGGTCCATAGATGTCCCTAGATACCAAGAATATGCAAATGGACCTTGTAGAAGTGGAGCAATATTACATTTACTTAGGTATGTATTTTAGCCAGATTTTCAGAAAATAGGCTCCGGCCTTAAGAGGTTAAAACCCCCAATCAGTGATTTGTTTGAACATAATATTTACGGGGGTACACTCTCCGCTTTTTTGGAACTGTGTGAATAATAGGGATGCAATGTTTACAATCATTACTAATGTAAACAAAACCTTTAACACATTGGACGCCAGACCCGACATAAGTCGGGTTAACTCGCCGAACGTTGGACGCCAAACCCGAGAAAAGTCGGGTTTTCATCGCTATTTATTTTATTTGATATTTCCCTTCATAATTCATCCATCCAGCCTGATGTTATCATTGGGAATGGGTCTGAGATTGCCAGTCCAATACCGCCGCCTAACGCCTTGCGGTCGCTATTTCACTCCATTTGAAACGATGTGGCTTGGTGTCTGGGCCGAGCTGCGGCGTGCGTGCGGGGTCTAACTACTCGGGCAAGACAATCGGTTATAACGGATGCATCGACGAGGGTCACCCCCCCCCTGTTCATGTTCATGCTGGATTACGTTGGAAACACGATCACGATCAGTACTTGGAATGGCGATCAGATAATTGGATTATTCTTTTTGCAGTACATCATAGACAAGGTAAGGGCTATATGTTATCAATCTTGCATGATCCGATAATTCTTTCCCCACGATCGGAGCGTGTGTCTGTAATGTACTGTGTAACGTATTCCGTTGGTGGCGATCGAAGCATAGAACCCCCCCCCCCACCCTTTCATGCATGCATGATGAAACATAATACCGATAATCTAGCGTTGATTTCAGATCGATTATTGATCCAGGTGAGGAATGGCACGATTTATAATGAAATGCAGTAAAATGCTGTTTGGCGGCGTTTCCTGGGATTACACAGAATTATTCTAAAACTATACTCATATTCACCACGGTATAAAACGGAAATGTATGGATGAAAAAAGTATCTGTTTATTGCATCTTGCCCTGAAGAAACTCAATGACAATCGACTATGTTATTAGATCCATAGCTATAATATTTAATATAGTTTTCGCACTGCAAAAACCGGCATTTATCCCCATCGAACAAAACGCTGGCACACACGGCCATACGCCCACAGTGACCTCTGGCGCTGAACCTGTTAACAGCCACCAAATACAATGAAATAAAAACCTCATCTTTACCTAGACACTGTGGCAATCAGCTAGACAATGAAAACATGTCTCTTTTTGTGTTTGTTATGTTTGCTGTTTGTTTATATTTGGATCACTGATTGGGCCTTTAACACTTTAATCGCCGAAAACGCTGGAACTCGTCTTTCCCCGCCATGCTCATTCTGCCGAAGACGCCGTAACACGTCTTTGATATCAATATTTCAAAAATCTGTGATCGAAATCATATTTCTCCTCCGGGGACCTGAGATATACTGCTGAGCTCCACTCAACTGTCTAACGGTTCAAGCGCGCCATCTGGTGGCCGATTGGCAGATCGGCCAACAGGAAGTGACGCGCCAAACAGGAAGTGCTCATCCATATTTCGTCCGGGCACTCGCGATCGTTAGCCGGACTCCATCTCGACACACTGGATAATCAATCGCTCGCCCTAACTCAATAAACAACGTTATTTGGACGTATATAGTATTATACAACCTGGAAATGGTTCATCTAGATCAACATCCCATAATCAAAAACTGTCTACTCCAAGCTGATCGTCCAACGGCGCGAGGAAGATCCGGTAAGATCCAGCGTTATTTTCCAACGTGTTCTTTACTAACTGCTCTGATGACCATATGACCCACACTAGATGAATGATATAACGTTGCCCACAGAATTATAAACGACCCCTCGCCCATCCGGTCAACATCAGATGATACGTAGTAACTTCTAGAAGTACCTCCAGTTGAAATTTTATATCTGGCACTGATCGCTACCAAACTGTATTTGATCATCAATATAATGCATTTGGGGCTATAAATCAAGTTCTGGAGAAAGCTGCAGAAAACGATAAAAACATACTTATACTTTAGACCATATTTTAGTATGAATATGTGAATGAAAAAGTATAACGTTGCTACACCCTGAACAATAGATATAGGACATTGAATGGGCCATAATAATGTCAATTTAGCAATAGAATTTAAAAAAGTTATAACCCTGCAAAGAAGGGGAACTTCTCCATAGACAAATAGAGCTGGCTAGGGATGGTAAATTATGAATTTAACCATGGCGATCAAAGTGTTAAAGTGAAGTGGAAAAACCCCATCCTTTGTATCAGCTCTCAGCCTGCCACCCTTTCCCCTGGGACATGCTTTATCATGTAGTAAGGATGTCTGTGTCAGGTCACTGTCGAGGACTAGGTGTGTAGTTTGAACAACCAATACAAGCACCGTCCATAGTCCATAAATGGAGCACTTTGGTGTCAGCCAATGAAATTACTTGTGTGCCATAAGAATGGAATTTCAATGACTCGTGCTGCCAGCATAGAATCTAAGGAGTTTTCTCTCTGCGTGTGTGATTCTAGATTATTATTATTATTAAACCCAGGCAAAAATTGCACCTCCATGTTGTCACACCACCGCCATCCATAATCACATACTATGTTTTAAATTGATACTGTGTATTTTTTCGTAGATACTACTATAGATCTCCCTCTATATATTTGATAGAATTTCAATACAAAATGTAATAGAAGTAACACAGGGCCCTACCTGTGCACGTGCCTAATTTCTACTGTAGTGAGTATGGGGTGCATGTGTTTAAAGGAGAGGGACAGAGCGTAGCACCTTTGAAGTCAACACCAGCCCCCCGGCTGAGGCCCCAGCTCTACCAGATACCCAGCAGGGGGCAGCTTCTATTTCCTCTCTGGTAGACATGCTACGTTTCCACGGTATGAATTCTGAGAAAAGTTCTCATGCTATCGAGTTGTTACTTTTGCTACAGTGCTGGAGTCAAGCCCCCCCCATAATCCTCTGTTCTCTCCCTGTGGTATCCATGAAAGAAAATCCTTGTTAACATCATTTTTTTCTCAACAAGGATTCTCTTCATTGATGGCAAAGGGAAATAACAGGGGATTATATATTTTTACAGGGGAGGGGGGGGGGCTTGACTGCAGCCCTGAATTTATAATCATTAGGGTACAAGTATCTTGTGTTATATTATTAAAAAATAAAGATAATCCTCTGTTCTCTCCCTTAGGTAGCCATCCTTGTTAAAAGAAATTAAGAAAAGAAAAAAGCTTGTTATAATTGTTGCTGAGCACAATGGTGCCAGCTAATGAGGTTCAACGTAATATCAGTCATGTATAATTAGGCATATGCTCCAGGGCAGTGGTTCCCAACCTTTTTCCTTGGAGCACTCCTACTTAAATCTAAGAAAAGCTGAGCCGTCCCCAGCCTGCACACACACACACAACAAAATAATAGTGATTCCTTCCAAATCTTTATTGGCAATTCAATTATAATTGTTTCCATTCTTAGAACCTTTCCCTTTGATAAATGTATCTTTTCTAGTATAAGCTAACCATGTCTTGTTTCTTTTAAATGGTAAATTGCTGCATTTATATAGCACTTTTATCCAAAGCGCTTTACAATTTGTTCCTCACATTTTAACAACCAAACAGACACACACATCCTCATCAAAAGAATAATAATGATTCATCATCAGCGTAACAAGTGATTTATCAGCACCTATACATATAGCCCTGTCCTTGATCTCCCTCAGACCAATCAGCTGAAACAGGGGGAGTTGTGTGTCCACATCCATATCATGTGGACACTGGTTTTGAAACTTTTGACACAGCTATACAGTATGTACACTTTTTTTACTCTGTGTCATCCTGGTCATCCTGGTCATTCATTAACTAATGGCTTGCTAATACCTCTGCCCAGGGATGGAATGTCAGGTGTGATGCCAGCCAGGCTCTCCAAATGAAAGACGAAAGTCTTTCTCTGGTCTGCATCCCCTTAACACATCCCACGCCGGAAACGGCTTACGACGTGTTTCAAGTTCATGCGAATTCTGCCAATCCACGGCGTACAACGTTATTGAGATCATATAAAAATATTTCGCCATGTTATTCATAATTCCCTCACGGAGCCTCGTCTGATGCAGTGGGAGCATGCACAACTCTGCAACGCTTCAATACTGCCGCCTGGTGGATGATCGGCGAGTTGCCAAACCGGAAATGGACGAGTCGATCTCGGTGCGTCTGGCAAATGCGTCCAGCACTCGCATATTGTTGCGGGACTGTATACACACGTCCGTGTGTAGCGATCGCTGCCATAACGCAATAATCGATACGATGTGGCCGTTTATTATGATTATACAAACCGGAAATGGATTTAGGGGATCGCCGTCAAATAAGTGGGATATTTTTCCTCCAGTCTCATCGTCGAACGGTAAGAGGACACTGACGTAATTTTCAGCTCGTTTGTTTATTATTATCCATGCAAACTGCTCTGATCAATATATCACCCATACTACATAAAGCATTTACTGGAGATCACGGAATTATAAACGACCCCCGCCCCCGTTCATCCGCGCATGATCAGTCATAACGTTTAGGATCATGTACAGTTGAAATTTTTAATATAGCGTGTATCGCCAACAAACGGCATTTGATAATCTATATATGCGTTTATGCCTATATCTCACGTTCTAGGAATTACTGCAGAAAACGATAAAAACATATTTATATTCTAGACGGTATTTTCGTATGAATCTATGAATGAAAAAGTAAAACGTTCCTACATCCTGAACGATAGATAATCGATGTTGAATGGGCCATAGTAATGTCAATTTAGCAATACAATTTAAAAAGTTATAGCCCTGCAAAGAAGGTGAATATCTCCATAGGCTTACAGACAGTGCTGGCAGAGAGTGGTATAAGATGCTCAAATTGCGTGGCAGGGAATGTGTTAACAATTGTGTGTATTGAGCTGTACTGTACTGTACCCATTCTGCAATCTGTTAATTAAAGTTTTCAATCAATCAATCAATCCAAAATGGTTTGTATCCGTTCTCCTGGAAATATTTGACACCAAACCGGCCTGAAGGTCAGCAAGCTCATGTTCACAGAAAAGGAATTCCACGTCCTTGAGGGAAATGTAGGGGTCCATAACCCATGATTCCTTTCATAATAACTCGTCAACATTGGCAAAGCGGGACTTAATTCCCTCCTGAAGCAAGTTGATGTACCACGTAAACTGCATGAGGACCAGGGCTTGACATTAACACCCGCCAAATGCGGGTAGAATTTGGCAGTGGCGTGTGACTCTGTCACTCTTACCAGCCACTTTGGTTGCACGAGCTCCCACGTGTGCGCCCGTATTCCGATCCACACGAAAATATTCACGGGGTAGCTGTCCTCGTGAGACACAAGTTCCCAATGCATTGTCCCTTGGGATTATGCCCCCCCCCCCCCCTGTAGCCCTTACCTTGACTAGGATCTGCCCCAAAAAGAATATTCCAATTATCTGATCACGAGTCCCAGTATTGGTGTTGATCGTGTCACCAACATAATCCGCCAATCGTCCATCTGGAGCATTTGACGCTCTTCAAGTCGATCGGGACAACCGCTCCCCTTGCCCGACATGGAAAAGTCTGCCCCGACCAATATAATCGACGCACAGCCCAAGACACAGAGTTTCAAAGGATGTGCAATACCGGCCGCATCCTACCAGGCGGCGGTATTGGACTTTTGCGATCTCAGACTCATTCCCTATGATAACACCAGGCTCCCTGGATGGATAATGTATGGAAATATTGAATAAAAGAAAAAACTGCCAAAACCCGACTATACTCAAGTCTGCCGTTGAACGTTCGGCGAGTTAACCCGACTATCATCGGGTCTGGCGCGGAAAGTGTTAATGAAGTTTAGAATAGAATAGAATAGAATAGAATAGAAATACTTTTATTATCCCGTGGGAAATTTGACACTGCAAATTGCTCAACATTTAAACATTTAGACAGGACAGGTCACGAATTAGAATAATAACACAAATCAATCAAGTTGCCTAGGATAAGAGTAGAGTAAAATAGAATAAAAATGAAATTAAATATACAGAAATAAATACAGTTAAAATATACTGAGCATGGGGGAAGGGGGGTGGGTACAGGTAGTAAAAAAACAACACAGCAGTGTAAACAATTTGGTCAATATAATTTAACTATCTAACTAAATGAAATATATATTCACAGTATTCAGTGTCACTTAAGGTGCAGTATGCTTCAGGTAGTGTATTGTCCTCCTTGGGTTCCTATTAGTCCAAGGTCAATGTCTGGCAGCCGTCGCTGCCCCCTGTTTTGGAGCCTGGAGGCCGCTAGTCGCTGCCGCTCTGTGCTCAGTGATGCAGTGAGGCACAGTGATGCATTATATAGTCTGATGGCTGTTGGAATGAAGGACTTCCTGTGCCGTTCAGTGCTGCATTTGGGTAGTGTGAGCCTAGCACTGAACATGCTTCTCCTGTCAGCCAAGTCTGTGTATAGTGGGTGGGTGGGGTTTTCCCTGATGGCCTGGAGCTTAGCAAGGCTCCTCCTCTCCGCCACCCTCGCTAGAGAGTCCAGCTCCACCACAACCACGCTGCTGGCCTTCCTGACCAGCTTATCCAGCCTGGTTGTGTCCACTGCTCTCAGTCCGCTGCCCCAGCAGGTCACAGCGTACAAGAAGGCGCCCGCCACCACCAACTCATAGAACATCCTCAACATCCTTGTACAGACATTGAATGATCTCAGCCTTCTGAGGAAGTAGAGTCGGCTCTGGCCCTTCTTGTATAGTGCCTCTGCATGTTTTGACCCGTTCAGTTTGTTGTCGATGTGCACACCGAGGTATATGTACACCTCCACCATGTCCACATCAACTCCCCTGATGGAAACGGGGGTCACAGGTGCACTCCTCCTCCTCCCCAGCTCCACAACCAGTTCCTTGGTCTTCGCCACATTTAGCTGCAGGTGGTTTTTATCGCACCATGTGACGAAGTCCACTACCAGTTCCCGGTATTCCCTCTTGTCACCGTCCTTTATACATCCCACTATCGCAGAGTCATCAGAAAACTTCTGAAGGTGGCAGAACTCTGACCGATAGTGGAAGTCGTTGGTGTAGACAGTGAAGAGGAAGGGAGAGAGGACTGTCCCCTGCGGGGCCCCGGTGTTGACCAGTCTGTCTGACACACAGCTCTGTAGGCTGCTGTGTGCTCCAGTTAAAGTTTACAACTTTAACTGGTGGTGGAAAATTGTGCTGCTTTTCCTTCAATCTGTCGTTTTTTCCATCAGTGCAGCATGCAACAAGATTCTCGTAGGGCAGATTGTTGGATAGGTAAGAGAGTCCACAGCCATACAAATATCTTGGCCTGTTGTTGTTGTTGTTGTTGTGGCTAGATTGGTAGACATAAGAATTTCTCGTTTCAAGTCATCACATCAATATATTGCAGATCAACAATGAGCACAGACTTGACACGGTTGTCATTCCATCCAACTAAATGGCAAATTTCTTAAGCTCCTCGTGTAGCTAGTTTTGACATTCTGCAGCCATTTTGATCAGCTGAAGGCTGTCTCAGACATAGTCAGACGTAGTGCTGAATAGGGGAATAACTCTTGTAACGGTGTTTGGGCAATCTGGGTGCAACAGCGTGTCCTTTGACTATCCAAAACTTTTTGTATCCGTTCTCTTGGAAATATTTCTTTGGCACATAATGGGCTTGAAGGTCAGAAATCTCACGTTCACACCCAATGTGTTCCACGTCCTGGTGTTGAAAATCTCCAGCCGTTCTATCAATTCCGTCTTTGACAGTGTTGGACGAGAGTGGGATGCTTTTCACTTCATCCACCACCTGTGGGCCACACAGCCTCTGTACAACTTTCAGGCAGTTCTCAGATATTGTGCAGCTTTTTAGCCTTGGCAAATTAATAGCAAAAATTCAAATGACGCCTCCGTGGCTCATTGTAAATCACTGCCTGCTCTTTCAAATGCTTTGTGGATATTTTTGATAGTGCAGACGTCTGACCTCCTCCCCGGTGTTGTTTCATTTAACTTGGCTGCATGCTTCATAGCTTCTCGCCAGACCTGTCCTGTCCTTAAATATAACCAGTTAAGGTAACTCTCGACATGTAGCCTTACTTTCTTCTTTGATATGAGTGTATACGAGTCATCGACACTTTTCTAAGACATGTTGTTTCATTCATAAAATAGTGATGTTCTGACTGAAAATGAGGATGAGCTAGCTAGCTGACCTGACTTGATTGAGAGCATTTGTCACGGAGCTTGAGAGGTCACATAGGTGTGGCCTACTAAGTAACCTACTATTTATAGGACCAAAAAAAAGCATATTTTTTAGGTTTATATACAGACTTTTGTATAAATTATCCAGTAAGCGTGTTCATTTAATAATTTTATTTAACATGCACAAATCTAATTTTGACAACCGCAGACGAAGCCTTGTGCATCCTCCTGTGATTACCATTATGTACTTTGCTACTAGGTAATCTACTATGCCTATACTACTACCTACTATGCTAATTATGTCTATATATTACTATGCACTCAGAGTGTATCACTCAAGTTTGACACTGTTTGACGAACAATATCACTTGTCACAGCTGCCTTAAAGTTGTACCCTTCCATCGGACTTGTACAGAACTTTTAAGTCGAACTTGTAAGTGTCAGCTAAATGACTAAATGTAAATGTGCATCTTTGGTGGCCCTGCGGATCCCAGGTTGGGAACCAATCCTCTTGGGCACTGGAGGTACTCTAAACTTCAACACCACTGGCTTCCCGCCGCCATCACTGAAATCACACACACACACACACATTTAGAATATTTATTTATGTCCACATAAAGACAATGTTTAAAGGACACAAATATTATCAGTGCACTTGTACATTGTGCGTTATTGTGATACATTCGTGCCCAAATTGGCAATGGCAACCAAAGTTACACACACACATGGATGATGAACCTGACAATCAACACACAGCTCATGGGTACAGATTGCAGTGTCTTCTCCAAATTGCGCGGCTGCCAATAATAGCTTACACTGATCAATAGCTTGCTAACAATATCTTGCTATCTTGTGTGTGTTGTAACAACACACACAACACACACACAGTACTGAAACCCTACCGTGCGTCATTCACCTCCCTGCCAAATCACTCTTGTCGCTGGCCTCAATACCTGAGAGGGATTTGGTGCTAACTGAGTGGCTTTGCTCTGCAACCAAATCCATTATCCGCTCTCCCAGAGCCCCTAAGTATGTTTCCTTCTCTTTTACCTTTCTATCTAACTACATCCATTTTTGTAAATGGGATGGATTCCTCAAGTATACTTCAATCTATCTGTGTCGCTTTTGGAAATTCAATAAGTCTCACAATCCACTTTGCCATGACGCCAACATGTGACGTTCCAACAGGTGGCGCTGAGGTGCTATCTTCCCCCCCCCTTCTTCTCAACGCCTTGTCATCATTCCACCTGGGAAGCATATGAACCACGTTCGTCTGAACAGGACCACGTTAGTCTGAACAGGACCACGTTCCTCTGAACAGGACCACGTTCGTCTGAACAGGACCACGTTCGTCTGAACAGGACCACGTTCCTCTGAACCAGGCTTTTATTGCCTCAAGCTCAATGCTTCTGCGAACGGTTTAGAAACTCCAAACGCCACTTTACAGCGTGCTGTATTATAGCTACAGCCCTCTGAGAAGGCTTTGCGTGAAATACCCGTAAGTGTGTTTATGGGTGAGAGAGAGAGAGAGAGAGGAGAGAGTGAGCAAGACAAAGAGAGAGAGATAACCTGAAATGTGCGTGAGAGCACTTGTGCGAGAGAGGGATGAAACAGATGAAAGAGAGGGCGATTGAGATAGATGAATAGATGGAGTGCGAGAGAGAGAGCCCAGATGAAGAGAGAACCTGAAATGTGTGCTTGTGTGAGCGAATGGAAGAAAATAAATGGGGAGAGCAAAACACCTATGGAAGAGATGTATAAAAATACATTTTTACATGGTCTAACAAAAATATAGTAAGTAAAACATATGGCATTAAATCCACTTATACGATTCTGACAAGGAATCATGAGAATCTGCCAAATATCGCAGAGCAACGATATTTGAGTGAGGCAATGAAATGTTTCTTATAAAACCGTCGGAATGCAGAGAACAACACGTTATTATTATTATGATTGATATAATATACTGCCATTCAACCATTATTATTTTTTTTTATTATATTTTTTCCCCCTTTTTTGTGTTTTTCTCCCCTCCCAATGTTAGTCCTTATGCCAATTCCCAATCCCCTTACTGGTTGTTGCGCACTCCACCCCCTACCGTCTGTCTGGGAGGGCAGAGACTATCACATGCTTCCTCCGACACATGTGTACCCAGCCCACCACTTCTTTTCACCTGGCAGCGCGGACTCTCACTGGGAGAGTGTAACGTGTGGAAGGTCACACTACCTCCCTCCAGATCCTTCCCTCGCTGTGCAGGCGCCCCGACCGAACTGTAGGAGTCGCTGTTTACAACGACCCTGACCCACCCACCGGCTTCCCTCCCGCTGACTCTGCCAATCGAGCCAGTATGACGGCCGGCCAAGCCGGAGGCAACGCTGACAGCCGGATTCGATACCAGTGTCTCTTGCGTTGTTGACAAGCGCTTAGTCTGCTGCGCCACCCAGCCGCTCAACCATTATTATTATGTTCTACTCTATTATCTTGACTATTTCTATTATTATCTTTTTCCCTGTACCTCCCCTCCCCATCTCCCCCATGCTACTATGACACCTGCATTTCCCCAAGGATTAATAAAGGAACACTCGATTAGTTTCCTATAAAACCCTCTGTGGGCAGAACTGTATGTTTCCTACAATTACATTTACATTTTGTCATTTAGCTGACCCTTTTATCCAAAGCAACTTACAAGTTCTGTACAACAGGTCAGCAGGAAGGGTACAAGTCTTTCAGCTGAGTAACAATGTTCGTCAAACAATGTTGAAACTTGGGTGCTACAGTCTTGAGTGCATAGTAGTAAAGACATATTAGCATAGTAGGTAGTAATATAGGCAAGGGAGATTATTTAGTGGCAAAGTGCATAATAGTAAAAGACAATACGAAGGTTATTTATACATTCATACATTTGTCTTCAGATATTGATTGAAGTGTGTTTTTAGTTAACGGTGGAAAATTGGTCGGCCACCACTGCATTCTGTTGAGTTGAAGTGGCTTGATGGCGGTAGTCGGTAGTCAGTGCTTGTGCTTGCGTGCACGTGTGTGTGTGTGTGTGTGCGACACGTGAACATGCACATTACATAAAATCTACACCCACACGGCGTAAATGTGCCTCCGGCACGTAGGCTCAGAGACGAGCCCGAGTCTGAAAGGCCACGTCTGTCCCTGCCCACCCCTATTCCCCCAGACTGAAAGGCCATGTCCATCCCTGCCCATCCCCCAGTCTGAAAGGCCATGTCCATCCCTGCCCGCCCCTATTCCCCAATTTGTCTTATCTAATGAATTGACAATCACACTCCATCGGATGTTTGCACAGAGATATTGAGCCATTATAAAACATGGCTCTTTAAGAATCCCTGCACGCACACATGGCAGGCTTCTATACATCACACACACACACACACACACACACACACACACACACACACACACACACACACACACACACACACACACACACACACACACACACACACACACACACACACACACACACACACACACACACACACACACACACACACACACACACACACACACACACACACACACACACACACACACACACACACACACACACACACACACACACACACACACACACACACACACACACACACACACACACACACACACACACACACACACACACACACACACACACACACACACACACACACACACACACACACACACACACACACACACACACACACACACACACACACACACACACACACACACACACACACACACACACACACACACACACACACACACACACACACACACACACACACACACACACACACACACACACACACACACACACACACACACACAGCTAATCCAGCCCGGTACTAACAGACCTGTCAGCTGTATGTTCAATTAACAACCAGGTTGAAGCATAGAACATAATTTGCTTCCACTTCAAGGGTACAGAAAGAAATCACACTGTGCAGCAGTCAATAATAGCAGACACAGACACACACACACATGCACATGCACATGTGCAAGCACACGCACACACACACACACACACACACACACACGTTTGTTAATGTGAAATATGGGGACATAACATAGACTTACATGCAACTGTAACTAACCCTATACTTAACCATCATAGTAGAAGAAGATGATGTGACATGTAATGTTCCCCTTTGGGGAAATTGGGAGATCACAGCAGCACAGGGGAGGGGGAGGGGAGAGTTACAGGCAGGGCTATAGGGAAGACAACAGCTCGTCAAACTAAATCAGGACGTCGAAAATGTCCTCATTTGATAGCGTGTCCGGATTTCGTGAGTGTATAGTCTGGAAATTGTCAAAAATGTTCACACACACACACACACACACACACACACGCACACGCACACGCACACACACACACACACACACGCACACGCACACGCACACGCACACACACACACAAACACACACACACACAATCTGCACCACTCGAGCAGTGCCTCTGGTGGTGGCAGGAGGCTGCCGACAGCACAGGTCAATTACCTAGAGCCCAAAATGATAATGACATTATCAGCCCATGTATTTGTGGCCCATGTGCCCTGCAGTCCATTGTGTGTTTTTCCATTCAGTTGCATGTTTGACTGATTCCTGCCCCGGCCTCTAATAATTTTTTTGTATCCACTTTTTCTCCTTATTTTCTATTTTTCTCCCATCCCAATTTCGTATCGCCAATTATTTTTCCCTTCAATTCTCCCCTCCCCTGTCTTGAACGTTGCTAGACTATGCCTCCCACTGGTCGGCTGTAGTGAGGATACATTTACATTTACATTTAGTCATTTAGCTGACGCTTTTATCCAAAGCGACTTACAAGTTCTGTGCGACAAGACAGCAAGAAGGGTATAACTCTATCAGCTGAGTAACAATGTTCATCAAAGTGTTGCGTGTTACAGTGTAGGTTAGTTTATTAGGACAAGTGCATGACATTAAGGTTAGTCGGGGTTAGATTTTTTATTTTTTTTTTATCATTTCAGATAATGGTTGAAGAAGTGAGTCTTTAGTCGACGGCGAAAGATTGGACGGGATTCGGCTGTCCTAACTGGGATGGGTAGTTCATTCCACCATTGTGGGGCAAGGACTGAGAATAGGCGGCTTCTCTTTGATGACCCTCCGGGAGCTTGGATAGGAGTAGATCTGAGGATAGAAGCCTTGCATCACGTGTCCCCTCCGGTACACGAGGAGGCAGCCTGTCGCATCTTTTCACCAGACAGCGCGGTCTCTCAGTGACGAACGCGTGGGAGGCTCACGCTGCCCCCGATACTTCCTGACTCTGCTGTACAGGCGTCACCCGACCGACCTGTAGGAGTCGCTGTCCACAACGTCCAATCCCCACCCATCGCCTTTCCACCCGCTACCTCTGCCAATTGAGATAGTATGACGACTGGGCCAAGCCGCAGGCAATGCTGACTCTGGGAGTCGAGACCACAGCCTCTTGCATTGGTGACGAGCGCAACCACCCAGCCGCTGTCCCCGGCCTCTAATTGTTCATTATTATTGGACGACTGCAGAGAGAGAATTTCTTTTTTATTAAAATGAAAAACAACAACATATATTGAAAAAATATGTTGTTTTTCATTAAAAAAAATATTCTCTGCAGTCGTTCAAGCTTCTTCCGGACTCCGTACTTATGTACTTGATAGTTTCAAATGATTACATTTACATGAGCAGGAAATTACTTTTGTCTGAGAGGAGTAAAAAAAATAAGTCATTTTTCATCGATTTCTTTTTTGTCTCCCGTCATTTTAAACCACAGTCTCCAACAGTAGCTTAGTAACAGCCAGAGTGCAAACACACCTTTGGTGCGGCGCCACTAACAATGAACCGCCATGCTGACAGCTGCATAGAAACCATCCCCCTAGCTAGCTCTCTCCCTTCCCCAAGCTCCATAATGAACAGACACACTATATCCCCCATAAGGCAGCTGAAGGCAGCGCCTTACAAGATTATAATGGGATCGCTTCCCACAGAAGGGACGAGGCAGGCCAATAAACATGTTTGTGTCCATTACAGAGAACGACAACAGGCTCCCGGGTGGATCTTCCAGACACCGTACAGTGTTCTCCTCCTCTGCTAACCACCCCCCCCCCCTCCTCCTCCACCTTCTACTCCTCTTCCTCCCTCTGCTTCTTTTCCTACTCTTCCTCCCCCTCCTTCTCTTCCTACTCTTCCTCCCCCTCCTTCTCTTCCTCCTCCCATAAACACCATCATACCTCCCCAAGGTAAAGGCTAAGCTCCCCTCTCCGCTCTCCTCTCCTCCCCTCCCTTCCCCTCTCCTCCCATGTCTCCATCTATCCCTTCCACCCCCCCCCCCCCCCCCCCGCGCCTCACCCATTCCCACGGGGGCAGATTAAATACAGCCACACCTGTGATCATCTCTCATGTGTGAAGTGTCCAACCCCAGTGGTCCAGAGGGACAGAGCCACAAACAGACACCTCCTCAGAGGCAGTGAGTTGCTGTTTTCTCTGGTTTGCTTGACAAACAAAGAGTCCATGCTGCAGATCCCATGCTCTCCAGCAGATTCTCATGTATTGATCGCACTTATGAATCACGCACATAGGTGCGCTTGTGTACGCACGCCGCAGTCGGTCACAAAGTCATGCGAACAAACAGAAATGGCTCTAAACCAAAGAAAAATTAAGTGATTCAGTCCTTGGAACCTTTCGTTGGCTTTACCTTATAGGTGAACCTTGAAATATACACTTGTACCGACCTTTCAGAGGTTCTTTTGCACTGTCAGGTATTCAAATAAAAAGGAACATATTCAAGGAAAGGCTTAGGACCTTTCACCACGGATAATCCTGTTTTTCAAAAAGAGCTCTTCAGACTAGCTCTTTCTGATTCTCTCTCTCTCTCTCTCTCTCTCTCTCTCTCTCTCTCTCTCTCTCTCTCTCTCTCTCTCTCTCTCACACACACACACACACACACACACACACACACACACACACACACACACACACACACACACACACACACACACACACACACACACACACACACACACACACACACACACACACACACACACACACACACACACACACACACACACACACACACACACACACACACACACACACACACACACACACACACACACTGCACTGTACCTGCAGAGTAGGGTGTGTCTTCTCCATGTCTCCCCATGTTAGAACCCACACCTGGTCATGTGACTTATCATAGAGCAGCTTCACTGGAACAGGGTCTGTGGCTACCGCCTGGAAAGAGAGAGAGAGAGAGAGAGATAGAGAAAGGCAGGCAGGGAGGAATAGATTGAGTGAGCAAGATATTTCTTTTGGTACTGTATTACTGTATAAAATAGGTCGTCAAACATCAACCTCTAGGCAAAAGAGCCCCACTTGGTATTACACATTGTTTAAATGTTTTTTTTTACTTTTGTCGCAACCAGTGATGCCAGTAACTAGTTACTAAGTAACTAGTTACTCTAATCTGATAACTTGTTCAGTAAATAGTAATCTAACTTACTTACTTTTTACAAGCCAGTAATCTGATTACAGTTACTTTTCCAAGTGGCTGTGCGTTACTTTTTAGTTATCTCATAATGTTGATGATAAGTCAGCTAGACCGGAGATGGGACGTGCGCTCGCGCACACACACAGCCACACACACATGTTTACGTTCATAGCTGATTTTAGAATGGCTTCAGCATGAAGTTAAATCAACTATCCAGTTCGTTTTATAGTGTAATTTGGCTACTTGAGAGAGAGTGAGAGAGTGCGAGTGAGTGTGAGAGAGAGAGATTTATGTTACGCGCAACTTGCGGAGTACGCACTGAGTCCGTTGTCTCAGAATGGATTTGGTAGAGAGAGAGAGAGAGAAAAAAAAACTGTTGTCATTCTTATGTTGTGGCAGCAGCAGGGGGGATGACGACGACTTCGTAACCTAGTTACTTTCATCAAGTAATCAGTAAAGTAACTAGATTACTTTTTAAAGGAGTAATCAGTAATCAGATAATTTTTACAAGTAATCTGTGGCATCACTGGTCGCAACACACTTTTTTTGAACACAGAGTATTACGTAAGGGATAATGTATAGCTACGAGGTCATTGTCGCAAAATAATTGACCGACACAGAGTTTAGAATACCGAGGCGCCTCGCCGAGGTGTTGTAAACATCAGTGAAGGTCAATTATTTTGCGACAATGACCGAGTATAGAATACATTATCCCGCTTATTACATGGCTAACTTAATAACAATATACCTAATTCATTTTACACCATCGACAAGACGAGATCAAATGCAGACGTAGTTGTTCTGTGGCTCTGTCAGCCCAAATAAAGTGATTATTATTATCTCCACATCCTGCTCAAAATCTCAGAAAGCCACCATCTTTATACCTCGCATGAGCCATTTAGCAACATAGCATTTATTTTTCAGCAAGAAACTAAAACGGATACATTCACTGTGTGTTCTGCCTCATTTGTTGATGATTTGTTGATGAAACAAAACTAACATCAACACAATTGACCACCAAGAGCGGAGTTTAGTCTCACAAAAATATCGCAGATTTTGGTAGCTTACATGCTAACGTGATTGGGATATGCCATTATAACAGTATAGCATTGTGGCTAGCAGCGTAGTAACGTTAATGCTAGCAGAATGAATGGATGTAAATGTTATTTAACAGATTGCAGAATGGGTACAATACAATACGGCTCAATACAAACAATTGTTAAGGGAATGCAGACTGTTGTAGTTTTGGACTGGGTTCCTTATAACAATAACTTGACAACACATGAGCTTAGTTTAGCCGCAGTTACAGGCAATCTGAGGAGGACGCAGCTGATATCCTGTATAGATCCAGCCAGGGGAGAATTTGGCGTCGGTGTTTACTACTGCGCATGGGCGTTGGGCAAGAAACGGCTCTGTATCCGGCTCGCACAAATTACATGGCACCATTGTCGGTGAGTTTCGCAGAGTTTCCAAAACGAAAACACCCTTTCAGCGTTGCCACTAGGAAAACGCGTTTTCCGGCCAAAACGGCGTTTCTTTTTAACTTGGCCATGCAAACGTAATCATTCGAAAATACAACGTTGCTGTTTTACCCCAGTGTAACCATGGCCAGAGAGACAGGGAGCAAGAGAGGGAGAGAGAGAGAGCTAGGGAGAGAGAGAGACAGGGAGAGAGAGAGAGAGAGAGATAGGGAGGGAGGGAGACAGGGAGAGAGAGAGAGAAAGAGAGAGCTAGTGAGAGATTAGATTTAGATTAGATTCATTTTATTGTCATTACACAGTACAAGACAGTGCAATGAGATTTTGTACGTCTAACCAGGATGTGACAATCAACAGTCATTTTCAATATAAAATACATATAAATAAAAACTGTACAGTAAAGTGCAATGGTTAGCACAATGTGAAATGGTGAAAAATATACAATACAAAATATGAGAGAGAGAGAGAGAGAGAGAGAGAGAGAGAGAGAGAGAGAGAGAGAGAGAGAGAGAGAGAGAGAGAGAGAGAGAGAGAGAGAGAGAGAGAGAGAGAGAGAGAGAGAGAGAGAGAGGGGGGGGGGGGGGGGGGGGGGAGAGAGAATCAGACATGGCGTTACAGCTGTGTGTTGTATATGTGTCTGTTTCTCCCCGGTGTCTCTCCCCAGGCTCCGCCCTCCTTACCATCACAGTTGGTGATTGATTACACCGGTGCTCACTTGACTAATCAGGGCTCGGTGGATAAGAAACTGGGGAGGTGTGCAGACCGTGCCAGTGGGCCATTTGCAGAACTCAGTGTGTTCTGTGTGTGTGGAGGTTGTAAAAACCTGTGATTTCTATGCTCAAGTTGTTTGTGTACCAGGATCGGTACACTTGTTACTTCCTATTGTAGGGAGTGTGTGCCAACATTGTGTTTGGCTCTATTCTTCTCTTTTCTCCTTTAATTGGGAAAGACCAGGGCCCTCATTCATCAACGTGGCGTAGAAAATGTTCTATTTCCACACGTAAGCACGGAATGTAGAATCAGTGCACGCACAGAAAAAACGGGATTCACCACACGTGCGTACGCAGGTTCTACGCACACCTGTCTTGATAAATATGACTTTGATCCTACGTTTGAGCTCGTGCACTGTTTTAAGTATTTGCATACCAGAACCGCCCCGATTAACCATATATGTGGAAAAATGGACTAAGCCGAGGGAAGCGTGTTATGTGACAGGCTGACAGACGTGTACACGTAGATGTCGGATATGATATCTATTAACCATTGCTGCCTGGGCAGCGCAAACACTAATAAAGACCGTGCTGGAATATGACTGCCTTTTCCCGTTTTGTTTGATTAATACCCAGGGATTAAAGTTCTCCTCAATTTTATTCCAAATCGCGACGGATTTTTCGTCAATTTTCTACCTGCTGCATATGATTTCTAGAGTCATACAATCTATTTTGATGTCAGTATTGGGTAGCCTATATAAACAATAATACGAGAGCATACAAGAACAATGAATCTCACTGCCAATGATGTAGCGATACGCCATGTGTAGCCTGACTATATGTGATCAATACAAACTTGAACTTGAATTCCATCATGTCTGTGTGCGGGTCACTGCGGGAACTCACAAGGCTGTTGTCACAATGTAAATAAGAACGTGCACTGAAAAGTTACAGTATGTAGTTGGTTGATTATTTGTATGACAGTCAGTAAACCCTTGCAAAAAGTATCCGTTTTATTTAATGAATTGAAAACATTCGCATCGCCTTCCTCCCGGCATGCAGCAACAACATGTATCAGGCAAATGCGCATCGCAACATTGACTTAGTGGAATCCCTTTCTATTCACATAACTGCATTTGTGATGGAGCTTTGACAGCTACAGTAACAGTCTATTGCTCGATCCATCTCCAATATCACGATGGACCGTGCCGGTGGCAAAGACCCGAGGGTGGAGAGGATCTTGAATGAATTCCATCATCATATTTATATGTTGTGTGTCTGTCCACTATGTCTGTTACTTTGTTATTCCCCCCCCTATCTATGTAAAGCGACCTTGGGTCTCTTGAAAGGCGCTATATAAAATGAAGCTATTATTATTATTGTTATTATTATCACATCTGAGCGGGAGCTCACAAATAGACTGTTAGTCTCAGTGAAGTTTCAACGGAGGTCATCTATTCTAACCAACAATTGAAGTAGAAAGCATTTCGTGACCAATCTTATTTGGAAACATGAAACACAAAATAATTCGCTTTTTATTTGAAACAATATTTAATCACGTTTGGAGGTTGGTGTTTTGCGTCTGCCCCCCGTGCCAAACAAGCAGGCCAACCTCTTGTTCGCGTGTGAGCCCGTTATAATTACACTACTGTCGCTATTTTATAATGAACTATAATGAATTACGGGTCATACAGAAGTTGAACACTAATGCACGGAAGCTTATTTCCGCCTTGAAACTAATGCAGAACTGAGGAGCGCTTATGCCGTAGTAACGATGTTCTACCACTGGGCGTCAGCTAAGTGTGCTCCGAGCTGTGTGTACACATAAGCACGGAGTCAAGTTCAAGTTGAAATTGATGAATCCCACTCTTTGCTTAGAAATGGTCGTACGCACAGGTTAAGCACAAATCTGTGCGTAAGTCGGGTTGATGATGAGGCCCAGGTGGCCTTTATTGATTGTAAAATACTATTGTAAATGGCAAATGGCTTTTATCCATGCTGTGCCTTTTGCCAGGTCGCCATTGTGCGTCCGGGCACTGTTCACGTTAGTCGGGTTAGAGTTGTTTGCTTCAAACTTGTACTGTTATTTTGTTGTGTCTTTGGCGAGGATGGCGGCATTTAGTTTGGGCGAGTTTGTGGTTAATCCTACTCTGGGTCAGTTTGATGACTGCAGGAAGAGTGAGTGTGAGAGATAAAAAGAGAAAGAGAAACAGAGGAACAGGCAGAAATAGAGGGTGTGTGCTTTTGCAAGAAAGCGAGCAAGGGAGAGAGAGAGAGAGAGAAGAAACAAGAGTGAGATTGAGAGAGGAACATTTGTGAGAGAGAGAGAAAACGAGTGTGAAAGAGAGAGAGAGAGAGAGAGAGAGAGAGAGAGAGAGAGAGAGAGAGAGAGAGAGAGAGAGAGAGAGAGAGAGAGAGGGGGGGGGGTGGGGGGGTGCTCAAACCCAGGCCAGTGGGAGCGTTGTCAACAGTAAGGAATACACAATCCATTATGGGTTCCATTGGATGCGGAGCGTGTGGTGCTGACATGCTTCCTACTGGAGCGAGACCACAGGCCCTGTGCTCAGTAATGGGAGGGCCAGCCCTCTGCTCTCCACCGGTCAGCCAAGTGTCACCTCAGCGTGTGTGTATGTATACGACATACTGGTGTTGTGTGTGTGTGTGTGTGTGTGTGTGTGTGAGTGTGTACATGCATGTTTGTGTGCTTGTTTAGTGCATGATTGCTCTCTCAAACGGCCTTTGTTTGTTTCTTCAGTTATGCGTGCATGTCTATGCAGAAATGTGTTTTTTTTGTGCATGTGCTTTTTTGTGTGCTTGTTTATGTGTTCTCTTGTACGTGTGTATGTTTGTTTCTTAATTTGTATGTACATGTGTGTATGTCTGCATGCATGTTGTTGTTGTGTGTGTGTGCGTGTATGTACAGTTAAGTACGTGTGTGTGTGTGTGTGTGTGCGTGTGCGTGTGCGTGTGTGTGTGTGTGTGTGTGTGTGTGAGGTCAGTGCACCAATCACTGGGTAAGACAATGGACCAGCAGCTTCTGTGTTCCCCACTCTACTGTTCTAGAAACATCCTTTTCCTTTCCTTTGTTGTTGTTGTTTTTAGTTTTCTATCAAAGAACAACAACTTGCTGGGCGGCTAAGTGGCGCAGTGGGCAAGGCGCTCGCCACTAACGCAGGATATGCTGGGTTCGAGCCCAGCTCTCTGCGTTGCTACCGGCTTGGCTGGTTGTTCATACTAACACAATTGGCAGTGTTAGAGGGTGGGAAAGCCGGTGGGTGGGGATTGGACGTTGTGGACAGCGACTCCTACAGGTCGGTTGGTGCGCCTGTACAGCAGAATCAGGAAGTATCGGGGGCAGCGTGAGCCTCCCACGCGTTACTCCTCGCCACTGAGAGATCATGCTGTTCAGGTGAAAAGATGCGACAGCTGCCTCCTCGTGTACCGGAGGGGACATGTGATGCAAGGCTTGGTCCTCACTGCAGCCGACCAGTGGGAGGCATAGTCTAGCAACGTTCGAGACAGGGGAGGGGAGAATTGAAGGGAGAATTGGCAAAGCGAAATTGGGATGGGAGAAAAATAGAAAAATAAGGAGAAAAAGTTTAAAAAAAAGAAAAGAACAACAACTTTTAGATGTAAGTAATGGTCCTCATTCTCGAACATGTTCGTAAGTACCTTGTCAAGAGCAGTGGTGCAGTGCTGGGCAACCGCGGTCAAACGGTGTTTGGGCTTCGAAGTGCGCGCATCCTATTATTATACAAAGTCTAGGTGATAGTGCCTAGACTTTGCATAATAATAGGATACCGTTGGCCTCCGCCCATATTACGACTGCACCCCTGGTCAAGAGCCAATCCCGCAGTCGTTTAGTATTGACATTACTAAATGAGATGTCATGCTAATATGTCATGTTCTACAGTAGGACTTCTACTACTACTACTACTACTACTACTACTACTACTACTACTACTACTACTACTACTACTACTACTACTACTACTACTACTACTACTACTACTATAATACCGAATAAAACAAGTCATTCGAATAATAGAAGCCTACTTTGCTGGAACGATTCATTTTGCACATATAGGTACTGTATGCACACATGCATGGTCGTGCTCGTGCGCTGAGGCTGCCTCACTAAGCTGTTTATCCACGCATTTATTTAGTTCTAGAAATAGGAATAAATCAAACGAACAATAAATAATATAGAGAAGAAGACAGTATATGGCATATTAATACAGTATTACACTATACAGTAACTATCCGCAGCGATTGGTTTAGTTCTTATTTATTTCGTTTGCACTGTGTGTGTAATGCCCACGATGCCTCATTGAGTCAGGACTATAAATGCAAAACATAATTGTTAATGATAAAAATATTTTCGTATTTATTATCAATATAATATTTAATTCCACGGATGTCTGTAGTATCGGCAATCCGTAATGACTTGTCCCAGAGAAAGCTGTTGAAAACACAGGCACACATACCGGTCTGTCCGACTTACGACTGCCTTCTCGAGTTGTAAATCCTATAAATCCTACAATAATTTACAATTGGTAACTTTTACGTATGTCCGAGAATGAGGACCATTGTTTGGAAAATTGTCTCTGAATTTTATCTTTGAATTCTAGAACTCATAGCTTAATTTTTTATATATATATATATATTTTTTATAAATACAAACATACAAACAAAACAGCAAAAACTAAAAATATTTCAATCATCATTTCAGTCTGCCGTGCCCACAGACAATGGAACAATTTACAAAAAAGTTTAAAACTGGACAATTTCATCTACAAATCAGCTTTCAAGGATACTATCATGGACATTTATACTGACACCTAAAGTAGCACCTCCTGTATCTGCCTGCTGTGGCTGTTTTGTTTTAATCTGTTTGTCTAACTTGTTTTAATCTTGTTCTGTTTTAACTTTGTATCCTGCCCCCTATCCCTCAACATGATGTGCCTTTTGCCATGTCACCATTATAAATAAGAAGTTACCTGGTTAAATCATGGTACATTTCTTTTTATAAAAGGGGCATTCATTCTTCTTACACAACGTCTGTCCTTGTGGCGTGTTGCTTTTTAACAGCGGAGGAGTGCAAGAATGTGACAATTTGACCATGTGACCGCGGCAGCGCGAGAGAGCGACAATGCGGAAATAGGCTGTCTATTGCCATTCTCTAAGACAAACGCTAACCTTAACCAGCTCCTTAACAGCGCCTAAACTTAACCGTTCTAACCTTAACCAACTCCGAAACAATGCCTAACCTTAACCTTAACCTTAACCATGCCTAACCTTAACCTTAACCATAGAAAGAATATTGCCATTCTCTAAGACAAACTCTAACCTTAACCAGCTCCTTAACAGCGCCTAAACTTAACCGTTCTAACCTTAACCAACTCCGAAACAATGCCTAACCTTAACCTTAACCTTAACCATGCCTAACCTTAACCTTAACCATAGAAAGAATATTGCCATTCTCTAAGACAAACTCTAACCTTAACCAGCTCCTTAACAGCGCCTAAACGTAACCGTTCTAACCTTAACCAACTCCGAAACAATGCCTAACCTTAACCTTAACCTTAACCATGCCTAACCGTAACCGGCGAAAGAATACACGTTAAAAAAAAAATTGATGGGATTCGAACTTGTCAACAACGGACCGCAGGACCGCTGCGCTGCCAGGTGAGCTGAGCTTCGAATGAAAATCATGGCGGATTAGGGCGGTTACATAATGCCGCGGGGCGTGTCGCAGCCAATCAGGGAAAACGCGGAAGCAACGGCAGCACTGCTCCGCTGTTAATAAGCAATAGGCGTCCTTGTGGGCCTCACCAACTCCCTCCATCTCCCCCAAACTCTATAGCTTTCAGTGGCCTGTAGTAGGGGTGGAGCAATTTCTATTTTAAATTAAAATCTTTAAATGACAAGCGTTCAATCTCAATTAAGAAATTAGACACAGGATAAGAGGATTTCTGGGTCATGTTATGTTTGGCCAACTACCTTTAGCATGTACAGTACAGAGTAGGTAACTCCCCTTAGCAAGTACAGAGTAAGTAACTCCCTTTAGCAAGTACAGAGTAAGTAACTCCCTTTAGCAGGTACAGAGTAAGTAACTCCCTTTAGCAGGTACAGAGTAAGTAACTCCCTTTAGCAAGTACAGAGTAAGTAACTCCCTTTAGCAAGTACAGAGTAAGTAACTACCTTTAGCAAGTACAGAGTAAGTAACTCCCTTTAGCAAGTACAGAGTAAGTAACTCCCTTTAGCAAGTACAGAGTAAGTAACTACCTTTAGCAGGTACAGAGAAAGTAACTCCCTTTAGCAGGTACAGAGTAAGTAACTCCCTTTAGCAAGTACAGAGTAAGTAACTCCCTTTAGCAAGTACAGAGTAAGTAACTCCCTTTAGCAAGTACAGAGAAAGTAACTACCTTTAGCAAGTACAGAGTAAGTAACTCCCTTTAGCAAGTACAGAGTAAGTAACTCCTTTTAGCAAGTACAGAGTAAGTAACTCCCTTTAGCAGGTACAGAGTAAGTAACTCCCTTTAGCAAGTACATAGTAAGTAACTCCCTTTAGCAAGTACAGAGTAAGTAACTACCTTTAGCAAGTACAGAGTAAGTAACTCCCTTTAGCAGGTACAGAGTAAGTAACTCCCTTTAGCAAGTACAGAGTAAGTAACTCCTTTTAGCAGGTACAAAGTAAGTAACTCCCTTTAGCAAGTACAGAGTAAGTAACTCCCTTTAGCAGGTACAGAGTAAGTAACTCCCTTTAGCAGGTACAGAGTAAGTAACTCCCTTTAGCAGGTACAGAGTAAGTAACTCCCTTTAGCAGGTACAGAGTAAGTAACTCCCTTTAGCAAGTACAGAGTAAGTAACTCCTTTTAGCAGGTACAGAGTAAGTAACTCCCTTTAGTAAGTACAGAGTAAGTAACTCCCTTTAGCAGGTACAGAGTATGTAACTCCCTTTAGCAGGTACAGACTAAGTAACTCCTTTTAGCAGGTACAGAGTAAGTAACTCCCTTTAGCAAGTACAGAGTAAGTAACTCCCTTTAGCAAGTACAGAGTATGTAACTCCCTTTAGCAGGTACAGACTAAGTAACTCCTTTTAGCAGGTACAGAGTAAGTAACTCCCTTTAGCAGGTACAGAGTAAGTAACTCCCTTTAGCAAGTACAGAGTAAGTAACTCCCTTTAGCAAGTACAGAGTAAGTAACTCCCTTGCATTGTTGCTGCTACTAGGGCCAAGGAGAAGCCAAGAAACTAAATAATTTCTACAATGTAGAAATATAGGGATGTGACAAAAATAAACTTGAAATGTGAACACAAATACTGCTTGTAATGTAGATCATCCTGGCTCCATCATGTCAGCGATACGGAAGCCATTTTGGTTCCCCCATGACCTATGGAAATGGACGTCTAACAACGCCTGCGTTGTAGATAAAATGAACAACGTGTTGCCACGTACCACCACCCCCCCCCCCCCCCACGCCACAGCTCACACTAGCATTAACATGGCCTCATTTCAACACAAATCCATTCAGATTGAATATTCCATCTTGTGAAGGGCTCATTGCATGAGATTATGTAAAATGCAAGTCTCCTTCAAAAACAATCCACGGCACACTGTAGGGTTTGTGCACAATTTTAAATGTCCTTATTTTACATGGCAATACTGTATGTATTTAAAAAGACAGACCCATTGTGACCAACACAGGTCTCCCTCCGGGTCACATTGTCTTCATTGAGATTGAATGTTGAATGTCTTAAAATCTAAAGTCAGATGGACTCCTGGATTTTGGCGATCTGCTACACCCCTCGCCTGTAGCTGCTGCGACATCATTAGAATGCTCAGTTCTCAAGTCTAATCTTGCGCGCAAGCTTGCACACCTGAGAGGTGTGCAATC